>NC_133899.1:84325245-84627120 GCF_964199755.1 Larus michahellis | reverse complement strand
TAAGGATTTTTCTTCCAGCTTCATTAATACCATATGTCTGCCAAATTAGCAATTACAGTGTTATTTAGCCAACGATATCTTGCGTTTAGCGAGACATTCCTTTTACGAGCTCTTGTGTATGAGATATATATTTTGTAATGCAACAGGCTACCGCTAGTGATTGGCCCTTTTCATCTGTCTCAGTTCCTCCTTTGTGCTTGCCACCAAAGTAGATAGCCTGAGGAAATAAAAGCAAAACATATTCACATATAGAGCCTAAGTTAACTCCAAGCAGAATAAAAAGGCCATTTCCTCTTATGTGAGGTGGCGTATAGAAACAGCTGCATAGGTTGATAATATTGACAGTACTGCACTCACTGCTGTCTGTCACCTCTGATACTCTCCCTGCAGATCCCACACTGGAAATGATCATGACATTTCTTCATAAGAAAACGAAAGGAAAAATCCCTCAATAAATCTATGCTGTTAATGAAAGCCCATGACAATTAGATAATTTTAAATGAAGTGGACTAGTTTGTGCTCACAAAATGCCTTGCGTTGGCAGAACTTTCTACCTGGTAACTATTATCTGATGGGTGAACACTTACATTGGGGTATGTTACCCCAAACAGTCTTCATTTCATCTTCAGCTTGCATCTTTGTAGATCTGTTAGCTAATCGGAAAAACTAACATCTAATTTAGTATCACTGCAAGAACAGTCTTGGTTCAGTGGTGTGAAAGTAATAAATTACTGGGTATTTTAATAGGACATTATTTGGTATCTCAAGTATAAGTTGAAAAAAGTCATTATTCAAGATAATATGTAAGTGGTAAATGCTTTTTGTAAATTCCAATAACTTTTAGATGCATCCACACTTTGAATTTATTTTTTTTTTCAAGTGTATTTTTCTATCTGATATTACTATGTTTGGGTGGGTATGTATGTATACGAAAATGCTGATGACTGTAGTGAAGAAGAGAAGACACAAGCACTTAAACTTCATTTTCTCTCTCTGTTTTTTTTTATTGTGCTGGTTTCTGATCAGCACGTGATCAGAACAGCAGTGTCTTATAAAAATGTATGACGTAAAAGGTGCTTCTGGAAATAGGGGCTAAATATAGGTGCTGTTAAGATGTATATCTTAAGAATTTATTTTTGGCTAAGCAGTCTTTCTTTCCCCACCCCCAATAATAGGTTTGTACAAGTCAGTTTAGCTAACTAGAGTAGAAAGTTAGGTCTAGGCAGACTGTGAGTAAATGCAGAGTAAAATGACAAGCTAGAAATTCATTATGTAGTTTTGGGTTATTAGATTCAAGCTCAGTAACTTTTATAGATTTATGGATGTTGCTGTAGATTTACAGCCTGGAAAAGATGATAACAAGTTCCAGAAATCTGATGTTCTGTTGAGGCTCCAATATCTTAAAGGGATTAGCTGTGAGTTCTGATTTGAACTAATGGAGTGAGTCAGATACAGAATTTCTGCTTACCATTCTGGTTATTTAATGAAGTGAAGTGCTACTTGTACAAAAGATATCTGAACTGGATAAAAGTACGTTGCACATCTCCTGTATCCAGTGTTGACATACATACATATTTTTTTTTTTTTTTTAATATATAGTATTTGTACATGATCTGACACAGAACAGGACCCAAACTGACTGCTCTGATAATAGGAATCATTAAGTCTGCTATGTTATACTGTCTTTTTCTTTGAGGTGATCCTTAGTTTTGAGATATGTTTGTATAGGAAGTTATTTTTTTATTTATGGAGGGTGGAGCACAGCCCAGTAACATTGCTTCCATGTCTTCCCAAAGTGGTAAATATCTTTGTTTTTAATGAAGTCAGGAAAGATGATTGTATAATAACACTAAATCCCAAGCTAGCAGATGCTATCGTTTATTGGTTAATGATTTCCTATTGATTTCCTAGGATGACAGTTTTTTTAAAAGGCTGTTACTAATCTCATTTCTGTCTGTCATCCTTTGTGACTTGTGTTGACAGTTCCTTTTAAAGAATAAAACAGATTCTTTTTGAAATCTGTTCCTTTATACTGAATTCCTCTGCCAGAGGCCTGTCACTCTCCCACTGAGGTAGTTGTTGACATTTACCAAAGCACAACAATGTTTAATTTAATATTTTTGCGCTTTAATGTCATATTCCCAAGACAACGGTTTGTCATTTCTCTTTTCTGATATAGCTAATGACAGCAAACTTCAGAAACTCCTTTCATTTTTCAGCATTTGGGCTTAATTAGCGTTATGCTATTCTAGTGTCTGATTTCTAGAACTTTAGTTGTGATGTACTATACTGTAAGCATGCCTATTGAAATTAGTAAGGCTAGGTACACCATGAGAGATGATACTTGACATATGAGGGAGACCTGCAGAGCTGGGAATTTAGGTTACAGGAATAATAAGGCAGTATAGGATCACTGTGTGTTTATTAGTGCTATAACAAGAAGCATGTCTATGTATATGTGTACACACGCACATATATATGCTTGTACATAATATGTTTATGTTTGTACATGTATGTGTGCATACGCAAACACACATTTTAAGACTTAAAGCAAGTTCTGTGCTTGTTTTTTTTAGTTACAGCTCCAGATGTTATGAAAAATAAGGTAGCACAAGTCTCAATAAATAAAATGGTTTTGTAAGGTTTCCCCAACTTGAACTTATCTTTAATGAGAAGTCGATTGAACTGAGAGGTCAACAACATTAAGAGCTGTAGATGTGCAACAGTCTCTCCTTGAGAAAGCAAGGACACAAGATACATGGCCTTGCCGTGTTGTTATGGAAAGACATTTCAAAGCAAGGTTGGTCAGTGTTACAGCATTCATTTGGCCAGACATGTTTTTCATAAGTGCCATCTTGTGTTTGTTAAAACCCTACAGAAAAGTGAGTAATTGTTCTCAGAAAACTGTCTGTGGGAGGAAAATTGGGTGGCTGGTGGCTGGAGCAGTCTGTTCCTGAAGGACTGCACCCAGTGGAAAGGACCCACGCTGGAGCAGTCCGTGAAGAACTGCAGCCCATGGGAAGGACCCACGTTGGAGAAGTTCGTGGAGGACTGTCTCCCATGGGAGGGACCCCACACCAGAGGAGGGGAAGAGGGTGAGTAGTCCTCCTCCTGAGGAGGAAGGAGCAGCGGAGACAACGAGTGATGAACTGACTGTAACCCCCATTCCCTGTCCCCCTGCGCCACTCGGGGGGAGGAAGTAGAGAATTATGGGGTGAAGTTAAGCCTGGGAAGAAGTGGAGGGCTGGGGGGAAGGTGTTTTAGTTTTTATTTCTCATTATCCTACTCTGATTTGATTTGTAATAAATTAATTTCCCCGAGTCGAGTCTGTTTTGCCCATGACGATAATTGCTGAGTGCTCTCCCTGTCCTTACCTCGACCCACGAGCCTTTCGTTACATTTTCTCTCCTCTATCCAGCTGAGGAGGGGAGCGATAGAGCGGCTTTGGTGGGCGCCTGGTGCGCAGCCAGGGTCAGCCCACTACAATACCATACATACTCATTTAATGAATTAGGGTTAGTTAGATCAGTACTAAACAAACAAACGAAAAACCCAAACCACCAAAACAGGGTCAGGGTGTAAAATGATCAGACCACCACCATTTAAATACTATTTAGCGATTAAAACTGGAGCCAGTAGTAAAGAAAACAGCAGTAAAGTGGGACCAGAAAGAAAGGGTTTTCTTAGCATAAACCTGGTGGGTTATTTTATAAGAAATAGCTGTGTTTAATAATGTATAGCTGCACTCTTTAATTAGATTTTACAATTAAAAATGCAATGTATCAAGATCCTCAACCCATAAGAAACTCTTTAGGCTTTTTACTTTGGATTAAAGGAATTAACTTTGTTACCTTGAGAGATCAAATTATTCTGGGTGTTTCTAGGAGGGAAAGATGATTTAAGATTTTTAGAGGCAGCGCAGTAGGGAACCACATTCTGACTCAATGAGCCACCACAAGTTAATCAGTACTTTTCACTCTGTATTGTTTTCTCTTGCCTTTGCAAATCTCATGCTGTTCTTGAAATGCTAGGGAATTGAAAGAACCAATTGTCTGTCAGTACTTGGAAAAAAAGATGGTACTTCACAGTGAGAGAAATGTATATATACTTCTTTTAAAACTTTTTATATTTTTCTTTTACAACTTTTTTTATTATCATTATTATTTAGCTATTGGGACCCCCCAGGAAAGAAAAATGCTCCTTGTGGAAACAAATGTCTTCCTGTCCCTTGCAGAGAAAATTATGAAGAACAAATTTACTCATAAAGTAATAAAATAAATAAAAAAAAAATCTGCCATGAGCAAAAAGTGCTATTAATTTTGACTAGCTTCTGGCACAAAGCTGAAATAAAGCATTCTTAATGCTTAAGAATGACTTAAGACCTGAGATTTTGCTCCTACTTTCAAAGGCTCAGAAAATACGTTAAAAACAGTCCCAGCTCTGGGTACGTATTCTGGATATATCCAGCTGTGTGGCAGTGCTTACTGTCAGGAGTTTTGGCCCATTCTTTTCTCCATTCCTCCTAGCTTTCTGCAGTAGTCTTCCCCCTCCCCCCTCCCCCCCCTCCCTCCAGCCCCCAAATTCATACTGACGCAAAAAAGAGAGACAGTTCTCATAGTACTTTTACACATACTTAGAATAAAATTTAAAAAGGGGGGTGGGGAAATTTAGAAAATCTTGCTGCATCCAGTTACGTTTAGTAAATTTGGTAAGAGTTGTGAAGTACCTGAACCCATATCCAAACTCTAATCTGTATTCAAGTAAATCACTATTTGCAGAATTCAAGTTTTTTTTGTTTAAGTTGTGGGGAGGGCGAGAAGAATTTCAGATATATCCATGCATTTTTGGGAAAAATAGAATGAAAATGGTTAGCGTTGTGTGTTTTTCGTATTTGTATTTCAGTAGTAGCGTGTGCAACGGCAGAAGAGCAAGACTGGAGCTATGGTATTGTTTTCCAAGACTGGCCGAACAAGTATAAAATAAATTTCATACAGTTCGACAAGTTTTGTATAGTCTTTAGTTGTGTGCTATTGTTAAAATGGTTGACTTTTTTTTCCACCCAACCCTAACTGCGTAGCATTGACTTTGGGATGCGCTAAAGAGATTGAACAAAGTGAGTCATTATGTGAATCTCCCCAGGGTACGAGTACAAGCAGCTCAATTCCTGAAAACTAACTGAGGCAAGAGTAAATAAATCAAAACAATCAAACAAATGTTTGATTCCAGACCATGTGCCCAGGGAACTGTCTACTGGTGGGAGAAGGTCTTGTGGTTTATATAAAGGAGATCAGGTATGCCCAAGTCTTGACTAGTCAAAGAATAAAAATCACTACCTGAAATTCGGGGGGTAGGGATGGCTAAGGCATATGTTTAGTATCAAGCAGAATTTTGGGGTGGCTTGACATAGAATTGTATAGCCTGTCATTAAGATGATGAGGTGCGGTAAGCTTTCATTAGAATTTCCACTTTAATTTATGATATAATTTCAGTTATTTCCTAGGTCAGTAACTGTTGTTACAGTAACTGTTTCAGCAGACTGTAAGCTTAATTTCCTGAGGAATAAAAAGGGACTTGTCAAAAACAAAAACGACCACCACCACCCTGAAAAAAAAAATCCTGTGAGATTTCTGACACTGTGATTCTATTTTTGTTTGATTTGGTACCATCACTTGATTTGGAAATTCATCCGGTAATGCATTCATAGGACGACTTCTGATTCTTTTTTAATGTTACTGTTTGTGAAAAGGGTGTTAATGCACAATACATGGAAGAAGCAGGAAACCTGGGGCCTTGGCTCTGATCTCAATTCAGTAGGATCATGGCGTGAACAATCTCTTAAAGACATAAAACTAAGGTTCCAGACTGGATTCGGTGCTTTAGCTTTCGTGGTGCTGGTTGTGGATTTGTGGGTGGTTTTGTGGGTTTGTTTTGTTTTGTCAGTGCAGAGGGAGAGCTCTGCTGTAAATACGCAACCTGGATATGCTGATGGGAGTGAAGTGGCTGATTTCCCCACCTGCTTTGCTGCAGATGCACTCCCAGTGATCTGAATGCAGCTGCAAAAGCAATTAGAGGAGACCTCAGTGCCACAACCCAGCGACAGCTTGGGGCCAGCACTCGAGTTCACATTTTTAATGACGCATCTGTCACTACCTCCTCAGAGCTGCTTTCATACTACTAATGTGGTAGGAAGGATGCTAAGATTTGTGATCACTGTTGCTGAATAGAATGAAAATATGCAATTTTGTGAGGAGGTAGAAACTATATACGTGTGTGTGTATATATATATATATATAAATTTTATAAAACTGTGCTAGGCTCTGGTCTTCTTTCTCCTTTGAGAATCTGCACTACTTTCATTGATGTCACTCTTCCTATAGTTTTCCTAAGATAACAATTTCAACCTCCAAAGGCTTGTTTTTCGCTTAGTACCGTACTGAATGTTGACAGGAATTTACTCAGGAAAAGGTCTTTTCTGAAATACAGGGATTTTAATCTGCTGCTACCTCGTCTGAAATGCAGAAGATAATTATTCGTTTATGTAGCATATGCCAAGGTATGCAGACCACATAGAGATGTGCAGAGCTTGACGTCCAAAGGATTTTTATGCTGATGAAAACCAGGGACATACAGAGTTTTAGCTGCTATTCAGCAAATAAACTTTACAGGGTATCTTTTAAAGAAAGAAGGCTGTAGGACTTAAAATGCGGGCATCTAACTGCATTCAAGGTATGCTGTAGGGGTTTTTTTCTGTCATTAGAAAGCTCCAAATGTCAGAAGTCTTTTGTCTGGCTACATATCTGCTTGTTACCATCAAAGTGTGTGCTAATCTTCCTGTTGATAAAAATAAATATACTTTATGTACTCTCCTCCTGCGAAACAGGTTATTACAGGACTTCTGGCTATGCCAGTGAGGAGGAAGTGCAAATGCCATGACTTCTCCTCATCCTTTGTGTTTGCAAAAGAAGACAACAGCTTCAATCACTGGAAAAAAAAAAACAAACACAAAATCATTATTTTATTCACATTCTCTTTCCCAGAAAATGTAGTTAACTGTTTACTAGAAACAAATAAGTTTATCTAGTGATACATCCATTGTACCGGGCAGTCAAAACTTCTTTTCCTTAGGAAATCAGGCCCAACTTGTGTTTATTCAGCTCTTTGCAACTAAAATGCACAGTGTGTCAGTATTTTAAGTACAGTCACAGTGTAGCTATTGCTAATCCAAGATGAATATCAAACTCCATGCTGCACCTGTGCTATAGGTGCCAGAACACCTCTGAGTGGAGGGATTTGCATATCTTATGTTTCTCCTATCAATCTGAAAATACTTGAAACCCCAGGCTCAACTTCACTCCTTTGTTCCTGACTCTTCTGCTTCCTCCTTCCCCAGCACCAAGCAGTGCACATGGGATGGGGAGCGGAGATTGCGGTCCATTCACAACACTTAGTCTCTGCTTGTCCTTTCTCACACTTTCCCCCTCCTCCAATGTGGGTCCTTCCCACAGGATGCAGTTCTTTGTGAACTGCTCCTGCATGGGACCCCCACAGGCCGCAGTTCCTGCCAGAAAACCCACTCCTGCGCGGGGTCCTCTCCACCAGCCGCAGGTGCTGCCAAGAGCCTGCTCCTGCGTGGGCTCTCCACAGGCTGTAGCTTCCTTGGGGGCATATCCACCTGCTCTGGCCTGGCGTCCTCCACGACCTGCAGGTAGGTATCTGCTCCACTGTGGTCCTCCATGAGCTGCAGTGGGACAACCTGCCTCACCATATTCTTCTCCATGGGCTACCAGGGAATTTCTGCTCTGGTGCCTGAAGCATCGCCCTCCGTCCCCTCGCTCACATCCCCTCCCCTTCCCTGACCTCGGTGTCTGCAGTGTTGTTTCTCTCACTTTTCACATTCCTCTCTCTTACAACTCCTGGGCAGCATTTTTACTCTTTCTTCAATATGTTGTCACAAAGGCATTACCAATGTCACTGATGGGCTCAGCTTCAGCCAGCTGTCCATTTTGGAGCCAGCTTGGAACTGGCTCTGCCCAAAATGGGGACAGATCCTGGTGTCTTCTCACAGAAGCCACCCCTGCAGTCCCCCCCCCCATAGCACACAAAGCAAAAGCAAAGAAACACAAAGTTTCTTTGAAAATAGTGCAGTTAGTTATATTTCTGTGGACACAATTTGTCCCTTCCCATCAGCAGCAAACTGTTAAGCTTCGTCATTACTATGACAAGACAGGATGGGTCTAGGTCTCTGCAGACTTGTAAGAAGACAGGTTGTTGTCAGAAACAGTTTCTTGCTTTGAGCAGGACAAAATTTCAAATCGAGCATAAAAAGCAAAGGAATAGCAAGTAGAAAACAAAGTGGGTAGACAGATTTTAAGGAAGCAGGTTGTCTATTATTGGCAAGATATTTTCTGTGCCGCTGAATTGTTGATAAGGAAGAATGAGATTGCTTATGCATTAGAGTGGCCAAGACTTTTTTTGCACTGTTTTGTTGAGCTTTAGAGATAGGAATGACATATAATTACTTAGACACAGTTGCATCTTGAATGGGACACTCACTGAGTGCTTCCTTCCAGCTGCAATTCTTCTTTATGAAGAAGAGGTCCACGTTCTGCTGAAAAAATAATCTATCCATTCTTTTGAGACTACAAAAAAACAGTGAAATGAACCGCTTTTACTCCAGCCATCTTTGAATAACATTTATTTTCAAGCTGTCATTCATACTAGAAGAAAATGTATTCAATCAAATTTTTCTCACAAGAAAGCTTAGATTTTAATTTCTAGAGTTTAAATAAATGACGCTACAGCTTTTAGGCCTGTACATGTCTGCAAGCTATAATGTCAGGAGAATTGCACATGCCAGAGATGATTTTGTTGTTCTTTCTCCATGAGCTTTTAAATCACAGTACTGCTTAAATACAGTCCTTGAAGTTTTACTTTGATTGAACCCAAACTGATTCCTAAGACAACTTGATTTGCAGTCAGGACAAGGTATAAAAAGATCACATTAAGGGAGAGGATTTTTTTAGTTCAATTATATGGGACAAGGATTTTATTGATAGTTTGGTAGCAGCAGTACGTGTAATGGCACAGTCTTTGGGAATGGAACCATTGTAAGTAATTGATCTGCAAAGTCATGCTTGTTTTATAAGCTGAAATATAATTTCATTTAAGTATGGGGAGGGCGGGATTTTTTGTTTTGATTTTAATAGGAGCCTTCTCTAGAAGGTTTCTTCTTGCCTGTGATGGCTTGCTATACCTTTTTAGAAACTGATCAGGGAGGAATCAAGTTTGCACTGTACTAATCAACCATTATTAAATGTGATTCAGGAAAACACTGTGAATGGTCTTGAAGAAATCGTAACTGAGTAACAAGTATAACACAATCCCTTGAGAACTTCATAGCAAAGTATGTTTACTAGTTATCGACATCAGCTGTTGAAAAAGTCTGAGAATAAACAGTGATAAGAGTTAGGATAAGAAAGATGAAGGAACAGATAGTCCTTTTTTCTACAAGTTGATGGCAGATGTGTCAACATTTCTCATTTTGTGTATTCTGAATAGCCACTATTAATGAAAAACACAAATTGATTCCATGCCTTTTTCCAAAGTTAAAAAAAATGACGAAATTTTTCACACTGAGCCGAGTGAAGAAAGTAAGTGCCTTTTTGTATCTGGTTTCATCAGTGACATACTCAGGAATGAGCTGAAAAGTTATTTATGTAATAGAAAATGGTAGAGTTTTTATATTTTGCTTTTACCTTATCTGGTATGCATATGTATGCACTTTATTTATAGTATGTAATACGTAGAAATATTGTGGTATTTAATCCAGCAAATAAGTATGAGAAAAAAATTGCCTAGTAGAAGACTTTTAGTGGCCAAGTGGAGGCTACATGAGCAGAAATAGCAACTGGGAAGGAACGGAAGATGGAGCAAACGTACGCACAGTTGCATAACTCGCTTCTGTAAATCCTATGACTTTTTATATTAACTGAGGATCTTGAAGCACTTTTATAATCCCAAACTTTTAGTTTTTCCCTTCCATTCAAATGCTTATTATTTCCATTTCTGCAAACTACTTTCCAAAGAGTTCTTTCTTTCAGTTTTTCCCTTGTTTTTCCTGTTTGTCTTCCTTACAGTAGATCCTACTTTCGTCCTCCCTCAGTATTTTGCTGATCTGAGACACATAACACCCGAATAAATCTGTGCTTGTGCTACTAGCCCTCAACTCCATGTCCTAACTGCCGAGCTCAGAGAAACATACTTCTGCAAGGTTTCGAGTCCAACTTGCACAAAGCAGAAACCTTTATTTACAGCTGTTTATCCACATCAAAGAGGGAGGGCGTGGAATCAAGCCAGGGGAATAGTAACTGGCATATTTACTCTAATCTTAAAATGTGACTCCAGTTTCTCCTTGATTTACTCTGACCTTGCTAAAGAAATGAAACCACAAAAGACCATAAGATTCTAACTCAGGCATGAATCCTCCTCAGTATTATTTCAGAGGAGAAGTTTGCTTTGAAGGTACTACTTCTCATCTGACAAATGTTAGTGGTCTAAACGAGGTGGGTTAAATATGTGAAACAGCCCTAGTGTTGGTATGTCTGTGCACACTAAAGCCAGGATACAAGCACCACTTCACTCATTTATCAGCTCTGCACTTGGTCTTCCTGCATGTGTGAATTTAATGCTGATTCCTGGCTCAGGGCTAATCAGAGCAACTGGCATTAAAATCCCCCCAGTGGGAGTGCAAATGGCAAACGATGGCAGCAGCTTCAACTGATCCTGTTACAAGCCTGGTCACCTTGCTTGCAAAAGCTGTTACTCTGAGGGACTCAAGTTTGAGCGCTTTGCTGTTCTGGACAGATTGAGGGAATCCAGGGCTTTTCTGTGCGTGACGCGCCTGCTAAACAAGATTGTTGCAGCATTTGTCATCGATTTGAAAAGCTGAATATCTCCTATGTATTGGATGGCTCTTTCTGATGCAAGTCCTTTGCTGTGGATACAGCACAACCTGCCCTGCCCGGTTACTCCTCTTGGGCATCGGCCCCAGGGAAGAGGCACCACCAGACCCTTTACTTCATATTTCCAGGCATAGTGGATCATGATTGTCTGATGCCAAGAATTCTGTACCCTGGGCAGTCCCCTGCTTTGTGGGGTTATCATGGATGCTTTCTGTGTCCTTGGTCTCCCTTCCTCTGTCTTTTAACTGCGATAGGAGATAAATAGATTGGTTAAAAATTTGCTAAATCACATTTTTATGTTGGCCTTGTATTAAACTCAAAGTTCTGTGTAGTTTTTTGGCAGAAAGTTATGTGGACCTTGACCATTATTTTTTTTTTAGCCAAGTTTTCACTGAATTCTTTGGGAGCCCTTCAAACCTGAAACTCAGAGGCTTAAACTACAGCAATCTTAAGTTTAAGAAGCATTGAATCTCTGCACAGTCACTGCATTTTATGCAGCTACAAGTTTCAGCAAAGGGATTCAATTTTGCTTATCACCAAAGAAAGAGTTGGCCAAATTTACAGCAAACGCAAGCCAGTATAGTTCTGTAGACAAGAAGCTTATACTGATTTATCCTTACTTAATATCAGGACCCAGTGTTGTTTATGGGGTACCAATGGGCGTAAAACACTTTATGAAAACATTGTTCAAGGTATTAGAATATTAGAGTCTATTTCAGACATGGGTATAAACAGTTGGTCTCCACTGAGGTCTTTTGCAAGGTGTCCTATGAAAAACAGTGTATGAGAATGAGGTGGGGGGGTGTCGGGGAGTAAATCTAGAAATATGAGGGGGAAAAAAATACAGTAAGAATGAAGTCTGTTGCCTACAACAGAACTTATCCCAGTGTAGACAGCTCAATGCTTAAGTAGTATTTAAACTCCAATTTGAGGTCTCACAAGGAAACCAAGAATATCTCTTGCTGAATCCCTGCCTTGCTCTTAATTCCTTCCATCAGAGATGAAAAGTGTTGTAGGTTAGTAATCATCTTAATCACGTTAATCATATTAATAAATTTACAAACCTGGACAATTTTAAAAGGAATAATTCAAAATTGGTTTTAAAAAATCTCATAAAACCTCACTTATAAAAGCGGGATAAACTGATAAGAGAACTGGACTTTTTTTTAAAAATAGATTATTATGCTTTGTGGTCTGGTCTTGAAGTATAAATTAGAATTCTGTTAGCAGCACTGTAGTAGGTGCATGAAGGTTTTCCTTGAAGGAAAATCTATATTGGAGATTTTAATTAGTAGATGCTTGAAATGAGGCAAGTTGCTTATTTATAAAACAGGACATGGTCATGCTATTAGAAGTGCAGGCTACAGTGTTGCCCTTTGTGTCCCTGTGGGCTGGTGATTTGAGAAATGAAATGTTTGGCTTTTATCTCTGCGGCAGGTGGGAGAAGAGGCACCACTGTTCTGTTTAAATGTGCAAAGCAGATGCTCAGCTTTATTTGCCTTTTTCTTTCCATTTAAATGACTGTTGCTATTTTCAGCTTGAATAAAATAATACATATTTCTAGTTTACATTTGATGTATATAAAAGGTGGAGTAAGTCTTATATGAACCAGAAATATTGGAGGCAGACAGGACGTTTTCCTTCTTAAACATCTTGTAACTTAGGAAACAAACCCCATGTTTACATGCAGGCGTCTGGAAAGAAGGATATGGACTATTTTCTGCCACACATGCCCCATCCACCCATCCAGTGGAAGCATTTCTATTAGGAATATTTTACTTCAATATATTTTTCTGAAAGCATAGTGCGTAACTTTCTGAATTGATGAACAAACATACATGTTGATTTGCCTTAAATTTTATGATAAGAGAAAAAAGTTTTTTCAGTTCCTAAAACTTCAATAGCAATTTAGCTAGTCTTTAATAATTCTTCATTCTTTAAAAGATAAAAAATAATAATTCTTAAAAGCAGACCTTAAAACCAACTCTTTATTCAAAGTGGACATTAATCCTTTACCTTACCTGTTGAAAGTGTAGTCTTTGTCCTTTGTAGAGTCTGAGCACTCCTTAGAGTGCTATGTGGTCTCTTTAGTAAATATGAATGAAAATGTACGATTTCATGTTGTTTTTTTCTTTCTTTCTGCATGCTTTGCTTTAAGTCTCAGTTTAAATTCAAGTGATAAAGTATAAAAGGTAAAGGTAGAAGATGACGTCTGATAATTCTTTTAATACAAAGTAGAGTCTTTGCTTGTTGATGTATTTTCATGTTAGGTTTTGATTTGTATGGCCGCGTAGCGTGATTTAACTACACTTGTAAATGGGCAAAAGTTAGACATACTATAGTTAGGAAAACTCAGCAAGTAACCTCCCTTTTATGGGTGGCTTACATAATTCAGTTTCACAGAGGGCAGGAGTTCAGATATCACAAAGAATAAAACTACCTTAACATCATCTTCACTAGCAGATCAGATGTGTAGATCCACTGACCTACCAGCTTCTAGGGAACTGCGTACAGAAAGCAACTCACTGGCACTCTGAAGTCATCTGTTCACCTTTTTTCTAAGTTGCTCTGCATTCCTGAAAATGGACCATATGAGAATTGATGTTTTTATGCCAAATGAGAATTCTTCTAATCTTGCGAGGGGTGTACAAACTTGCTTTAAGCTGATTTATGCTGGCAATATGCTCAAAACAGATGGAGTACATCAGTGCCTTGATATAAAGTCTCTTAATGAACATTGCCAAGTAAAGAACCTCCTGGTACAAAATGCTGCAGATACTGTAGTTACACAAAGCAGAACACTAAGTGGATCACATCTGTAGAGGGAGGCAGACTTTTATCTCCATTATTCTCTTTCCAACTGTTGCAAAAACTGGACATAAGGTTCATTTTCCCCGTGCGTTTTATTGCAGAGACAGTGCTTCTGCAAGGGTATCATCATTAGTTCACCTAAATTAGAGGGATCTAAGAAAGACTGTCACTTTGGATTATTCTAGATTAAGCAGATTGGCCTGTCTGCAGTTAGGAAGAGCGAGGTAAGATCAGTTGCAGAGCTGTCACTTTCTGATTTTTTTTGGTATTATTTTTTCTTAATATGTTTACTGCAGTGCATACATACAACCTACTGGGTAAACTAAACAGACATGCATTCCATTATATACACAGGCAACTAATCATTTGAGACATTAGATTTTATGTTTAATTTCAGAAGTGAACTGCTTTATTTCCTTTGATAAGACGACAGGGACATATTGGTTAATACGATTTTTTAAAGTAGTTTTCTTATCAAGATGCAGGTAAAAAAAATTGTTAAAAATGCTAGATTAATAATACAACATGATTAGTTATCCTGACATTAGCATAGTGCTAGGTGTCCTCTAAAAAGAGAAGAATCAATTTAGTGTCTAAACTTGTTTCAGCGGATGTATTACAGTTGGAATAATGTTCTCATTCTTACGCCACTTCATCTTAAGCTTCTCAGGTGCAGTCTTTGAGCTTCCAAAACAACTGCAAATCAAATTATCATTTGTGATGTTGATCACTAGCTACAAATTATTAGATTTAAAATGTGCGAGGGGAAGACATTGGAGGACAATATTGTTTTTTAGATGGCTTTTCTATGCTGTTCTTGCACAGGCTGTTCCTTTGCATCACTGTGTTCCTGGCTATTCTTGTTTCACGCTCACAATTTTTAGATAATTACATGCATACATTAGTAAGCTTGTATATTGCAAGGACACGTGCTTTTTAGAGTCTCCTGGAATCTACAGGCTAAAACTGAAGTTGCTACAGTGAATTTATTTTTTTTAAAAAATAAAACAATTACAGCATTGATCTTTTGGGGGCTATTTTTTTTTTTTTCTTTTTTGGTGTTCCCTGCCCCCAGGGAGGATTAGTGTAAAATGTTGAGGAGGTTGTTTTTTTCTGTAATACAATAGCCTGTTGTTTGTATGTAGAAGAGATGCCCATTAATGACAACTGGTATATTTGTTTTCCCACCAAGGCTGACACACGGTTTCAAAGGTCAAGCACTGTCTGATACTACATTTACTGGCTTAAACTTTTATTTTCCCACAGTGGATGAATTTGTATGAGAACTGCCCCAGCTGCTTTTCCGTTTGCTGGAATGCATCTCTAGCAGTTCTCCAGCTTCTTTGCTTCATTCAAATCTGAACACAGCACAAGTTAGAAGCTAATTAGTCTGTCCTGATAAATAAAGCAGTGCTTTATGGGAGAGTGGGACAGACCGGGCTAAGCAGAAGCAAATGCCTCGGGTTACAAGTTGATGTTTCAAAGGGCTCAATTGAGTGTTTTGATCCTCACTTTGATTAACAGGTGAAAATGCAAAATAAGTACAAGCTGGGGAGTTGTGAGTGAGAAATTTTTTCCCATCTTGCATTATGTTAAATATGTCCATAATCTAGAAATTTTTTCCAGTACATGCTTCAATTCAAGAACTTTGAGGAAAAGAGCATCACGTGGGAGCAGCTGGGGGATGCTTACTTACACCAAGAACCAAACTTTGTGTTGTCTCTTGTAGTCATTGCCTCCGCAGCGTGCACGGCTTGCTAAAGGGAGATTTGTGTCCCTTTCCCTGTTCCTCTCATTAAACAGCAGGCACAGGTTCTGGCGAAGCACTTTGTACATCAGTCACATAGGGCCTTTTCCCTTAGCTGTGGCAGGCAGTAAGATAATGTCCTCTTGTATTCAGGCAAGACCAAACTCGGTGAGGCATAAAATCAGTTATTTCCATCCAGCTTACTTTTGATTGAAGGAACAGCTTCCAATCTCACAGCAAGAGGACTAACTTGTCACTCACTGAAGCAATTTACCTGTTCCAAAACGAACAGCAATTGTTTCAAAGACTGAAAGCAGCCACTGTTAAAAACAGAAGCTACCAAAACTGTATAGGATTACTTTAAATTAACATTGCTTAGGAACAGATCACCATTATTGTTTGTTTTGAAGCTAGCATTGTTTCAAGTCTCTGTTAAGAGAGCATTTAATTTACAACATAGAGGGGGAAATGAGGTATTTAAATAAAATACATATATGCTTAATCATTTGTTATAACTGTACTCCAGAATTACTTCAGGGTAAGATTTCAAGCAGCTAATGTCACGTCAGTGTGTTCCTTTTTGCTTCTGAACAGTTCTTCAGTCAGGGAGGTGAAATTATAGAGCTTTTAAGAAAATTAATTATTTTTAGTTTATTTTTTTACTGCACATCTTTTCTCCAACGAAATGGTGTGTCACTGACCCCCTTTTATAATATTGTTCCTGATGTTAGCTCAAGTGCAATAATTGCTTTTTCTTGCAGACTGAGTGAGGCATCGACCTGTGAAGTATGAGTTAAAGTTCAAATTACGCAGCCTTTGTTCTTTGCTTTAGACTACCTGCTCGGAATATATAACACAACCAGTAAGACCTCAAATAAGATGTCTTAAAAATGTATTTTTCGATTCTGAGAGTAGATCAGTATCTAGGCAGGAGACAAGTGCAGTATGTTTTTCTTCAAATAAACACAATAACTTTACAAGGAGTGTTAGTACTGTATCCTGTTTTACAGCCTGTTCCTTCCCTTCTCTGTTTTAGCTTCAGTGCTAAGCTCTACTATATGCAGTTAGAGGTTTTTGTTATAAAAAAATGTTATAGCAAAACCTCCTTTAAAGCATCAGTTGATTTATCCGTACACGCAATGTGGAAGTTCTTTATGATCAACGGGTTAAGATATTACATGCTAAAAAGTAAGACTGTCACAGGTATAAGAATTAACTATCACATGAGAAGGTCAGCATTGTGTCTAGTATTTTTGCTACTCTTCCATCTTTATGAGTTATATGCTTGTCATTATAGTCAAGCTACAGAGCTTAAACAAATGTATAGCTGAGACTGGATATTAGAAAAGGCCTAGGAAGAGGGAAAATACTATTTGTATTTTGGCAATTCATTGCAGCTCCCATGAACAGTTTATTAACGTAGGTAGCCTGTTACGTCTTTCCTTCTCCCATTTCCAGTAGATCAGCCAGGCTATTTATTGGAATATTGGAAGAGTGGAGTTCTTCTTAAAACATCGTAAAATAATCAGATTAAATATTCAATAACATCTTGATTTCCCTGGACAGCAAAACATTGCCATCTATGGCATATTGATACAACCCACATGTAATCAGATTTGCAGAGTAACATCCTGTTCCTCAGAGGCCAAAACTGGCTGCTCTGAAGGCGAGACGGCTGCAACCACTTAGCTCTTGTTAATATGCAAATCCTGTCCATACGGAGTTGTTATTCTGGTCCATTCTTAGCTCCAGGCTTTCCCTGTGCTACCAAGTGAAGATACTATTTCCATACTGTCCAAAGCCCCGTCTATCAGTGAATTCATCGGTGTCTAGGTAGAAATCTCCCACTGGTGTTGAGGATCCTGGGAAATTGGAGGCAAGGCTAAAACCCTTTAATGAAATCTAAGTGACCAAGCAGTGCAGTACAGCCCTGTCCCTGTGAGATTGCCAACTTGTGCCAGCTTTGGTCAACATTATTCTTTGCTCAGTGGCTCTGCAATTAGATCAGATTTTCTAAAACACTTTAGTCTGGTGCATATATAAGAAAGAAAGGAGAGAAAACATTTTTAGGTGGTGCTGATGTGTTGTTATAGCAACTTCAAAAGCTTAGGAATCTAAGACAAAACACTTCAAACAGTTGGCCTCTTGCAGTTTCCCAATAGCCAAAAGTTCCCATTGTGTTATTTTTATACCACTATCTCCTTTGTTAGTGATTTAGTGATCTCTGTTAGTAAATTCTCTGTACTTCTTATGCATACATACTGAAGGTAAATTATAAATGGCTGTACTGGTCGGGCCAAAGATCCATCTTGCACAGTGACTTTTATCCAGCAACGTCCAAAAGGGGGAGGCTAGGGAAGAATGTAAATACTGATGATACTTTGCCTAAGTCCTCTCCTTGTATTCCAACCACTTGTGCCTCAAAGCCTTCCTCATCCAGAAATGGTTTCTATGTGTTAAGTCATCTTCATTGGATTCTCTTCCAGGAACTTGGTCATTACTCTCTGAGCCTGTTAACTTTTAATATCTAATATTAGATGACTAAAAGTTAAATCAGAGTAGAGGTTAGAACTGCGGATACCGGATGAAGTAATGCGGTTCTGTTTTTGTTTCAACCATTATCTCACTATGAGACTTTGGGAAATCATGTAATCTCTCTAAAGATTTAAAATCCTTACTTGTAAAATGTGAATAGTACTTACAAATCTTGAAAGCTTTTTCTCACTCTGTACCACGAGCAAATAAAATATTATCGTTTACCATCCTCCTCAGTGTCCTCTATATCAAAGAAGCTCTGAGAGAGAAACATAAAAGGAGAAAATTAATTCCATTTAGAGAAATTGCTGAGAAACTTGATACAAGAAAGACTCTTGTGTTATGGTATGCTTTCTCGTGAACTCCATATTTTAAGTACCTAAGTAATGTTTCTACCCACACATTTACATCAGGTGTAGCATAAGGCAAAATTATCATTTTTGTACTCTTGTCATAAAGAATCCATAAATTTGTGAAACTTGTTCTTCTCACTAAGTCTGGAATATTTACTCCATCTTGGAGGGTAATTTTTGAACTATGAACAAAAGACATTTAAAGGCTGGTTTTTTTGGTAATGACAATATTTCATAGAATAATGCAAAAATCCCAGAAGCCTTCTGAGAAGGCTGAAATTAGCCCTATACTATAAAGCACCTACTCTGCAAAAATTCTACAGCAATCATGGCTATTAAGTGAGGTATCTATAGGAAGTACAACCCACAGTGATTGATGCAGAAGGCAGGAAGAAGAGGCAGATATTGAAAATACTGCTCAGCACGATCCAAAGGCAACTATCTAAAGGCAGCAGAATTTTTTACACATGCCCTCTTAGGCATGTGAAGACCTGTCTCTGCAAGTGGTCTCTTAAACCTATGGGACTGAAGAGCCTCATCCTTGATTCATTCTTCTGCCTTGTTCAGGCTCTGAAAACCCAGCATTTTTTTGTTTATCTATCCTAAATATGGTCTTATCCTAAATATGGTCTTATTATGGGCTTTTAAACTAGTGTTTATGTAGCATACAGTGGTAGTTACCGCTTTCTCTTGAAAGTACTCGTTGCAATGGTGACAATGTTTGCTTTCTGCTGTCCCTCCCTTCTCTTTGAGTACAGGCACTAGACATAAGGAAATCACTTTTTCACAGTGAGTATAGTAAAGCAGTGAAATGGGTTGTGCGGAGAGGTTGTGTGGTCTCCATCCCTGGAGCTTTTCAAGTTGCAACTGAATAAAGTCCTGAGCAGCCTGGTCCAATCTCCTAGCTGACCTTATTTTGTGAGACCTCCTGAGGTCCTTTCTAACCTGAATTATCCTAGGATCCACCTGGACAATAGAGACAATTGGATGCAGAACTTTCACATCTTGAATAGATCTCTACTCTTTGAGCTACTGCATTTAAAACAGAGAGTCAACAGTGTTTTCTCTGGCAATGTTTTTAGTAAAAGAGTGACCCTGCTTTCACTTGATGAAAAGAAGGTCTAAGGTGACCAGACTTAGGAGGGATTTCTAGGATGCAATCCCAGAGTGACAGAGAGGCCTCTACCATCACTACGTAAAGCGACTGAAGAGAGTCAGGATTTCAGAAATACTCTTTTCCTGTCTATTTGCCTTCTCGGGAAGACTACATGCCTCCTTCCTCAGTGTACCAATAGTAGGAAAATTTCCACTCGGCATGTTAGTTTTTGTTGATCCATTTCTGAAGGCTTACAGATATTTATTTTTTTTTTTTTTAGTATAGTTGGAACAATTTTTCATTTCTGCTACTGAGCTGGATGCTGCTCTCTGAGAAGCCAAATTACTGTTAACAGATTGTTTGAATGTTTCTAATCTGTTTTGATTCAAAAACAAAACAGATGAGCGTAGCATACCTTAAGTGGCAATCTAAAATAACCTGCCTGTCTTCAATGTAATCTCGTGTGGTAGTTTAACTGCTGGCAGGTTGGGAGGGACTAACATCTTAATATGCTAGGGCTGTCTCCAAAATAGCCGTTCAGCTGTTCTGTGATGGGAGGGCTAGGATTCAGACTTCTGTCTTAGAGGCTAAATATTGACGGTACTGCAGTCCTCACAGCTGCCACGGCTGACTTCCTTTTCCTCTCTTTTTCACAGTTCCTGGCTACCTTCTTCCTTCTGCTCCTCTGTGAAAACGTGACTACTTCTGTCTCTGTTCATTACCAGGCACTTGTGGAGGAGCTCATAACCAGGACTGACCCAGGCATTCCTGCGGTTTTCGCTCTTAATTTCCATACTGGCATTAAGACAGCATTGTCACTGAAGTTGTGAGATATATTGACGGCGAACTGAGACTTAGATTTGCACTTCAATGTATTTGTAGAAACTCTTACGAGGGCTTGGAAACATTAGCTGAGCATTTTTGCATAGATGAAAAAGGGCTAGCGTACATGCCTGCAGCTAGTTGCTTTATTACTTGCAAAGACTTAGCCTTCTTCTTCCTAATAAGCTTTGAAAACCCAAGACACTATTTCTGTGTATTCATTCTTATATATATTACAAAAGGGGGTAAAATATAGCAAATATGGCGTATAGGCATAAGAGACAGGGTACTCTACAAAGCTTTCCTAAGAGGCAGTGGGGATGACTCAGATTGCACCTTTCTCCACGAGGGTGTTCTTTGTGTAGGGCAGATATTTAAGGAAGATCCATTGGCATGTTTCTGCAGGGTGAGCCTATCCCATCAGACAGCATGCTAACGAACAAGTTGCTAAATGTGAATTAGCATTTATTGTAACAGGGAAACAAGTCAGGTTTAAAAGCCTCTCAGATGGTTTTGTGTGTTGTAGTGCGACACACTGCAAATGCTATTTCAAAATCAGAATTGACTTTCCCTGACACAAGAACATTAACGGATGGTTAATATGTTTTCTAATACAATGTGTTTTCCTGGAGGCAGAACTAGCTAACCCAAAATCTCATCATTCTTGCACTGTTTTTGTAGAAAAATATTTCAACAAAATATTACTAACTGAAAGGAGGAGAAACCAGAATGATTGGTCTTGTAGAGTAATCCTGGAATAAATATTCTGAAATATTAGTTGTTAAATGTAGAGTGAATACATCTGAATAAGTAAAACAAACTCTGTGACCATGATACTTGACATCTCTGAAAAAATTGATCAGGGAAAAATGTCTGAAATCAGATGTTACAGAAATGTTTGAGGAGCTAAAATCAGTATTTACCAAGTCTTTGGGTTCTTTGGGTGTTTTTTTACCACTTGAAAGTTGAATTTTCAAAACACTTATGCAGAAGAATAGTTACTGCTTTATTTAAATAAGTATCTGCAGCTGTAAATACTGAATTCTTCAGCTCTTGCAGGTGGTTACCAGGAAAAAAAAATAAAGTGCTTTCATGACTTCTTGGAGGGGTTGTTTTTGTTTTGTGTTTTCAATGAATTTGTTTCAACTTCACTATTTTCTGAACACTGGTTTATGTTCAGAGGTCCTAGGCTGTGAAAAACTTCATGGTTTTAGAAGGTATTAAAGACAAGTGAACTCTTCTAAGAGAGAATTCCAAATGTGGAACAAAACCAATCAAAACTTCTTAAAAAGCATCCTGCTGCTTTTGAACTTTAAGTAGTGCTCATGTTCTAATCACTTTGACAATACTAAGAAAGGTAGTTTGATAACTAAATTAAGAACGGCTAGATGCATATGAAAATAACAGTTAACAATGACATTAGAATGTCAAAAACTTTTTGTTCAAAAGTGCTATGATATGATTCTGCAACTTATTTCAAGAAAGACCCTTACAGCATTGGCTATTAGTGATTCTGGATCTAAGTTGACATTTATTTCTTATAGGCAAACTAGGCCATTTACCCTCTCTGTTGTTCTTTTATTGTTTGAATAGGTCACAGTGTCCTACTTTTAAAACAGATAAAGACTGTGTGGTTTTTTCCCCCCTCCTTGATATCCTACAGAGAATGACTTGCAATTCAGTGATGTCAAACAGCATTTGTATACATTTATCTACTTCTTGTCACGTTTCCATCTAGAGGATCCCAGCCAAGGAGGAAAGTTCTCTTGTAGTAGGAACTCTACTTATAATGAAGAGGGTCTGTTTCCCAGGGCGCTTTCACACACAGTGTCTGTCGCTGAATGTCTGTCCTCCTCCTTTGTGTTCTTTCCTTTCACAGATGCATATTAGCAAGGAGAAGATGACTGCAAATTAATTGCTTTGCCTTTTCTCACTGTTTTACCCCCTCCTCATAACTTGCCATGTAAAGTGGCCTATACAGCTAGTGTTAGTTTTCCGTATCTCCAGTGGAGTAGATCCCAAACCCCCTCATCAAAACATCTTCACTGCTATTATAATCACCCTTTAAAAAATACATTTCTAGCATCAATTTATGAGTTATTGATTAAAAAAAAAAAAAAAAATCAGTCCCTGTTTCCCAACTTTTTAGCTCCAGCCCACTCTGCACAGCTGTATTCTTTTGCAAATTAGAAAAATATAAAATGAGACATTTTCTTTCAAAAATGCATTGTCGTTTTGCTGGCATCTTCATACTAACAGCATGTTTCAAGTTTTTTAGCTTTTGTAAAGTTTGCTTCATGAAAAGTAGCTGTAACATTCATCTGTGTAACAACACTTTAGAGCTAACATTGGAAAACTGAAAGCTAAAATACAACTTTGTCGGCAGAAAGTTTGGATTTTTGTCCATGTCAGCACAGCAGGCTGATTTTTTTTCCAAGCAAGCCTAGTTAGAATAGTGACTTGTCAACAGAGCGAGTACATAGCTGAAATAAGCGTTCCTTGCTTTAAAACATCTGATCTGGATTAATTATCCATTAAAACACCAAATCAAATAGAAACGCTCCTGTTATTTTGCCAGAGTCTGTGAAGAATGTAACATGATTTTTGCCCAGGAACAGCATAACCTCAAGCTGGAATACGTAAGCCAAAGAACTGACGATGTGCTTTATTTCTTGAGATTGCATTTTATAGCTAGGGAATAAACTCCTGAGGACCATGTTACCTCTAAGAGAAATATTGCAGCTTTGAGAGAGACTCTGAAGCTTGAAATTTCTGTTGCTGTGTGATAATTTCCTGATCAAGAACTGCATGAGAAGAATACGTTATATTTTATGCATACTGTCATCCTATGGAACTATAATGTAGTCAATTAATTAAAATTAGGTTCAGTACAGTTGTGCAAACATTATTTTAAGAGAGTTCGCTCTCCAATGTGGCTGATGTATCTATCCTTCTGCATTGTTTAAAAAAAAACCCAAAAAAACCTTAAAGCCAAAAAAACCCCCAACACTGCAATTATAATGAATGAAAATGTATGTACTGCTGGTCAGTCACCCAGTAAATGAGAATCGAGCCTTTCGGTTATTCCATCAGACAGTAGCTTAACAGATACTTTAATAGTGGGAGGTAAAGGTTGTATGGGCAGTTGAATTCCAATTTACATTTTTAATAAAGGGCTGTTCTTATAAAGGCTGCTGGGTTTTTTTGTTTGGTTGGTTGGTTTTTTTTGGGTTTTTTTGTTTTGTTTTTTTTTCTCAGAGCAATTGGCTTTCTGTCTGAATTATGTATAGTGAGGAACAAAGGAAAAATACTTGTGTCTTCTGGAGAGCATCCAGGTCTTCGAAGACTCGTACATGTGCCTAGCTTTTAGGTACAACTTCATGTGAATAACATTACTTTAAAGTGCAATTACTGGCAATAAAATTAATCATGCGCCTAGCTTTCAGGATCAGTGACTTTCGCTTCAAATTGATCTTAATGGTTTTTGGTGCCTGTTAAAATTGTGCCCAAACTGGCAGCTCTGGAGACTGCTCCACCTGCTGTGTTCAGCGTTAACGCGGCTGGGTGAGGCCCCAACTTGTTGCTGTGTTTCAAAGCGGAGAGGTAGTAGTAGCTAGAGCTCCTGTAGATTTAGAGCACATTATTCTGACTGTTGATTAAATTTCCATTTTTAAAAGACATGGTACGTGTGTTAAAATGAAGTTTGTTCATGAGGAAGATTTCATACTTTTCTTTATTCCTAGACGGCACGATTTTATAGCCTTCCTGTGAAATCTGAAGATACTCTTTTGTACAAGAAACACGGCTTTTCTGAAGTGCTGGAACAGCAGTGACATTTTCAAGCAATACGCAAGATGGACATGTAAATCAGGCATGCCTTGCAGTAGTGGGCTGATAAAGTTATTTTAGGTCACACGTCCATGCAGGTAGAAAGCTCTCCTACTGTTGTTAGCACGTAAGCTCTCATCTGCTAACTGACTGCTTTCTATGGATCTAAGGTTCTTTTTTATCTGAATCAACAAAAGCAATCTGTCTGTGGTGGCTCGGCCTTGGCTGGCTGCCAGGCGCCCACCCGGCTGCTCTCTCACCCTTCTCCTCAACAGAACAGGGGAAGAAAATGAGATGAAAAAGCTTGTGGGTCAAAATAAGGACAGGGAGATCATTTACCAGTTACTATCATGGGCAAAACAGTCTCGACTTGAGGAAATTAAATTATTTCCAATTAAAATAGATTTGTATGATGGGAAACATAGACAGATTAAAAGAACATGGTTGCAAACTCATCTAACTACTAATAACTTTTCAGAAAAATGTGTGATGTCTTGTAAGAGGCTACACCTGGCATTCCTGGTGCCCTCCCACATTTAGAGGTATGTGCTAAAAATACCCAATATTTCAATTCCACTCCCAAGCTTAAAAAAAACCCCAATAATTTCTTTCTTCCTTTTGTTCCACATATTTCTATAAATTTCTGGAATTTCATTTTTTAACCCTTGTCCTAAAACTGCTAAAACTTGTTTCCTCTTTTTTCTATGAAACGGAGCAATTGCTCATACTCTCAGTTTTCTGTCTGTGGTGGTACTTCTTGAAATAAGCAGTTGTGAAGTTGTGATCTTATGAACTTCAGAATTGCCATATTTTGGAATTGACGATGCCTCAGTGTGCTTCTCTTCTCTCCCTCCCTCTGACAGAAGCTATATGGGAAGATCTGCAGAAGCCTCGAACCATCAGGACCTTGTTGGGGAGGGAGGATTCTTCTTTCATCTTGGAAAAAAAAAAAACCAAACCCCGAAACAAACCCACGCCAAACAAACAAAAAAAATCCAGGAAAAAAATCCCCAAACTATTTAAATCTGTAATTTTTTTTACCCATACAAATTTTGGGAAGTCTTAGCTTTGGTATTCTATGGCACAAAAAATTCACTGTCGATCTGTACTTTCTGTGAAAATGCATTTACTTCATTCAGTTTGAGTTTATCAGTTCCATGTTTCAATTAAACAGGCGATGGTAGGACAAACATTCTGTCTGTTTTTCCAAAGCAACATTTGTTACTAAGTCATTTACTTTATCAAAAAGTTTCTTCTTCTTAGTCTCATAGAAAATTGTGTAAACAAGGTGTCCTCTGGATCAGCATTTATCCATGAATTGCACTTATATCAACAAAATTGGTATTTGTTTGAAATGCCTTGCAGATAGCTGCAGTAGTGTAAATCATTTGAAAATAGGTATCTTTTCATAGAGTAATTCTCAGAATGTCTTGAACTTTTCCTTTGAATTTTACATAAAATAAATTAGTTCTTCCATCAGCCAGTAGATTAGAAGATTGAAGTGAGTAGCTGTTCAAATCAACGTGTTGTTATCATTAGGTACCACAGATACATACTAAAACATGGATATATTACCTGTTTTTCCTCATCGTTGCCTTATACCTAATCATAAGGCTGTCTCACACGCGCGATTTGCAGCCGAGCTGTAAGAACAGCAGCAGTCTCTTCAGAGTGCTCTGAAGGCGCAGCTTCAGGGAAGTTACTCCGGCAATGACGTGATTGAACTAGAAGTTGGAAAAAGGCTTAATGAAATGACGTTCTGGTCAGACAAAGTGGTTCAGGAAAAAGATGTTTCCTTTTGTTCCAGATGTTGTTTAATCTTCTGCCACTTTGCTTACACATAGCTTTGTACAGTTCACTTTGATCAGCTTCAAATGTGAAGGAAAAAATCTGTGTGCTGGTTTCATGTCTCTCAGAGCTTTCCTGGTGTGCTTGAGCTGAAGTGTTCACAACTTAATTTGAATGTGTTTTCCCTGTGTTTGAAAACTACCTATTCTTAACTTTTTTTTTCTTTGATGCATTTGTATCTGTGACACAAAGAACCTCTTCTTCAGAGATTGCTAAAAGAGAGTTTGAGAAACTTTTAAGGCAAGGCAAGAGTTCTTACCTTCTTTGAACCTATGGGATTTAACTTCTATGTTTTTATATCAGCTGTGATGATTATTAATGTGTCCTGGTTTTGGTTAAAAATAACTGTCAACGGGTGTTTGTTGTTGTTTTTTAACAAGTCCATCATATATCTATAGATCCTTTCTTGTCTTCATAAATACAATGTTGCAAAAGTATCTAGTGTCTTGTATCCTTAAGCCCAAATACAAAAAATAAGAGGTAGGTGAAAAGACTCGAGTCTCCCATTTGACAATTGCTCATAGACAATCTGCTCTTGTGCTTCCCTGTCACATATAAGCTTTCTAAAATCCCCATGACCTTTTCCTGCTACTAAATATCCAGAAAATTTCCAGGAACACTTAGGTGTTAACAGGAATGTCAGAATCACAAGCACAAGTACAGCTGAAATATCCTCTTGAAAAGTATTGCTTTGCAAGTGCTTGAGGAGTTGTAATGCAAATGCTCTTGCAAGCCCGTCTGGGTAGCAGTGTATATAGTAACGGATGCTTTTATGCCGGGTAAAACTAGAAAATCATTTTATTCAGGTGAGGTTTGTTTCACTTGGAGGGAGCTGATCAGAACAAATAGCGAATTGGGGACATTATTAAGTTCTAAAGTTGGGAGTTTGATTTAATATGTTGTCTTCTCTATTAAAAATGCAAAGGGAATACATGCATTAGAATACATGCATTGCAAAAGGAAACACTATAAACTTGAACAGTAGAACTCTGGCAGAAGAATTTTGGCCTCATCTGCGTTGTGAGTTCACAAGGAGTAGAAGAAAGGTGGCTTCCAGGTAGTCAGAAATGAACTGGAGTCAAGGTTTTAGATTCTGCATATGACCAAACAGTAAGTCCATCAATTAACAAATTACTGATTTAATGGGTTTTGTACAGTAAAGACAAGGTATTGGTGGATTATTTATAAAAGACAGCCTGTTTTTATGTCGGTAAGAAACCTTCTTATAAGAAGTCTTATAAGCCACTCAATATTTTAGACTGACTCCACTGGCTGCAGTAAGGGGCGAGCTTGCTAAGGACTTCAGAGAGAGAAGGGTCTGTATAGGATCCGAGAAGTGTGATATTTTTTTCCCAGAAGTGTAGAGTACAGTTAGTCTCCTTTGTTGAATTGTTATTCTTGATCAGAACGGCTCTTGCTTTCTGGGTTTACATTAAGCCTTATGTGACATGACAGTTTCATGACTGAATATTTGTATAAACTTTGCGTAAGCAAAGCCAATTCTTTCCTCTTTGATAGTAGTAGAAGTGGTGCTACATTTGCAAGAGGGGAAAAAAAGAATGATGGAGTAGATAATATCATATTTTTCTGTATTTAATATATAAATACAGTGAAACAGCTGTTAATAAAATCTCCTTAATAAATAGGGTAGAGCAGACAAAAAGAAAATTGTGTTATTCTGTCACTGACTTGTTGGATGAGATGCACAGCTATCATCATCAAGGTTGAAAGAACTTGATATTGAAAGTGAATTGCTGAAATAAAAAGCACTAAAATCTATGTGCTTCTGAAAGAAATTAAAACCACTGATAATGATTCAAAAAAAGCACTCTTCATTGAAAAATGCGTAATTTTAGTAGCCAGGCTTGATTTTACAAATATTTATAAAAGATTGTATGAAAACATTCCTCTATCTTTTTTTCATGCTTCATGGATGAAAAAACCGACATGATGAAAATGTACAACTGTGCATGAATGAACGCTACCTCAAGCCACTTCAGCTACGTAAAGGAAAATTCCCAGAAGGCAGCAGTATCTTTAAATGATATAAAGCTCTGTGGCTACTTGGCAAGCTATCTGTGAGGCTGTGTGAAGTTGTATGTTAGGATGTACACTGGTGAAATTACTTTTCTGTCTTTGTGCCTGTATCCCAGGCCATACTCAGAGACTTTTGGCCATGGTTTAGGGTTTAGCCTCTCAAGTAGCTATGGAATGACTGACCAAAAACTACTGAAGTCGCTGAAAAGACTCTTGTTTAGAATTGTGCTCAAGTGAGACAGGACTTGTAATCTTGAGTTGAAGATGATGTCTCAGAGCTTAGAAATATGAAATAGTTTACAGAGAGCTTTCCAGAGTTGCCTGAGTTCTAGAATAGTAATCTACCCACTAAACCCTTTTTTCTTTCTTCCTTTGCCTTCCCCCTTCCCTTCTTTTCTCTTCTTTTTCTTCAAGGGCTCTTGGTTCAGAAATGTATTCCAGAGGCTGATTTTAATATGCTCAGGGAAGAGAAACAATGCGTTATCTCTCTGCAAAGTGTTGATTACAATAAAAATAAAAAATAAAAAATAAAAATAAAAAGCCCACCAAAACCCACGCTGTAATCACAATCCCAAAAGCAAAAATATCTAATAGTAATCATATTCATGCCGAATTTGGAAAGATTTTAAGGAGTGAAAATGATTATCTCAAGGACTGCTTATGCTTAGTAGAAAATGAGGAAATACTTAGCTACTCTTTAGGTTTGCTTTTGTGTTACTTTTAATAGAACACTGTGTTCTATTGAACACAATGTTCAATACATTGAACATTGAACTTCTCAGCTTTTTATAGCTCAGTTCCATTATTCTGGGAACAACTCAGGAAAGAAGTAACATGAGTGTTCCTCATGTTACTTTACAAATGTATGCCTATCAGTAACATTTGCAGCACCTCTGGCTCCAGGATCCAAATGTGTACACGTGTTCATGTGTAAATTAGCTACAAATGACACACAACATGTGAGGCTGAAGTACTCCAGATGAGTAATATTTGGGATGGCAGTAAGTGATGGCAATTGCCATTGTCCACGCTTGCATGACTGGAGGAGTGTGCTTTGTCTTTCATAAACAGCTGAGTGGGATTACATGCTTTGCTGCTGCTTATCACCTAAGTGCATGTAAACTCCTACAACCCACCTTAGAATAACAAGATTCCTGTAGGAGGAAAGTATGATAATATTTTCTGGAAGAGCAAATTTTACTAAGGAGTTTTCTTCCACTGTTGATAGCCCTGAGAATTTGCTTTTCTTTAACCTATGTGAACCTAGAACACCAGGAAGTAGCATTTCTTTAAAGCTATTTGGTTAAAGAGATTTTGCCTCTAGGGTACAAAGTGAAACAGGATAGTGCTGTTTGTTTACCGTGGTAACACTTGGAATTAAAATCTTGGTTTAACTTGTGTTATTTCACAGTTGGTTGAAAGAGTACATTAAGGTAGATTCAAATTGGGAATTGGGGTGCTGTGCTGCTTCTAGGTTAGCAGAGGTCTACGTGACTGTATAGGGCAGCATGTAAAACTCTTGCCAAACTTAACTGTTTTCAAATTGTCATATGTTATCGGAGTTGTTCAGCTTATGCTGGCTGTGTACGGATACACGATCAATGGCTTTGATTGAATCAATAATTGAATAGGGATTCACACTGCTCTGCTATTAGTAATTTTAAAGTGTAATATATATTGGTCTACGAACCTATAAAATTGTATAAACCAAGGAACGGAGTGGATTGAAACGGCAAGTTAGATGTATCCTGCAAGGGATACATCAGCTAATATTATAAAAGCATAGTAAATGTTGTCTGAACTCTGCTCCATTAAAATTAATGGAAATTCTGTGATCGAATTCAATGAGGAACATGGGTAAACACTCCTGAAAGACCAGTCCCTTTAGGCCAGTTCCTTATCTATTTATTGTTTAAATCTGTAGGTGCGGTTATGAACTGCCTCAGTAGCTGGGTCTTCCATTTTAATCTAATACACAATTGGACTGAGGCTTTCAAAGCAGTTCATTGATTAAAATTGATGGAAAAAGAGTAGCTAAATTCTTTGCATGTTTTGAAAATTTTAGCCTTTGGGTGTTAACTTGCAGTCTTTAATCAGTCCTTAATCAAGTAGAACTCTCACTGGGACTTTTGCTTGAGCGAAAACTACACAATTTGATCTTTTGGCAAGCAGGTTTTACAGGAAACACGTTTCTGCAAGCAGAAGAAAATATATGCAAGAAACGTTCTGAAGTACATGAGAACAAGCTTGTCTTCCCAATTATAAATAGCTAAGCGCTTTTTATTGTTTGTGGTAGTGGGGTTTTGGTGAGCAAGAATATACTAACGGGTAATCTGAAATGCAAATAAAATGGCAGTAGTTGCTTCAGTTGACATAATGCTTCCATGTATTTCTATTTGACTTTCTCGTATCACGAAAAGCTTTCTCTCACATGTGTCACTATAGTTTTACTTTAATTTTTAGTGACTGTGCTTATGGAACAGAAACATTGCTTACAAGGTGAAGAACATAACTAGCACTGCTTCTGAAGGCTGAAGAGGCATTCTCAGAGAGATGGATACCCTGATCTGCTGTCTAAGCACCATCACTTACGGTGTATTCATCAAAATCTAAACTCCAAAATTGTAGATATTTTTCTTTTATATATTTTTTTTTTTTCTGCGAAGAAATTCATGACTTACACTAAAATGCAACTGTACTGTTAAGAAAATCAAGTTTACAGGCTTGAAAGCAAGTAACATTTTGGCATTTTCTTTTTGGTAATTCAAATGAGCCCTTATTTATTTTGAAGTGAGGCATAGCTACTATCCAGATTTTTGTTCTTTAAATCAATGAGCAAATTATATTTAAAAAAAAGCAAGATGGTCTGCTGAGATTCAAATTCTGCAAGACAAGAATTTCCAAGTTTACTCTTTTTTTTTCAGAGGAGTAGTGGTGGTAAAGGGCAAAGTCTCTCTTTCGAAATACGGAGAAAGTGTATAGGAACATCATCTTACATAATGCAGTTCTCTACTTAAAATAGGTCTAAGGGTTTTGTCATCTAAAGCACAGGGAAACTGCAATCCTGCCTAAATTCCTATACTACAAATTCCAGAGGTGCACTGATTTTATTACAGCTCCTGTGTATCAATTTTTTTGCATTGACGCTTCTGGGGTCAGGCTCTATTTCTGTAAATGCTTTGAACTATCCTCACTTTTGTTTAGAAACGTTAAAGGTAGTTCTGAGAAATAAATCACTTAACACTTCCAAAATGCCCGCTGCCCTTTTGGATTCCTTTAGAACATTGAATGAGGAATACCTCATAGAAGGGGGAAAAAAAAATAAAGAAAACAAAATAAAAAGGAGAGCAGGAAACACCTGATTAAAAACCAAAGTATGTGCTTGCAAGCCTCCTTACAAAACTGTCCTTTTGTAACACCAGTAAATCTTCTGTTTGTATGGGAGTTCCTCGCGCACGCGAATCAGTATGCAATGTTTTCTGCAAATTATATGAAATGGAGGCACTTTTTTTAGGCACTTAAAATGAACTTTGTAGTTGAAGTTGTGAAGTAGTAGTTGTGTAGGAATGTGTTGGAAGGCAAGAGCAGATCAAATATTCAAAAATTAAATTAGTAGAAGTGGGAAAATGGAAAAATGTGTAGTAACTTTTCTCTGAAGCTGTGGAGAAGCCTTGCATAAAACTGTATGGTAACAGATGCATAATCATTTCCTTTTTATAAAAGAAACCAGAAGTTCAGATTCTCCCAGATTTAAGGTGTCAATTCCATTTGTGGAAAAATTTTCTTGACAAATTGAACAAATCAAACACACTGGACCTCAAATGTAAATAACCTTGAGTTCTTGAGGATTGTGTGTTACGCTGTATCCACAATTCTTGCTGTAAGAAATGCTTGTGGTGTTCTCAAGCATAGAATTGAGATGATATTGGTGGAAAAGCATTTATACCCTCCTGTATTCTCCTGCTCTTTCCTTTACTGGGACTGCAAAAGCTCCTTGTAAAACGCAGTTGCTGCCCTTTAACTCATACCTACTTGGAGCAAAGACCTCCAGACTGTCAGGGTTCTGGGTGCCCTGACACTGCTGGAACCCTGTGTCCACCCTTTTACCTTGCTGTTCCTCACCTGGACTGACGTCCCAGCTCGACCTTGGACGCTGCAGACCTGGCAGCCCCATCCTGCTGCCCACTGGCAAAATGCATGTAGCAGAGAGGGCCAGGGCTGTACTGAATTAGCATCATTGAATCTCAGGGCAACAGGTAGCACTTTCTAGAGTACTTGCCTAATATGATCTGCATTACATGTAGTATTTTCAGAGACATTTTGAAGAAAGAATAATTGAAGACCTTCATAAAGGAAAATGGTTTAGAAAGCAACACATATATATTACACTGTAGTTTGTGTAAGACTGACCTGGTGTCTGTCTGTCCTTCTTTCCTAAAAAACACTCTGAACAAGGGAAACGTGGTGAATGCAATAATTTTTTCATAGAATTTTTATTGTTAAATAGAAAATGATTAGTTAAAATGGTTAGCGATTTGGAGAACTACCCAAGGAATTGTATGGTGAGTAAGGGAAGAATCAGACGGCATTTGTCATAAGATAGTTTTAAATTTTTCCTGCTGAAAACAGTGGAAACGGTGGGTATCAGACTTAAAATTTCTAGGGTTCCCCTGACATGTGGTATGATCCTGACATACTTCTTGTTATGCCTTATGTGTTAAATTGATGATATAATCCTGCCACAAGATCAAGACTAGGTTTAGTGAAATTCATCTCCGTCTTTACCAAGCACTGCAGTTGAGTCTTGATCAAGAGCTATTGAGAAAATTTCTGCATTATTTATGTCTGTCTCTATAAAGAATTATTTTCACCATATGTTTGTGTATGGGAACCAAAATAATTAATGCAACAAAGCAGTCACCTCATAAGGAAGAGACAAAGCTGGAAAAGTGGGAGATAATACGGCTGAGAGTTGACATGATCGATGTTCACAAAATCATGAAGGTCATGGGGAAAATGAATATAAAGCCGTTATTTCCCAAATCCTGCAATGTTTGAGCTACAGCGTACTGATGAAACTATTAAGAGTTTTGTTTAGAGCATAGAAGAAAATATTTGGACTTCTGAAATTTCTTGCCAAAGGAGGATGTGGAGGCAAATTCAAATTCGTGGACAACAAGTCCATACAGACATACCAAGTGAATAGGCAGGGGTGTACTTTCTAATATCCTTCATCAAAAAAGGAAGCATGGAAGAAGTGGAATACAAACACTGGGCTTGTGTGGTTTCCCCTGCTGGCATCTGCTCCCCTGGAGCACCTAGCTCCACTGGTGGAGATGGGATGCTGGGATCCAGGTGGAACACGTCCACCCACTAGGGCTATCCTTATGTTCCTGTTTTACTAAGCTTTGGTATATTAAAAATTGCGTACCAGCGTATGAACCCTAGGATCTGGAAGGAGATTTTCATTTGAAGGATTAATGCTTTGTCTTTTGATAAGTAAAATAATAGGATAGTCTTTCAAGAGGGATGGTTTCAACCTGGCATGTGCAGCATAAATCCACCATTCAATAATTCTTCAGGAGGTTATATCTGAATCAGCGAAGGAATGATAAGAAATTCTTAGGTAAAATGTGTGAATCTAAGTGTGACAGTGTGTTGGCAAACCAACAGATATTCTGTCCCCACAGTCGCAGTAATCCTACGTACAGGCTTGCTGATTTGCTCTTACTGTCAACAGTAGCCCAAACCAGGACACTTGAGATACAAGGTACATTACAGTTAAGCTAGATGGGATGTTTTCATAGCTGGTAATACGAAGCATTACTGTGGAAAAGACATTTTCTAGTAATCAAACAATAGCCAGTGTGTATTTGGCATGCAGCAGAACAATAGTGGAGGAGGCATCTCAGTCTCAAAGTGAGTTTGTAACAAATGCCTCCCTCTTAGGGACCACATGCTGTTGTGCAATGGGTAACTGGAGAATTATGGTGCTCTCATATGACAAGTACCACACAATATAAAGTATTACAGTCTAACTGGTGTCTTATAATGGATATCTGTCTCTGGATCTACTGAAACGGTGACACCTCTGAAACAAGTGTTCTGGAGGGGGTTCTCAAGCTATCAAAAATTAGATTTTAAAAAGTCCTATAAGTTTCAATACTAATAGATAATTTATGATGTTGTTAATTTTCTATGCAACGCATAGTTCAACATGTTGTCTCCAAGTTTCTATGGTCTCTTCTTCTCTAAACTTAACCTAAGTTCTATAAAAATGGGAGCCTGTCCCATCTTGGAAAACTGTAAGAAAAGCTGCTAAAGCTGCTCAGCTGATCATATTGTCTGCCTTTCTTTGCTGTTTTTATTTGCTGTGCTATAGTTTTATCTATCCCTAAGGCATACTAATTTACCAGTCCTTTTTACTAGACCAATAAAGAGATTTTGTGCTATGGCTTTGGTTTATTATCTGATGCTCTGAAACGCTGGGTCAGATAGAGCACTGCATCAACTGGAAATTGAATTGCAGCAGCATTTTTGTGTGTGTGCGTGTGCTTTTTTTTTTTTCTGATTTGAGATTTGTCTGATAAATTGAGCGATTGCTCTTTGTGAACTTGTCATGTGGTAAAGTGTGTCTGTTGCAGATAGGGGGGAAATTACAGCTTCCTGTGGTTCACTGTATGCCACACATTTTGGTTTTCTTATTGTTTTCATTTTTTAACAAAAGAGGTGGGTCTCTGTCATTAAAAAGTGTGTTCAGATCAAAAATTCATAATGAAAGAAAAAGCTGGTTGAAATGCAGTTGCAAATATATATAAATAAGTAGATTGTTAGACTTTGATTAATGTGAGTTACAGAGATGATCCTCTGTAGTGGGAGTTAAAGACTTTAATGAATTTTATTTATGGAATGAATAAGCAGCCTGAGGTTTTGTTTCCTTTATCGACCGTTTTCCCAAAGGGCGTAAGACTGCTGTTTATACGGAGTGGTGTTCAGGTGTGCCCAGAATATTTTTCAGCTGCGTTTCAACCCTGTGATAGAAAGATTTCTGATCTTGAATCAGTCATTCTCGTTCTGAGTAAAATTCCAAGTAAAAACCTGAAAGACTTCCTGTGACCAGAGAACAATTGACACCTGATAGCACATAGCTGAGTCCAATGAATGTTGAATCCCTTGTGGTTAAGACCTCAGGCTGCAAAAAACAGAGAGTGCAGCACAGGTCTTGTATTTTTTTTCCTCTGAGCTCTGAGGAGCTCTGAGAAAACAGTGGGAAGGTTTCTAGAAAATATGCTAGCAGGAACTAGATCTTGTAATAGGGTAATTAATAGGGTAATAAGGGGTGAAATCCTTGGGGTGCCTGCTGTTCTATAGGGAAAAATTGTTCTGGTTTCTAACAAAAAACTGTAGAAATGGTCGGAAGTATGGAAGAATTCATGAACCACATAACACAGCAGAGAAAGGGGCATAGAATACTTTCCTGGACACTGGCAAAGGCTACGTAAGACAGCTATAGGTCATCTTAGAAACATCCAAGAATTTAAGACTATGAGAAGAAACGTGTAAGGCAAGCAAGCCCAAAATAGTGGCTAAAGATCTGTTCTGAGACCACGGGCGTTCTTGGCCTCTCTTTTAAAAGTGATGGTATGGGGGTGTAATTTTTCTGACGATTCTGTAACATAACTGTTTATAGCATTTTGTAATTTTCTGTAATTGTTCTGTAATTTTTCTCATGTGATACAAGTTCTAGCTAAATAGAGGGCTATGAAAAGACAGGTCACTGTAGGGGAGGAGTAGTTAATATATGGAGAGCTTGCTGATCTACAGAAGGGTGGTAGCATGGGCACTGGGCAATAGTGGATCCGGGGGTACAGAAACCATCCCTGAGCAGCAGAGAAGACTTGTTTTGTTAAAAAACCCCACACCTTGTTGTACTACGCGTCACTCGGTTCTTCAAGGAAAAAAAAAAGAAAGCAAGTGGTTGACAACCACTTGTCTCTTTTGCATTTTATTAAATTGTGGTGTGATAAAAACTACTCAGAGTTACTGGAACAAGGAGGATAGCCAGGCCTGTGCGCTCTCATGTGAGTGGTTTGCTTAGTCCTCTTTAGCCCTGTAATGTAACAGCCCAGATCCTTGTATGTTACACCTATTTCCTATTAAAAAATCATGTTTCAAATAATCTGCTCCTTCAGGCTAGAGTGCCTTGTAAAAGCAGAATTATTTCCTGCGGTAGCATTATGGATGTTGAAAATCCTGTGGTTCTGTGACTGCCAGTCCCATTAGAGGTTCTGTGGAGATCAATAATTGGCATGACATATGATGTTTTCATGCTGGAAAATAGATGCTTCGTAAGCAATTGAAAAATAAAAAAGCTCTTTAGAAATCGGGAAAGACTTGTTAAAAAAAATATGACATGTTTTTTACATTTTAAGTAAATGATTCACTTAACTTTGTTAAGATCTCAGTTGTAAACTCTTATCTGTGCTCTTTAGTCAATATTCTTATTTTGGTCTTTCTACCTTTCCTGTTCTTGGATCAAGGCACTTTTCTGAACAGTGTCCTGACAAAGCAAGGCTTTGTATCAAACTTCCATTTCTGTATTAAGGTAATCATTACGTGGGACCAAAGGAAATGAATTTCGGGAGTCAGTGGACTTCCTTTGTGTTACGTTCTGCTTTGAATAAAGTAACACTTACCAGTACGAAGGGATTAGGTGTAAGGTTCCAGGGAGTTTCGGCCATTGATTTCAGGAGTCAGGTTGGGATTCCACTTCTTGCTCCAGTGTCTCTTTTGCATTTTATTAAATTGTGGTGTGATAAAAACTACTCAGAATCACTGGAACAAGGAGGATAGCTGGGCCTGTGCGCTCTCACGTAAGCGGTTTGCTTAGTCCTCTTTAGCCCTGTAATGTAACAGCCCAGTAAATATTTAGTGATTACATGTGTGTCAGAGCTATTTTCATAGGATTAGGAGCACCTTGTGGTTTGAGGGGGAGAATGTGGGTCTGAAACTCCTGCAGAGTTGCACAAAGAGGGTGTAAGACCTCCTTCCTTGAGAGACTCAAATTTAATGGGACAAGGCCTGAAGGAAGCTGACTTATCCTTGATGTTAGCCTTGCTCTGAGGAGGAAGCTGGGTTAAGCAAAAGCATAAATTATGCTATGATTTTATAATTTCATAATAATTTCATAAATCTCATAAACCTCTATGAGGTTTTTGTTTGCTGCTTTTTGGGAATCCCATGCATAGGAATTAAAATTCTCACAGTCTTCATGTTTGCAGACTACAAAGCTAATTCGAGTCTAGATGCTATTCTGCTATTCCTGTACCAAAGTTCAGTTGTGCATCCCAAATGCTTGAACACGTGACTTTTAGACAAGAAAATAATACTTATGTCCTTTGCCACTATTTCAGGGGAATGGCTTGTATGATTAGCAGGATATACTGTAGCACATGTGCATATTTTCAAAATCAAATGGATTTATGAAAAAAGAAGAGTTAGGACATCCAGAAAAAATAAAGCCCTGGGGCAAAGCAATCCATTATGAAATCCTTCAGTAAAAGTATTCCTTTGAAGTTAATTTTTATGGAAACATTGGTTAAAGTTGCATGTTCATCTGTAGAGGTAGGATATGATTTTATGTTAGTTACTAAACAGCTCATTAATATTCAGTGCCAAAATCATTACTTTTGCAGAAAGTAATGTAATTACATGCTGTCCGGAGAGGAAAAGTGAGTATGTAGTGCACATGCCGAGAAACAGAATCATAGAAATGCGCGTGTTTATCAAGATGTCAGGTGTTCTTTGGTGCTGAGAATCTGTCATCCTGAGAATGTTCTATTCTAGTGCATTTTAATGAGTGCTGCTGAAGCTGTGAATGGTCTGTCAGCACTTTTATTAGGCATCTTATTATTAGGGAGTTTATAGCGTGGCTGTAAAACCTTGCTGTAGGCTAAAACTAGTTAAATAATACTTTCAGAGCAATGTTTTGTGCCAAACTTAATTCGGATGGCTTTAGGCATTTTTCCATGTTCGTATAAGAAGGCAATATTCAGGTTCTGATTGAAATCCTTTGAAGTAGGGCAAGGCAAAATACAAATTGCCTCGACCGGTGGCTTTACTCATAGTAGACAGTAAGACGGTGTAGTACTGCAGAATGTATGTTTCATGTATTAACCATATACAGTGGCTGTAGCGGTGGGACTCAGGGTTCCAGGGTGGAAGATAAAGTCCTTATTGAAACAGAATCCTGTTTTGCCTGAGTAGGGCCTTCAGAACTGCAGCTACCCTGAGGCTGGCTGTGAAAACCATAAATGACTAACTCTGACAGAAATAGATGGCATTATTTAAGACGAAAATTATTAATTTAAAATGCTGCTGAAAAATCATGTTACTGTTCCTGCGTTGACCACAGTGAATAGCTCAGCAGAGCAGTGAACTTGCAGGGCTCTCTGTTTTCCCTTTGTTCATGGAACAAATGCTCCTATTTTGCACACCAGCAATCACAGTTTGCTACAGTCAAAGCATATACTCTTCAGGAGGGGTTGGTAAAAAGTAGTACATCATTTTGTTGTCACTTCAAGACCTTGGACATGGAAGTGTGTTACTCTTTAACTTTACTAAGATTGTTGACAGGGAAGTTGCATAAACCTTTGTCTAAAGAATCTAAGCTTTACAAAAATAATTAAAAAAAAAGAAAAGATAAAGTACAATTAGTTCTGGGAAAACCTACTGAGCGCCTGTTTTATTTCAGTACAAGATGAAGGGGGCAGATTGCCACGTGGAGTACACGTTGCTTCAGTAATTCTCACAAAGCCTTTCATCAGCTGCCAGTCACAGGCTAATTCCTGAGGGTAAAAAATTTTCCCGTTTTTCCGTCAGTAGTGCTAGGTCTGGAGAAACTTTTGTGAACTGATCGCCAATGCCAACTTCAACAAGTGTGCTGAGGAAATCTCTTGTTTGTTTGGATAAAAAAGCTTTGTCGTGTAGCACCGTCACTCTGACCACAAGTCCCAGACTGTGTAGTCTATTGGATGGTAATGGACACAGCTGTGTAGCAAGTTGAAGCTAAATGTGGACAAATTTTTATGAACTCAGCGTTTTTTGTTTTCGTAAGATTCAGTCCCTTAATGCATGGGATTCAAGGAAGAATGTCAGAGCCAATGGAGTTACTCCTTTGTAGCTCTCTTTCACTTGCCTTTCTCCTTCCTTGCTGCAGCTGTCTGCCAGCCAAGGCACCTGATGGGTACCAATTCTAATGCAAACCTGATACCCCAGTCACCTTGCAAATAGTTTCAGGCAGCTTCTGTGGGAATCCAAATTCTGTGCAACACAAATTATATGAAGATCCAACTAACTCAATTTTCTATGAAAAGCTAATTTTTAAGTTTTTACAGGTTAGATAATTTTTTTTTTGAATCAGCAGTGAGTGAATATTTATGGTGGAACCCAATCACCTCTGAACTCAGTGAAGAATTTAATTCTGAAAATGTGGATGTGATTAACTGCATCAAGCTATTAGTGTTTTATTAACTATTATAGCTGTGCTAAATGTTGGACAATGTTAAGAGTATCATCAGTTCTTCCACTCTGTTGTAGTGGAGAATACTCTTTGTGGCGGTTTTCAGTTTGAGCCACAGGTTATTACTTTAGCTGAGTTTTCAGTAGACTTAGGGAAATTGTGGAATAGATAAAAGGTTTTGAAAGATTATTTGGTCGTCTTTCATCTCTGCAAAAATTAGAGAGACGATGCCCAAATCTTGGGAACCCCACAAAAGTAAAAACAACTGTCCCTTACATTTTAAAATATACCTTTCCCCCTGTCCTGCTAAGAAAACTTGTTTATCAAACATCCAAGGCAGCTATACTCATGTTTGTGCTTCAGGGTACTCATGCACTGAAAAGCTAATGTGTGGTAGCTGAATTGTGTGGTTTGCAGGAGTTTAATCTACAAGATGAAGAGTTTTTACACTATATTGATATGTGGAAACAGGGATTTTTTTTGTCCTGCAGGATTTAATATTTTTTTTCAGTACGTATTTCATGTAGGGCTATTTCTAGAGAAGAGATAGTTCTAAAAATTGCTTTGTTAGCTATCTTTGCAGAAGTGCCATGCATAAAGTGAGCTGCTTCCTTTCTTCTGTACATATTTATGGTTTAATTTAAGTATCTAACAAAACAAATATGAAGATAGCAGAGACAAAGATAGACTCACTCCACAAACTTCAGGTATAGACAACTAGAGATAAAAGATACTTGCGTTTCAGGATGTAATTTAGTCTACAGCAATGGCCAAGGCTTTTATAAAGTTCAAACCTTGAAACACTGCGTTTCTCAACAACTGTTGAAGCTCTAAAATGTTTTGGCCTGGGTTCTTTACTGAAAGTGATCTCTGTAGTGTTCATAAGTAGACAAGATTTTGTCTGAGCTGTTCTGCTGAGTGATGCTGATCTAATAAGTGTGTCTTTCTAAACTAGAGCACTGGGTACCTATAATTCTTCTAAGAAACCTGCACACGTGGCAGTGTGTGCTGCAGCTTCATGGAAGCTGATTGTCTCCCCAGCTACTGATTAAACAGAGTACATAAAGCCCAGGTTTCTCTCAGAAGAGGCACTAATTTATCTCTTTTTCTCTACCTGGAAATCAGTTTTTCAAACTTGAAGAAATACTGTTACTTTTTTGGTTAACACTTTTCTGTCTTCGAAGGAAACCGGTCAACAGTTTTGAAAGCGTAGGGGCTGGAAGAGGGAGGCGGGCATAGGGGGTGGTCACATTATCTTTGCTTCCTTAGGCAATCAGGCAAAAATGGGCAGGGAGATCTATACTAATGCTGAGTTTGATTATAAATTTCAAAACCCAGCTTTATGTGGAAGTGCTTTGATGAATTTTTAAACAGTCTCACAGAAATTCAGGAAAAGCATTTGTACTGTCAGTTACTTTTAAAAAGTAGTACTTTTTCTTCAATTAATTGTTTTACTGGTTGTACTGTAAATCCAAATGATAACTTTTCATAATTACATACTTCCTTGCTTCAGATATGGTGACCAAATATATGGAAATTAAGGTACATGTTTAAAGAATATGTATATTCACAGAATATGTATATATCCAGTTAAAAGCTTTACTCTTGATGTTAAAGTCACTGAGATAAAAAAAAAATTTGCTCTTTTAAATTATTGAGGCATAGGCTGAATACCTTATTTATGTCATTGCAGATCCTTACCATGTCTCTTACTTTTGTGAACGTGCAGGAACAAATTCTGTGCCTGAGAGAAATTCTTAAGGTGGGGTGATGTGAGGAGAAAGGTAAAAGTGACACTCTGTTCGATATATACCCCAGTGGCTGCTAAGTACAGTTAGTCAAAGGAAATCTGAAAGAAAATTGATGAGAATACTAAAAGAACAAAAAAAGGTGCCAAAGAGATGTTTTATGTTAGTGCTGGTTAGGCTGTGAGAAAGGGTAAAGCAGAGGCAGTGGTTGATGAGCAAAACACAAATTTTCCTACTTTCAGATTATGACAGTTCTGTCAATATCTGTGCTGCCTGTTTGAAAGGGTATAGGATTCATTTGCAGTTCTAAACTTGTAGTATTCTTTACTGTTAGCTTATGTTTAACCTTTAATACCCATAGTTATACAGGTATACACTTTGCTAGTAGTCTGAAATATGTCGGGTTTGCCAAAGTATTGTTAAATAAGCCCTGTAAACAGTGATGATTAGGCTATTCTTCTTTTTATAGTTCAAAAGCAGAAAGAACCATTAGGTTTATCCAATGTGGCATTTTACATATCACAGTCCGTTACGTTTTGTCCAGATATCCCATTTTACAGATGCGGATTTCAGTAAACAAGTAAATTAAGCCAATTAATCTGGGAGATTTTACTTTGTACAACACACTGAATAGCAGGGATTAAAAGGCATTTACTTTCAGGTATCTACAGCAGCCAAAAAATGGAGTGAGATATGCCCAGGTGATATCAGTTGCCTTTTGAAGTATATTTCTGTTACATTCCCATTTCTCCTTAATCTAGGCTCTGTAATAAAGAGGGTACCTAACAGCTGGAACTGTTCTTATATTTTCATTATGAATAAGGACGTCCTGAAACAATGACTGAAGTCTCCAAAAGGAAGAATAGTGATGAATCTTTGACTCTTTTTACTGGTCTGATGGCTTGGAGTCTGTGCTTGTCCTTCAATTTTTTAATCAAGAATTTTTGAATTTATATTTTAAGTAGTTCTGTACCACTTTCTTGTAACTCCCTTCTTCCTTAGGTCTTTAACACAATTGCAACTGGCAATTTCTCCTTGGTCTAGTCTTTTACTTGTGTTTACTTTGAGTGAGATGGTGTTACAGTACTTAGCCACGTTCGCTTTGTCTCAAATTCCTCCTATTCTTTCAGTTTCCCTGGCAACTTTCAAAGAAATGTCCTGTGGTACAGGGTTTTCTGAGCTTAGCTATGAGGTATTGCTCTTAGAGGAAAAAAGCAAACTCCAAAAAGTGAAAATAAGAATGCTAAAAATGAATGCAAAATATGTCTTAAACTTTTCCCAAATGGTCAAAGGGACTCTTGTAGTGGTGATGCCATGCAACAATGCAATATTGTGAAGGGAGAGTGCAGTATGTGACCATCCACTGTAATCATAAGGCAGAAGATCATCAAGAGAAGAGAAAGATGGCCTCAAGCTGCAGGTTTGCATTCAAATCTACATTTGACTGAGGTTTGGTGACAATAAGGCCCTTGTTTCAATCTTGCTTTTAAGAGTTAATATTTCATAAGTTTTCCTTCCTAATGGTCAAATGGGAATTACCGCATGCTGATATTTGTTGTTCCTGAGTGGAAGGATTATCTTTGTTTCAGCAGAGGCAAACACGCTGAGAGAAAACAGTAAATGTCAAATAATTGGATTTACGAGAGGGTTAACTTGTCCATTTCTGCTGCTTTGTGAATGCCCGTAGCTTGAGATGGTCTAATTCACTGGTCACACCAACCTCGCATCTCCCTGAGCTACACGTCGTTTTAGGGAGAAAGGGGAATGGCGTGATAATACAGTCTACCTCTGTGGCATCACACACGTCATGTTTCAGGAACTATCTATGTAATATGAACAGTGGGAACCTCCGTAAATAGGCATTGAGCCATTTCACTGCACAACAACAGAAAAACCAGTTTTTTCTACTGGTTCACTAGTAGGATGTTCTCAGTTTTGTGCACACTGGATGAGATTTGGGAATGTAAAAGTCTCTTAAACTACCTTAGGTTCACAACTTTAGATAATTTTAATTTTTAAAGACTTTAAAGTACTTTTAACAACTGGCAGATAGCTTTACAATTTACAAGAAGAAAACATCGTACTACAAGGAAACATTAAAGGGTGTAAGTTTTTACGTTGAAAATAAGTCCAATTATCATGCTTTTGAATTGCAGCAAGCACTTTACAGAAAACTAATTTGTCAAAATAGAGAAAAATATGCACTTTGAGGGATATATTTTAAATATCAGTATAGCAAGTAGATGTGTATACCATCACTGCATTTTATTCTCTTTAGCCGTATGTTTTTATGTCCCCATTCTGTCAGTCTGCAGTTTTAAACAAACAGTTCCAAATGTCACTGATATTTTTGCTTAAAAGACAGAATCTGTAACCCTTCAGAGATTATATTAATAGCTGCAGCAGTTTGCTGTACACAGTATTTCATCATTTTCCTTATACATCCATTTTTAGGAGCATTAAATCTGTTAATCCTTAACCTTTCTTTTCTTACTAAAAGACGTTGTTAAATTAAATGATGCATTATTAATAAGCATTGTTTAAAATGGAATCTAGCAAAGAAAATGCTATATATAATCTATTACAAAGTAAAAACTACACTTAATTTCTCTGTCCACCTGCTCTGGTACTATAGTGCTTCCCTGTTTATTGTTCACATGACTGATTATTTTAGCTTGATTTTTGACTATCTGTTTGCTTATTCCTTTGCCTATCTATACACGGGCAAACACGCATCCTGCACTGTCGCAGTCGAAAGGCAGTATAAGGCTTTTAGTTTTATTTCCCATTACTATTCTAATTACCTGACTGGCTAGGTTTCTTAGTTTTCCCCTGGCCTGGGGTAAAAAGGAAAGAAAGGAGCTGTTGCTTTTGCTTCTCTGTTGAAGCATCAACTTGTGAATTATGCAAGGTTGTGTATCAATACCTTCCAAGACCAGCGTTACGCTTGAGGTCACGTTTAACCCAAGGCACATCCATTATGTCTCAGAGCAGTTAACATATCCGTTTCTTCCCTCTGATTTCAGTAGAGGGGGACTTCAACATATGCAGAGAGCAAAGTCTTCTGTCTGCATGCACCTGCAGGTTCTCTGATTCTCACTGATTTTATTAAGGTTCCTGAGTGGAGGCGTTGGCTATAATAGCTGGATGAGTTCCTTAACTGTATCTTTAAGTCAGACTGTCCCAATTTCTGAGAGGAAAAACTTCAACTGTAAGCTAAATGCAGTTTTAAAGCATCAAAGACCAAACAAAAGAGCTCACCATTTATTTTTATGACTATTTTAATTTCATAAAGAAATGCAGTAGGTGTCTTCAGTTTTCAGTACATATAGTGAAGCATAGTAATAAAGAAAAATTATCATATCCAAAGATACTTTTTTCAATCTCCTGTAGTTTGTGGGAGTTATTCTGAGGAAGGAACACTGTGTAAACTTTCCCTGTTCTTACAGTATTGTCTGGATCTTTTTTAGCCACTGCTGGAGCTTCGTAGTGCCAAGTCAGAGGGATCTTTGTCCACTTTATGTTATAGGGTAGAAGTTTGGACACAAGTACTTTATCATCATATCAGTACTTTAATATGGCAGTCATTAGAGCACGTCATATGTGTAAATCAAAGATGTTATGAGTTTTGCATCTACTTTCTTCTTTTTTTGTTATTGAAACATTGGCATGCATTATTTCTTTAGCTTAGTGTCTTCCAAAAGAGGAATTCTGTCTCTTAGTGAGATCGTAACTGAAGGGTTACTACTTGGAACAATAGCAATTTATGCAGCCTCACGAGAATTTGTGTTTGGCCTTAGCTGATAGTTTTAGTCATCTTGTAAAATGATCAGTGTCATATGACACTGGCGTGTACAGTACAGTAGTAAGTATCATCTGCTGATATATTTGATGTACAAGTTTATACATTGAATATGTGTATTTTGTAGACTAGTCTGGGCAAACAAAGAAGTTGCTCAACGCTACAAATGTCTTCTGGATTGCACAGCTCCCGAGAGCTACCAGCTTTGCACCTGAGATGTACAAGCGTTCTGAGTCTTAAAAAGCCTGCTTGCCTGGACGTTTACCTACATGTACGGTTCTGATTTTCCAGAATATATACTATGGCTTGCACCTTCTGGACTCAGTCAATGACTATTGCACATAAACAGGAGATCCAAAATGGTGTAAAATAAAGTCAGTTTATCTTGTAAATGAAGCATGCTGATAACTTTGTGGAGATACAGAGGAAAAACATTTTTTAAAAAACCTTAAAAAAAACCCAACCAAAAAACATTGTTTGTCAGGTTTTTATTCTTTTTTTGAAAGAACACAGCATATGCTTGGGCAGCTTTCAGATAGCTGCCCATGTGAATGGATGCTTTGAAAAGGTACCAAAGAAAATGTTACATGGCTAAAATATGATAAAAAGGATTTTCTTTTTAATATTTAAATGTTCAGTGGAAATCCAAGATGTATTGCTATACTCCTTGACTCTTTCATATATAGTTCTGAATCCACTTTATACAGATAATCTTTCAGAAACATTTTTAAGTAGATCAGTGCTCAGTGGTAAATTGATGATGTGGTGATTCAGCCTTATCTTTTGAGCTGTGGCTGGAGCTAATTGATAATGTGAGCGCATGGGGACAGCGGTGGGCTAACATTTACAGCATTTAAAGTGCAAGCTGTAGAGCTGCGGAGGGTCTGTCGCTCCTGTGTCAGCCCCCACGTGCAGTGGCCCACTGCTGGTGCTCCAGGAAGAGTGGGTGCATGCCTTGTCTGCTGCGCTCCGGTCTGGAAAACTGCAGTAGATTTGCTGGTGAGAGCAGCTCAATACTGGGGGATATTTGAAGGTGTGGTTACTGAGATTTGGATACTCCAGTACGAGAGGCTGCTTCTTCCTCTTCTAAGCATGAATTTAGGCTTTTAAACCTCTGTTTCCTGAGTGCTCTAAACAAAACTATCGCAGCTTTGAGAATGTGGGTGGTCATTCTCTTAACAGCTTTTGACTAAAACCCTTAAAAGTATCAACTTGGCTTTAATGTAACATCTCAGATGTTTGCATAAGGCAAGAAAACTATTTCCTTTTCCGTCTCATCCCGAGTGTTTCTGTATTATATCTAGCAGTGTTTTGCCTTTGATGTCCAGCTGTGTGAATCTGTTGTTTAAAAGAAGAAACTTTGTATTCAGTAATTTGACATTGAGCTTTTTAAAAGTAAACAACATGATCATTGTAGCTCTAAACTCTTCTATCTCTGTCAATCAATTGCCTTGATTAAATGGCAAATTGTTTTCTTTTGTACCAAGCCATACTTAGCACTTCCTTTTTTTGCTTCCATATTTTCTTTTGGAATCTCTTGGTGCAATGATTAGAGACCTGCTTTTTCTTGTTGACTTCTTTGAGTTTTTATTCCCATACTGATTTTTGATCAGGTGTATGCTTTTGAATTTCCTGGTTGTCCCCACTCTACTGAGCTTTGGTTCACAACATGAAGCAACCTCAGAGTGCTTGACCTGGATTACTTTTGGATGAAACTGACTGGAAAATAGATTCTAGGAACAAGTCTAATGCTCTCCAACCAGTTGCGGGGTGTTCAGTCCCTAGGACCAGACTGCAGCTTGCCCAAAATAAAAGTCAAATATGCATTTTTCTGTACATAGTATAAAATACATAAGCAATTAAAAGATATCTTGAGGGGCAATGCCATTTAAAATTCCATAAAGCAACCTAGAAAACAACAGATTCTGGCACTGTTTTTATACTTTCAGAAAATGCTGAGACATCAGGTTCATGAGAACGGCCTCCACTTCATTAATTGTCTTGCTACTTCCAGTAAATTGTTTCTCTCTCCTAAATTCTGATGTGGGTTTATATTATTTAATTCTTAAAATTCATTATCCCTGATTCATTCCCCTCAGGGGAATCTATTATAAACATCCTCTAAAGAATAATGAGTGCCACACACCCAAGCATGGTCCAAAGCCCACTGAAGCCAGAGCGGGAATTTGCTTTCAATTTTAAGGAGTATTGGACCATATTGCATTTATTTATCACATTTTAAATTTATGGTTCACAGTTATTGCTTGTTACAATCCTCAGGTATCCACGCTTATCACCCAGAAGCCTATGAGATATTACATTGCTTTTATTCCATAGAAATAAGTTTTACAGTGAGGTGGCTCAGAATTCCCATTTTCAGTTTAAAAACACTGGACTATTTTGAGAAAATGATTTTGCGTTAAACATTCTGGATTGGGACGAGTACTGTTTATTATCTTCATCAGCAACATAGACAGTGGGATGAAGTGCACCCTCAGCAAATTTGCAGATGACACCAAGCTGAGTGGTGCAGCTGACATGCCTGAGGGGTGGGATGCCATCCAGAGGGACCTGGACAAGCTCAAGAAGCGGACCAATGTGAACCTCATGAGGTTTAACAAGACCAAATGCAGGGTTCTGCACCTGGGTCAGGGCAACCCCCAGTATCAATACCAGCTGGGGGATGAAGGGATTGAGAGCAGCCCTGCTGAGAAGGGCTTGGGGGTACTAGAGGATGAAAAGCTGGACATGAGCCAGCGGTGCACTTGCAGCCTAAAAAGGCCAACCACATCCTGAGATGCATCAAATGAAGCGGGGCCAGCAGGTCAAGGGAGGGGATTCTGCCCCTCTACTCCGCTCTGATAAGACCCTACCTGGAGTACTGCATCCAGCTTTGGAGCCCTCAGTACAAGAAAGGCATGTGTTTATTTCATTAACAGAAGCACAGTATTTGTAACAATCAATACAAAAAAAAGGAAATTCTTAATACATTAAAGCACAAAGTTTTTGTTAGTGGAAAGAAGTAATTTCAAAAGTAATGGAACCAGTCTACTTGCAACTAACCCAAGATGTCATCAGTCATGAAGTTCTGCCCACATGTACACTTACAAATGGCATGTTCTCAGGTTAATGAGCTACATGGCATTGAGTCTTTGATATTTACAGTGCTGCGGCTTAAGCGTCCGTTATGTTTATGGCTGTTTCATATTAAACTCTATTATGAAAATCTATAATAAATTACCTCGATTTCAGTTAAGTTCTGTTTTGTTTTATATCTGAAACTGTCAAATCTTTGAAAACTGAAGGTTTAATATGTGAGCAAAAAAGCCAGTGTAGCTTAAGTGTTAGTGACCTTTGTTTCCAGGTCAGCCACTGTTTCCTTCTGCCTTTGAGTTCAGTGGAACTAACAGAAATGAGAAACCTCAGACTATATTAGCTTCAGGCTTCATAGTTCAATCCTAATCCTTCTCTTTGGCCATTCCAGGTAGCTGCCACCTTCTGCTGTTTTACTTTCAGAAATGGTTCTAGAATATCTATAAGAAGCTGCTTAGCTTTTCTGGTTTTTAGGGCTTAGTTTTTTGGGAAGACTTTAGGATTTAACTGGGACCCTTTCTAAGTTGAATGCACACACTTGAAAACGTATGATGTTTGCTTACTGCTATGCAAATGTCATGAATGACATTAACAGAAGTTAGCTTATTTATTAGCATATCAAAAAAGTCAGTACCTTTAAACACATAAAATACTGTCCTAGCTGTTTTAACTACGTGGCCAATTTTCAAATTTGAAAAGCCCTATTCAAGTTGGTGTCTGCTTTCACTCTCATTGATTTCTTGGTGTTTGTTCAGAATCACTTGAAAACCGAACATTTCTCAAACGTTTGTTTTTATCAATAGTTCCTGTGCATCTGAGAAGACTCTTTCCTGGATCTCTTTCATGTCCGTTTGTTTTTGTAAGCATTCCTCTCAAGATCTCATAGAATCTCCTTTGATATTTTCTTATTAATTTCCCTGTGTCTGTTTTACAGCTAATTCCCTCAAGCTTCCCCATTAAAAAGAAAAATTAGGTCATATGGGTGAGTATATGAAGTACACACAGGCGATGCATCAAATCAAAACCCCTAAATTGCTTTTATTCTGAGATACAAAAGAAATAGTGATGCTAAAATGTACTTTTTATTGACGGGAAAGAGGGAGAAGGGCATGTTTTGCCCTGTAGATGGCTGAAAAGGCTAGGAGCTTAAATGGACTTGCTGGAGGAGACTAAAGCCTTATCCATGGGGTGGGTACTGACTTCTCAACAAGATTTCAGAAATATGTTTTTGAAAATACGAACCCCTTCTGTTCTTCCTGAAACATTATCTTCAGATGACGTGTTTTCACTTTAGTGTACAGGAAATTATGTACTAAAGAGAAGAAATGGCTTCTTGCTTACTATGCATTGTATTCAGGGGGCTTGAAGTGTCAGGAAAGCCGTAGAGCTCATTTCTGTCATTATTTTTTTTTTACTCTAGGGGTGAAGTTCAAGGAATAGCAGCTTGACAGCTAAGGCTGTAGTACCCAAACCAGTAAAGAGATGAGTATTTAGGAAGAAAATAATTTTGCTGTTAGAAATCCTTGATTTCAGTACCTAACTGGTTTCAGCACCTATCATTTTTCATAAGGATTATATTTGCTCAAGATCTAGTATCCCATTTCTTCATTTAGTATGTAACAATGCACATTTGATAACTCCCGATAAGATGTGGAACTGAAGCAAAGAAACTATAAAAATTGTATTTAAGGACATTGCCTGTACAATGGTACGTGGAAACAGAATCTATACTTTTCCTGTCTTGTGTTGTTCAGAACTTGGGTAATGTTTTATTTGGACTTGAGCTCAAACTGTGAAATCTTTTGAGAAGTGTGTGCTTTAGACATTGATTTCTAGTGGCTTTCTAATGTTTTTCTGCCGTTGAAAGTGAATTAGAATAGCAACAAGAAGGAAGTTGCCTCTATTTTCCAGTCTTTTCTTAAGTCTTTGCTTGTAATGATTGCTGTAGATTTCAAGAGTATGTAGTCAGAAATTTTATTAATCAGCGGTATTTAAAGGACTTATGGTCAGAGATCAATTACTCAGAAGTAAAGTGCAAAAACAATGCAGTGCCCTAATGAAGTTTCCTGACTGTTATGAATAATCTAATTAAATCTTCTATATTGGCTCTTAATGTTGCATTAAAAGAACCCATTCATTTGGGCTTTTTTTGTTTTTTTGGGGTGTTTTTTTGTTTCTTAAATTAGAAGAAAACTATACAGACACAGGGCACACCAACATTTTTGCGGATTACATTCTGTGAGATATAAAAGTTGTGCAATAAACAATGAAATCTTAGCAAAAAGTTCTGCAGGATTGCAATTGACTAAGGTACACACAGAAAATTTAGAAATGTAGAAATACTGATTTGCTAAAGTAGGAACCCCTCCAATTGATATTTCTAGCAGCTTCTCTGGAAAGGATATCTAGCTTTCTTTATATTTTTAAAAGGACTTCTGTAAAAGTTTCAATTTTATGTAGAAATTTTGTGCTTTTTTTCTGGTGTGTTTTTGGGGAAAAATTCTTACTGCAAAAGCATCATTTATTTCAAAATAATATTTAACATCAAAGCCTTTTTTTTGCTGGATACTAAAACGTAGCATGGAAAGCACATGTGCATTTTTAAGGGAGTAATTAATCCTACAGATGATATCAGGACCTGTCTCACCTTTGTTCTCTTACTCCCTCCCTTCAAATAGCTGTCTGCTCCCTCACCTCCATTTTGGTTGACTGAAAAACTGTCCTGTTCAACATTGTCATCAATGAGCTCTCTCTCGCTAGACGTTATCCTCATGTCTTTCATTTTAAACATTTTTCTTTCTTTTCTTGTGTTTCTTCTTGTCTTTTCCTTGGTGATTGCTTTTATGAATAAGTGACTTTACTTTTTTATATTTCTTCTTGGTGACTGTTAGAAATTGTTGTCTATCATCAGGCAACATCAGACTTTAATATTTAAAAACCACAAAATGCTTTTGTTATAATTATTGTGAAATATTAATTAAAAGTAAATCTATATATTGCCCATATTACCACTCTGTAATGAATTAAAAAGTTTCTCACTCCTTATGTGAGAAACAGCCAGACAAACTCAGTATATTACCCTCTTCAGAGGCAAATGATAGAAAATAATAATTATTCAGCTCTGCTAAAATCTACCAAAAAATATTGGGAAGCTGTGTACCAGGGTAATCTCTGTCAAGGGATGTCAACTAAAAGACATCATCTTACAGGAGGTCTTGTACATCTTCTGTTTGAAATGTATAGATCCTATGGAGGTATTTTGGAGGTTGGAATGAGGGAAGAAGCAGGCATACAAATAAAACATTTTTAGCAGTTCCCAGTATATTGCTCTAGTCACCATTTGCTTTATTTATGAGCCTATCAGACCCAAATGCATACTCACTCTTAGCTGTGACAAACTGGCAAGTGGGACATAAAAATGAAAGATTTTGTCCCTTAGCTTGTGGCTAAGGAATCATTGATCTTCTCTAAACTAACATTAATCTTAGAAAGGCAGAGAGAGGCTTGTAGGTCTTTCATGCAGGTTGAAGGCGGTAAATTGGAAAACGAAAAAAGATCCTTCCGTCCACATTCCTTATTGTTGGGAATATTTTATGACACTGTGTTTGCCAGTTGATTATAACTTCTGTTTCATTAAAGTTTCATGCTTGGAGCATAACTATGCACTCTTTAAAATAATTAGCTTAGGCAGTTGTCTCCAACATAATTGATTAGAAAACTGGACTTCTTTTCCTGCCTGTATCATTAATAGAAATACTCTGGTGGTGAACTTTTAGAAAATCCTCTGAAATAGTCAATACAACAGTCTCTAGTGAGAAATTCCAAAGTAATGACAGACAGTATCTTATCTTCGTAGTAGATCAGGTAATTTAAAAGAGAACAAAAGTTCATGGAGGCAACTATTTTTTAGCTGTCTGAAATCAAAGTAGCAGGGCTTGGGAACATGATATGCAGATATTTTGGGGAGTAGGTTGGATGTTTTTATTGCCATGTCATCTAAATTCCTTCTTCTGCATTTCCCAACCCTTAGTTCTGCATGAAAATTTTATATGACTTGTGATGGCTGCTTTGTTGTTGTGGAGAAGGATGCAGATCGGCAGAACCAGATATGGATTCCAGTTAGGTCATGGTCTTTGTACCTGGGATACAAGATATTCAGAAGATGTTAAAGTTTTAAAGTTTGTAAAATGAGTTTGTAGATGGTTTATAACTCCGTATAACACAGTGAACGCACAGACCTTGTTTTTAGCACAAAAAAGTAGAACTTGGCAACAGCAAATTCAAAAATTTTTTATGTTCTTGCTTTTACAATAAAAACAAGCCCCCCTCTCCCAGCCCCCACCCCCCATCCCCGATCCATCACATGGACATAAACACACTTTTCAGTGTTGCAGATTACTTTGTCTCTGATTAGTAAAATGTTTACTGAGAAACCTCTTGTTCTTGTGTAACTTGAGAACAATCTCTCAACTCTCATGCTTTTCTCTGATGTAGACCAGTGTAATGTCTTACTCTAATACTGGGCTAGCTCGTCCCAGCGCATGTGAAAGTGGCTATATACCAAATATCCGTGCTCTTTCATCATTCGGGAAGCATTCATCAGCCATCTTACAGACTTCCATCACTGTTACAAAAGGTAGAGTGCCCCTGAGTAAACTCGGCATGCTAGCTGTATGTCAAAAAGAGTGGAAAATGGCTAAGAGTGAATGAAATGCCTTTCATTGTTCATCTTTGGTCCTACTTGTCAGCAATACTTCCATTTGATTGTAGATTTACCTACATTAGTCAAGTCTTGCTGATCTTATATAAATGCATAGTTTTAGTTTTTGAAGCATTTGAAACTGTCATTGCCGTGAAATAAAAGCTGTCACCAGCGGTGAAGACTTGGCTATCTTTGTATTTTTGAGTATCGCTTAAGAATGGGATTTGGTTTCCTTTGTATGGTAGGTCCTAAATCAGAGGGAGAAGATGTCTCAACTTGAAGCTGAACTACTTTGAGGTTCCATGGTGGCTGATTAAAGGGAGCCAAAACCTGAACCGTTCCTGAGCTCGGTTTTGCAAATGCAATCAAGTAGTTTTCACAAATGTTAATCAATTTATTCTGTTTTAAACAGAGAGAAAGCAGACATAGAACCCCATCTATGACGGACAGTTAAAATTTAACTTCAGGGTTGGCAAATGTTGAATGTTACTGGTTTTTGGCTGAATCCAGTACCTCAGGAAGAATATGTATGAACGAATATCTTTGAAATTTTTTTTCACATTTGAGTTTTCCATTTTCCTAATCTCTCAGACTATCCTAGTGATTAAATTGTAAACTACAATGAGTATAAGTTTTGAGTTTGCATTGAAATAATTCACTGTATGCACGGTTATACCGCAAATTATTTCTGAAACAATATCTGTAATGTATGGTGTAAGATACCTAGTCATGTAATCCTGATTATGAACACAGTATATCTTGCCATATAGTAATGACATGACCAGATAAAGAAAGAAAAGCTTATAATTACAGCATGTTCATTCAATGATGTACAGAGGCTCCAATAACTGTAGAAATGTATATATTAACAGTTTCCATTGTTCATACATGAACTATATATTTTGATGCCAGAGGAATTAAATTCTTTTGACTTACTAAGTTGAGGGCAATTTTTGAGAGTTGATAGTATTTTCTTTCAATTATGAAGCATATATAATGTTCCAAAATTGAACTGTGATTTCTGTAGAGAAAGGAAGATGTGGAGATCAGTCCTATATGGCTGAAAATATAGTTGGTACTAAAACTTAATGGATCGAGACATTAATAACAGTGTGTTTTCACATCTTTTATTCATATATGGTTTTACCAAATTATTCCCATCAGACTGCTATTTTCATATCCCATATATTTACATACACTCTTTCTCAAATAATGTAAAACTGTGTGGAAAAAAAATGCTAAATTATTTTTAGGAGAAACTGAAAGAGAAAGAAAAGGGTGATAGAAGTAATTTTCTTGTTCAAACTATCAAATTACAATCAAAGAAATAAAAAGTGTTCCCCTTGGATGGAATTTGTAGTTTACACAGCTGCGTGGTCCACGACTGTTTCAATGGAGACAGCCATAGCAGGTCTCCGTAGAGAAGGAAGATGTCTAGGTGAGATGCTAACTTGCTGCTTATTCCTATTAAAAACATCCACGCAGCTTATAGATTAAACATCTGTCTTTTCTATAAACATCGGACAAGTCTCCATCCTGATATTTTTCGACAGTCTTTCTGCTTTGACTGGAAACATCTTGTCGCTTTCTTTTCTGTCCTGTACTCTGGGAATGTCTCTGTGCTCTCCCTGGGCAGCGTATGCATCTTCCCAGTGAAACCAAGGGCCTGACAGATTCAACTTGGTGATTGGCATTTTGTCTTCCCTGGTATTACTGTAAACTTTTTTTTTTGTCCCCCCCCACTTGGCCGTTCACTTAGACGTTGCCAGGAGTCTCTGGTTTAGTCATTTACCTTCCGCTGACTTTATTTTAGGTGATGGAGGTTATAAACTGTTCCTAGAGACATGTTTCCATTTGCAAGTGTTTATCTTTTACCTTTATTGTAAGTGTTTTGATGACAGTTCATTTTTCTACCACAACTTAGTATATTGCCTTCATGAAAAACCCATATTAGCTTTTCCTACAGCGTGTGAGCTACAGCTGTGCTGGAATCTGTGAGACTGATTCTGTTCCTTATTCCTTTCTTCAATACGGAGCAGTCTCCTGACTCGGACTAGCTGTTGTAATGTGTGCCATTTGGAGTGTTTACTGTTTTTTAGTCTTTGGTTCTAAATTCTCCATGTCTTTTTATTTCAAGTCACTTTTCCTACAGCATCTTTGATTCTCAGTTGCATTAAAAATGGAACCTCACTCCGTATACCTCATTATAGACATATGGATCCCTGTTTCTCCTATATATTTGAATATTTTGCACTCCTAGGACTATCCATTAATTAATAGGCTGTACATGAGAGAAACAGCACCTCATGGAAATACAGCGGTCAGAGAAAAATAATCAATTACGCGTTCTGGGATGTGAAAGGCTGTTCATGGCCTTTCTTTTGAAAGGGTAGAGAGGCAAAGTTAATTTACTTGAATAATATGTTGCAAGTATGAGAGAACAGAACCAATCATTAAAATGAATTGCTTTCGTATAGTCATTTTCAGTGTCGGAGTTACAGTGGCAGGCACAGCTTTACAAACTTATTTGTCATTGTGCAGAGACACAAACACACACGACAAAGAGCAAGCAATAACGGTGAGCGATCTTTGCCTTGAGGCAAAGAAGAGCACCTGCACGTCCATCAGCTCGTGACTTCTGGTGGGGTAACACAATGCCAGGTGCTCAGAAAGAGCCCTGGGAACGGTTTTCTTCTCAGAAATAAAGTGCTCCTTTCAGTTCCGTAGCCTGCAGTGAGCATCCTAAAAGCACTGCCTGAAGAAGAGCGAGGTGTGCAATTCTGAGATGCTAATTAAGTGTTGGGCCAGGGTTAGTCTGAGGTATAAAAATAACTGGTGAAAGAATTAATGCATAAGTATTGGAGAGGAAGTTTATCATATTAAATGATAATGCAGTTTAGCAAATTTCTGTATTCAAAAAGCGAGTGTGCTCTGTGGGGAGAGGTGGGTTTTTTTACCACCGTTTTTATACCCTGGGGGAGGGGGTGAAGATGGGGGGAAATAAACGCTTATATTAAAATAGATCTAATAAAATTATGGTCGCTTTGGGCGAGGTAGTCTCTGCACGTACTTGACAGCATTTTAATGCTAAGCAGACAGAAAGAGTCTGGAGAAAAGGGGGAACAAACACCAAATGACCTTAGGTTATGCATTAGGTAGTGACAAAACCAGGAATAATCCCGACCTCTCTTAACTACCAACTGAGTGCTCTTGATCTCGTGTATAGATGCGTGGAAAAAGCTCAGTATGCATCTGTCAAACAAAGCTGTGTCAGAGGTACTTTCCAATGGCAGTCATGAATTGAACGTGTATAATATGATGATCCTTTCATAGAGTTAGCTTTTGGCTTGAGGCTGATTATTATAGGTAGAAAATATTGTACTAGAATTAGAGAATGCTTAGTGTTTGGCAGTGTAAATACTCTGAAATTGTTCTGTTAGATATGTCATTGTGTGAACCACATAACATGATAAGAGTGAATTTTCATGCCACTTGTCAATTTAATTCTCTCTTCAATTCTAATTCTAACCTCTTCCAGTTAGGTAAAGATGGTTATATTGAAAAAACAATTATTTTGTCTATTATGGAAGATTTTCAGGTGAGGAGAAAAGAGCTTTTTAATTGATGAGTTGTAAAACTTTTCCAGATCCACCTGTGTGTCTTGGATGTTTCTGAAACAAATTTATAATAATGAGAGGAATTTTTGAGATGATGGGTGTTGGAATTTACTAGTTGTATAGCAATGAGATTCAGAGAAGACAGAGCAGACCCCTAAGGTGACTTAGGGTGAGTCTAGAAGACAAAACAGTTTCAGCTGCCTTGCTGTGTGATAGCTCTGGTTTTGTCATAAATGAGTTGCTAAAGCGACCTTGGGATTATTGATGATATTTAAATGGTCCGGGTCGTTACAGCTCAGCTGGTAGTCCCCCGTTTTTTTGCGTCAGGCCTGTTTGGTTGCTTTTTAAATAGAAAGTGTTTTTAAGGTAGATTTTAAGGTATTTATTGGTGGCATATTTTTAACATGGCAATTTTCCAGGCATGTTACTCACAAATTGATACAAACATAGATCAGGTTTCAGCCTAAACAAAACATGAAAGATTCTTCTACCAAGACTTTAAAAAGAACAAATTCTTTAAAAATCACAGAAAGACACTCCTTTATATAATTTAGTCATTTAAAAGAAAATAGGAGGTTGTTATTAATTGTTTCTTTGTAGCATTCTGTGGGACTTCTGATTGCAAAAGCTTACGTCAAATACTTCCAAGAAATTCATGTAACGAACTACCCTAGTTTGTCTCGGCTCTCTGTAATATTTTCGTAGGAGGTTTAGTCAGTAATCAAATCCAGCTCTTCTCTGTTTCAGAGCAAATAAAGATTTCTCTTCTAAACAAAGCTAATAGTTTTGAGATATTATTTTGATAGCTCTAATGGCATCTAATCGTGGCCCAGGCATTGTGTTGTGTGCTATACAGACAGAACAAAATCTTTATTCCTAAAGACAGAGAAACTGAGTGCAGGTGGAAGAGAAATCCTAGTAAGTAGGACTAATATCACTGGACAAGTGGAAGGATTAGAGGAGAGCAGATGAGAAATCTTTCTGTGTGTTATATGGAAGAAAAAATGTGGGAGAAGCAAGGGGACAGAAGCTGAGTGTAAGTGTAGGGAACAGTTAATACATTTATTCAGTTCCTGTCTGGAAGAAACACGCAAAATCCTTTGCAGGATGATAAGTGGAGGGTGCATTTGTAGAGGCAGTTTTGGAAGAGAGCTTGTGGCCGTGGGAGTCAGTTTAAATTGGGAGAAGTATAGCTGCTCAGCCAGAAAAACAGAAACAAAGAAAAGAGCAAATGTCTAAAGGGTGAAGCCAGCTGGATAGAGGGAACTGGGACAAAGATGCTTTGCAGTGTAACAGCAAAAGCATCAGACGAGGTGGGGGAGAGACATTCCGTGGTGGACAGATTAGATAGTGGGAGCAAAAGAGCAAAAAAAAAAAAGGCGGGGGGCAGCATACGAACTGTGGAATGACACAAACTCATCAGGGGAGTGGAGCAGGTGAAAGGCGGCTGAGAGATACAGTGAACCACCTCTGATGAGCAAAGGTCATGGAAAGTGACTTTGAGATGTGTGACAGTGAGAGGGAAGGAGCAGACGGGTCACTCTGAAATAGCTTAGGAGCTGGTCACAGTAGAAGCTGAAGTCATTCAAAGTGAATTCAGAAGAGCGATATGGCAAGAATAAGGCGAGCCCCACGCTCTGGTGGCATAACTGCATTTAGCAGAGGTGGAGATGCCAAACCTTGATGAGTAGAGGGGATGATAAGCTGGGCTCGGGACTGCTCTGCCTGGGCTCTCCTGGCTTCCTGATAGCTTGAAGTGTGAGTTTTATGAGCCACCACAGTCTGCCCACCCCACGGAAACTCCCAGAGAGAGTAAGGATGATGGGGAGAGCTGAGTACGTGGTAGCTGACAGCAATATACAGAAAGACTCGAGAATGAGAGCTACAGAACCTCAAAAAAACTTTAAAAGGAGAAAAGGAAGAGGAAGAAAGAACTGAATATGACACCAGCTTGTATGGAGAACTATAGGCTGAACCCCAGGCATCCAGCAAGAGAAAATTAAAATAAATGATGAATTAAATGTTATAATAATGCATATCAACTAATGAACCTCATAATGGGGGCTGATTTATTTCAGAAATTGTTTTTAAAGTAGGTGATCTGATCTGACACGTACAGCTTTGTTTACTCAGTTATTTTGAACAGCTATCATCTAGGAAGCACAGGTGTGAATTCCTTTTCTAGCTCTTTTTTTTTTCTTTTTAGTTACAAAGTTGATTGCAAAGGCTTTTGAAAACTTGGCTTCCTCAACAAAGTATTTCAAGTTCTCTGTAATCATTCTGAATACAAGATTAATTCTTTTCCTGCAGTAAGATATTATATTGAATATAATTTAATTCTGATAGCTTACTGCATGGCTTGCTTTGTGAATGTTTACGTGTAAGCAATTTCTCCTTCTAAAAGTTCATACATATTAAAGTAGTTCTGATTTCTTTGGGCTTCTAAAGGTGGAAGACAGGAATTGGGGCAAAGATGCCTTGCCGCCTAAAAGCAAAAGCAGCAGTGATTGTGGGGAAAAGACATTCCGTGGTTGAATGGTCAAATTCAGTTGGGCAAAAGAGCATGCGTTGCATGGGATATTTAGGAGAATTTTTTAAGAGTATTAACTTCTGTCTTGCCATATGCCAACTTCTTAATTCTATTTGTATATCACACGAGCTGTTAGTAATCCATTCAGTAGGAAAATCAAGCTACTCTTGTAAAGTTTGAGAAATCCGATAGTTTTCACCATCAGAAGGATGCAGCACTGAGTGCTTCCAAATGTTGAAACACATTCCAAACAAGACAATCACATCCAAGTGCTTTTAATTCATTCTCCTAAAGCATTTAATGCTATAAAATGTATGCATGTGTATAAGTAGAGATTTTAGTTTCAATTTGGAATGATTAAAAAATCTCAAAGAGAAGACTAATGCACAAAGCGGTAAATCACTGAAACATATGCTTAATATAAGCATGCATATTGTCCTTAAGGAGGTGGCATTTGGGAATGCAAGTACTTGTTAAGGCCTACTTCTGTGTCTTTCTTTTTCTTTTTTCTTTTCTTTTCTTTTTTTTATCTGAATCTGACACTGGGTTAATAATTGGTTCTTAGCACCCCAGCCAAGGTTAAGACTCCACTATACATAATTATATCCCTATTTCTCAGATGAGGAGGTGATTGAAAGGGAAATAAAATGACTTTCCCACGTTAACACAGGATGCATATGGACTGCAGTGTGAACTGAACACAAGCTGGATGAAAGCATCTCCCCAGGAAGGTGGCAGTGGAAATAACCATGAAATTATCTCTTTTTTGTGTTTTGTTTTTCCTTCAGTTACATGTAAATAAAATTGGATAGAATCTTGGGGTAGTCCACAGAACTGTAATAAAATGTTGTTCAAGTCCCAAATGTCACAGATGGTTTCATTCTAAATAAAAATTAAAACAGTTGTTAGCCCAGAATTTTCAACTTAGAAAGCTCATCTAAAAAAGGAAAGTGAGAAGTGAAAAGATGGGCACTCAAGTTCAACTTCTTTCTAGATTTAGTCCAGAAGACTCATTCAGTTTAAGAATAGCTTAGTGACAGCTCCAGATTTATGTCTTAATAGAATACATGCAGATACAAAAAGGACAAAGAAAGGAATTCTTTTTCCTACTGAAATGTTGGCTTTATTTTCTGGTGGGAAGAGGAATAAAGATACATGCATTGTATCTCCACACAATTTCGTTATGCTTGTACTTATTACATGCAAATAATGATACTGTCACAGCTAAAGCAGTTTCTAAAATCATCTTAGAAGCTGTGATCTTTAAACAGGATTCTTTTGATTGGCAGTCTAGTTCTGGAATAAATTCTAAGTTTAGATATTTTTTTTGGGGGGGAGGTGGGTTTTGTTTTATTCGGATGTTTGTCAGGACTCTTTGGAATATGTCTAGATCATGGTACTTGCTTTTAGTTTAAATTGTTGAATGATACTTTAGGTACAAACTGATTTGAAAAGATATTTCTTACTGCTGAATATGTTTTTAGTATTACAATGTTGTAGCCGTAGTGGTTTAAGGATATCAGGTAAGGTTTGGTGCACAGAGACAACATCTTTTGTTAGACCACTGTTGGAAGAAGCAGGTAAACTGTTCCCCCACCCAACAACATGAACTGGTTTACTTGGCTTGTGTTCTGACTTCCTACAGATGTATTTTATGAAAATATTAATTTGATGTTTCCTAAAGGAATGACCTAGATACAGGTGGTTCATTTTATGGCATAAAATCAGAATCTTTATCTTTGCTCCCTCTGATCTGGGTTTGTCACAGGCATGAGCACCCTGGTAGCACTCCGTGAGTTAGAGTGACACCAGCAGTGGTGTGCCGTGGGGCATCTCCGGATCAGGAACGTACAACAGCATGGAAAGGGGGAGGGTGAGGCTAGCTTAGTACTTTTTGCATTGTGTTGGCCTGTCTGCCAAAGATATGTGCTATTTACTGTTTTCTTCTGTGGCTTGTGTTGAATGAAGTATTGAGGATTCCTTGCTTCTGAAATTCCATCAGAGATTTAGGTCCTATTATTTCCATGACTTATGTATATGAAGTTATGTGGCTTACATATATGAAGTGTATACTGAATTTGACTTGCATTCACAATTAATTCAAAATGAATGGCTGCCATAATGGCTGCATGTGTTCAAATGGCTGGAATGGGAATTTGCTCTTTCAGAAGGCGTTGCTCTGTAGAATAAAACCACATAATGAATTCTGCTCATTTACTAGGGAGTCGTCATTCACATCAAAGAAACCAAACTTGAAATCTGCACTCGATGCCATAGGTTCTAGAGGGGTGATGAACTGTGTCATCAGGCTCTGAATAACTTTAAGCTTAACAGCTGCGAAATTGCATGAAAACACATATATTTGCATATTAAAAAATAGAAAGAAGTCTTTGGATACGAATGAGATACTTCGGTTACCAAAAGAAATTTCTACAAAAAGCATTAAAAAAAAAAAAAAAGAAGGCACTCTCTAGAGACATTTATGAAGACATTGAAAGCATTATCATACTCATTGGGCTGGATTGTCTCACTTACTGGTTACTTGATTTACCTGGTAAGGATAATTGCTGGATTTTATGTAGGAAAACCATTGAGGTTCAATAACAGAGTGTCATTTCACTGGCTTTCAAAACAACATTATGTAAATGCACAGTAATGAGTTCACACCAGGAGAGAGAATTCAATGAGGTTTTTTTCCTTGATCATATGCATTGTCTAAATTCAAACTCCAGATTTGTCGTTGGCTTGACCTGTTTTTGATAAACAAGTATTGGGACTTAATGAGCAAGTATGAAGAGTGTAAGATCATAGGAGAAACAACGTAAGAATATCAAAATGATTCTAATGGACAGTGAAGTCTTTGCAGCATAAATGTAATGTCTTACACAAAGAGTCTCTGTAGGTAGAATGATAATGCTCTTTGATGGCCTAACAGTTTCTCCTCCTCAGGGATACCTAGTAAAGGAATCTTTGAAATGTTTTGTATCAACCTTTTTTTCATATCCCTTGTCAGTTTTAGATGGTTCTTTTCTGTTTAGTTAAATGAATTTCACTTTTGACATATACTCTAAAGTGTAGTTCTATTCCATAAAAATGACACTATTGGGTCCTGTATTTACTTTACTTCAGCAACTAAATGTCAAGTATATTTACTGTTGAAAGCATTACTTGATAAATCCCATATCTGAAAACTCAGGCTAGATTGTAAGAGCTGCATGGTTTTTGTTCTTTTTTGTCCTTTTTCACTGATGCAGGAAAAGTTCTGCAACAGAAATTACGCTGCTGGGCTTGCAGCAGTATAGCTGACCAGAACTCATTGAACAGCTGTTTTCGTGATGGCCAAGGAAAATAAATCAATTTTCTTTCCCTTATCTGGGACAACTATATATGGGGGCTTGTCGTTTAAGCTGAGATATGGCTGATTGTCCTCAAGGATCGAATCTGTTCTGCAGTTTGTCATAGTCTGTGTTAGAAACCTTGTGGACGTGTATTTCTTCAGCTGCAGAACTGTGTCCAGCCTTTGGATGTTATTTACCACTGAGGCCAATTGGCTGTAGACAGAAATCAACTATATCTCAAACTATGTGCTCTGAGGTATAATGCTATGGTGTGTGCCTTTTAACTACTCCTTCCTTCCAGGGCACACGGATTTTACAAAACGCTTTATAAAGCGGTGACATTTTAATTGTTGTCAAAGCACAGAAGACAAAAAAGCACAGAAAAGAACGATCGTGGGTTTTGGCCATTCCATTTGTGGGACTATTCCCTTCTCTCATTCGTTACCTGCCTACTCTTGCCTTCAGGTTCTCATCTCTTCTAAAAACACCGGCCTCTCAAAGAAGGGAAGGCCCAGTTATACATGTTAGGCGGCCTTACTGCTTGGCTTCAAATCCACTGTGCGTGATTTGCTGCTGGTCTCGCCAGCCTGCAGTCCAAATTGGGAATCTTCGTGCCCGATGGTCCTGGACTGAAACACACTGTCTCTGTGGTGATCCCATTTGGATAGATGGCTGCTGGGATTAGTGATTCTGTCCTTTATCAGCCCAGAATATCCCAGCCTAATGGGGAGATCAAAAGGCAAAAGTTAAGTGACAGTAAAAACGCAAATAAATATTCAGAAAGCAGAATGTGGATGCATTTTTAGTCCACTTGCAAAGGAAGGTAGAGCAGCTCAGGTGTCTGTTCAGGCTGAATTCTGTGAATTTTGCTTGTCATTGTACAATACACGCTGAAGCTGTGTGGCCACAAATTTGCTGCTGTTGGTTCCTGTGCTGCCTTGGTTAAAGGGTGAAACTAGTCACAATAATTAATTACTCACCCTTGCGGAAATTATATATTTGAAGAAATCTTTCTAAGCATGCTACATCTGCTAATAATTAAAAAATATATAGAACGTTTTCCTTCATAGTTATTATAATGTGTTACAGTAAGAGCAGATGTTTTTTAATGAACGTACTGTGTTTTAATGTGTTTGAAAAACAAAGCCATGCAACATCTATTTGTACTTGAGTAGTTTTTTAAAGGGCTATGTACATTGGGATTTTATAACATACTTCCTACTCACATGGAAGTTTTGTTCAGGAGAGGTGTACAGTTTGGGGTTTCCCAATTTTACTTCATTTCTCAGTAACAACGCCTGATTTTTTAAAAATCTGCAATGGAAGCATTCTTGATCTTTTCTCTTCCTATGTTTTAAAGTGTGTGTCGATATACAGCAACTGCTGCCATGCCAATGTCACTCTGAGTAGTACATAATTGCAAATAAAATTAAATGCAACAGGTCATCAAGAAATTAATTTCAGATTGTAACCCTTGCCAAAGGGTGTGACATTTTAATGCCCTGGTCTTCATCAGACAGATTCATTTGGTGATTTAGAAGACTAAATATTCCTTCAAATTCATTCTCTTTGTTAGAGACAATCTATCTGTAAAAGGATTGGATAAAAAATGGTTCTGATCTAAAATTTAGATTAAAAAAATAAGGTTGCCAGAGGAAAAGGTCACTGTTTTGAGTAAGCGTTCCTGAAATGTAACACAAAAAGAACATTAGTGTTTTTATTACCTAGGAGTAGCAAATTAAAACAAAACAAAACAAACAAACAAAACACAAACAAAAGAACCAAACTCAAGTGCTCCAGCATATCTGAAACCCAGAAAGGTTTATCCGAAAGTATATCTGAAAGCAGGAAAACAAAGCTACATGATGAAGTTTGAAGTTAACATCTTAACCTAAGACGATTTGTGCTACTTCTCTGACAAAACCTGTGTTCTGAGGCCACTGACTGGCCCCTGTGACCCCTCCTGAGGACCGGGCTGTCCCTGAGCTCTGCTCTCCCATTGCTGCGTGCCTCCTGGGGATCATGAGGTACAGCTGGGAGCCCTCTCATCCAGCTTGCCCAGCCTCTGGGGGCTCTTCAGGGTGTCCTCCCCAGGACCCTCACGGGCAGCCTGAACCACCCACCCCAAAGTTTCCCATGCCATGTCCTATTTCCAGTTTGGTGTCTCTATGTTCACTGGAATATCCCCTGCAACACCTCCTGAGCAAGCCTGGGGCTGTGAAACGTGGGAGGACACACCTGGCTGGAAGGGGGGCCCAGGTGGCACTAATAAGCCTTAATGGCCCTGATGAGCCCCACTGGGTCCTCCCCGCCACCATGGACCTACGAGCCCATTTCAGTTCAGCTGCAAGGAGGCCCCCAGCTCTTGTCCTTGCTACACTGAGCTGAGATGGCACTCGCTGCTCCCCGAGAAAATGGCCAATAAACACACAGAAGCGGTAAGCGCTGGTTTTATTTTATGTGATAAACTTCCTGATTTCAGTGCTCCTCAAGTCAGGCTGACTGCAGTGGAACTGATCCTGGTGTCTCCAAAATCTAGATGTTGGTGGATGTTTTTTTACTGACTCCCGGAAGGTTTGCTGGAAGATAGGTTAAGCTTATTGGAAGCTGAGTGTTAAAGAGCAAAATCAGGCTGTTTAGGTGAAAATCTATTTTGACCAAATATCAAGAACTACGTGAAAGTATCTGAGCTTTTTCATTTGTGTTGGTTATTCAAGTAAAAAAACAACAAATATGCGCTGGTCTCTGTGAGATCCCTTGTATAATTGGTTATTCAATATTTTCTATATTTATCCTTGCTTTGGGTGGAGGGAAGGGGTGGAAAGCTTGTTCAGCAATTTGTGAAGCTCGATATATTTTCAAATCCCATATCCCCTTACCCAATACCCTGTGAGAGCAATTTGTTGTCTGGCCAGGTAATATAACAAGCTATTGAAACAGACCATTAGCTATAGATTAGTTACAGATTGGTAACATTGCCAGGGGCATACATAATTTATATTTTCATGTTCAGAAAGGCAGCAAAGTTTGCATTTTATAGTAAAGAATTTCACTTACGTTCACCAAAAAACTAGCAAGGAATTCTCTCCTAGTATCTATGCAGTTCTTCTCTTTCTCCTCCTTTGTTTGGGCTTTCTGGTCCACTCTTTTGAATATGAATTCCTTTGCATACTTGCCAAAATTGTATTAAAAATGTTGTATGTTAAATTTGATAGCAAATATACTTTGGAGAATAATCACCAGCAAAGCTGGCGTGTAATAAAGATTCTTGTGACCTTACTGCTTTGTGAAAGAGGATGTTTCAGCTGGCCTAAGGATTGGCACAGTGTTGTCAGCGGATAAAGTGTTTGCTTAATACTTAGAGGTGAGACACGTGGAATTAGCTGGAGGTCTCAGATTATTTCCCGAAAGCATTTAGGCCTATCAGAGGGTAGCAACTTTGAATACGATCATCTTTGGGTAGATTTTAGCTTCTTAGTGAAAAGTTCACGTACAAATGGTTCTGGATCATTCTGTGTATCTCTTTAAGAATTATCTAGAGTGATGTAACACTAGATGCTGTAAAGGAAGACACCTACAGTATTTGGCAGTATATTCTCCAATTTCTGGCTCTGCGCTCATTGAAAGGAATCCAAAAATCAGCAGGCTTTTTTGTGCAGCATGTGGAAAGTGATAGGGGCCTCGAAGGGAAGAAGGGGAAAACATACTGCTCAATGACAGAGGAAATACCTAGAGGTAGCCAGAGAGACCCTAAATACTTTTCTGTCTTGGAAATGATTTTGATTGTTACATGTGATTTATGCAAGCTACAGAAAATAAAGCTTTTTTGCGTTGGAAATGGATACTGTTTGCCCCAGGACTGGGGGATTGCCAAGGTCATTGAATAGATGGGAGAGGACTTTCCAGAACAGGCCATTTGCTTCAAGAGTGAGAGTTCAGCCACTTGTCTTCACCACAATTGCTGCTCTATTTTTTTTTTTTTTTCCTCCCACCATTCAGTCTTGACTGATTGATGTCAACTGAACTGAGGAAGATGCTGATGCTGCTGAAAACATTCAGAAAGAGGCAGTAAAATCCTCACAGCAAAAGATTTCTGTTGGACATTGAATCTTATACGCAAAGATGCTGAGCTCTTCCGGCATGGAGATCTGTTCTGAAAAGCCAACATCTCCCATAGTTTATGATTCTGTTCTTGACTTTTCTAGGTACTATTTTCTCTTCTTGTTTCTGCTGTTAGTTATGAATTAGGAATGATTATACTGCTAACAGCATGTAATAAAATGTTCAAAAATGCTCTGCAATGTGTCCAGTCAACATTTTTGCAGAATCTTGAGCCCATGAGATCTTGCAGCTTTGTTTGTCGCTCTTCATTAATGTTTTTGCACTTAATTAAAGAAAGAAGGGGTGTGAAAATGGAAATGTAGAGCAGGCTCTGGATTACTGTGATTGGCTTTTTCCCCCCTTCATCTGCCGAGTTCTCTCTCCCAGATTCAGTGTTGCTCACAGTAAAAGAGAAAAGTGATTTCTCTCCTACATAAGCTGTAAACTTCCTTCAGAATAAAAATCTTCTTAAAGTTCCTATAAGAATAACATCTCTGCCTTTAACACTTTAGCATCATTAACCGCTGCTTTATTTGCAATGTTTTGACTACATTTTGGGTTTGAACTTGACCCTGTAATGTTCAAGTATTCTGGTGTATATGGAGACTTCCAACCATAGTAAAGTTTTCCCTGCATTTAGTACTTGTAAATCTTAGGGATTTTTCCTCTAAAACTGAGCTTCCCACACAGATTGTGAATGCGACTACAGGAAACTGTTCTCCAGTTGCTATGTAGTTGTTGCTATACATATCTTGTTGGATGGAGCCCTTCATGAAGCAGACTCTACGCAAGCAACTTCAATGTAAATTAATCACTATGTGCATAGTAAGCATTTGAGTTTTGGATTCTGCCGTTCCTTTTGGATGGTCCATCACACAAAGCCTTTTCTCAATCTGCTCTGTGTAAATAATCTGTTTTCTCTCTGAATTACTTGGAATATTTTAAAGTATCCCCTGGAAAACCTGCATAGTCAATACATATAAACATTAAAGTTTTCTCTACGATTTATGACTGAGGGGATACATGGACACATGGCTTTGTTTCAAAATGAATGTATATTTGTTTAAATCTAAACAGAATCAGATTTAGAAGTAAGAGACTGGAAGAATAAGGTTGCCCTATAATTGAAGGATGTGAAAGTAATAAAATTTTCATTATCTTTTTTCTTTCATGGCATTCTCTACACCTAATTTACTGTCAAGGCTGCTGAAATGCAGAGATTAAACTATATATCCTATATGAGGGACCATCTGGTTTTCATAAAGTTTTCCAGAAATAATTTTAGCTAAACGTTGGTGTAACATTTATGTGAAGGTTCCTTTGAAAACAGAAAGTGGCAGCGAACATGTTTCTCTCTCTAACTCTTGTTCTTAAAACTAAATTGTCACTAATCTGAGACCCAACTTTTTTTTTTCAAGTCATTTAACTGTGATTTATAGCTAAAGCGTAGCTTTTCCAAAGCAACAATATTTATTCATCACTTGGATTTCAGAAAGGTAAAATTTTTGCCGATTGAGGCATTCTCCTCTGAGTGCATATTTCCAGGCGTGTTTCTGTAGAGATAAGGCAGGCAAGACAGCTTTCTCCCCGTTCTCTCTTCTACGCTTCTTAAAAGTAGTTTTCTTTTCATGATTCATTAGTTCTTTTCCAAAAGCAGCAGGAGTTGTTAAATTTTAACCTTGGTCACTAGGACGTCCAGTGCTGCTTCCTAAATGTACTTCAGTTACATGGAATTGTCCTGTTCGGTCCTGGTAGTTTGTTCACCCTCAGGTGGCACAAGGAAGTGCAAATGCTTCGTGTTTCTTTGCCATGTATTAAGACTAATAGCATTTGCCTCTTTACAGGGGGGAGACATGAGGCATGTGCAGCAGTCATAAACACATCACAAGATATTTCCGCATTGAACACAGAAAGACTGTCCCTCTAGTTGCAAGGTTGCTTTTTGTACTCTCAGAGAATTGCTTATTCAGTGTTAAGAAGGCAAATCTTACTGTAATTTTGTAGATTGTCATGTGAAAATAATTACCATCAGTGTAAAATTTTAATTCCTTCATATTGCAGCTTCTTCCCGGGAAACTTTACTATATGTGTATTTTGTTATAGTATAGTGTTAAGCTAGAGTTTACATGCAGTAAATGACGCAGAGAACAGGCATTGTACCACCCACAGTTTTAATGCCACATAATGAATGACATATTTCTCATGGGGGTGAGGAGGGGAGAAGAGTTGTTTTAAAGCACCAAATCCTGATCCCATTAAAATCACCGGGAGTCTTGCCATAGACTTTGTTTGTTTCAAGATCTGGATTGTGAGCATTGGTGACTATTCAACCATAGAACAATAGCAAAATAATTTTCAGAATTTTTTTAAAAAAAAAAACAAAACCAACCTACTAACCAAACAAAAAAACAACAAAAAAACCCCACCCCAAACCAAAAAACTCCAACAAGACACTATGCAAACCAACAAAAAAAACCCACCCCAAGGCAAACAAACAAACAAAGAATTAACTCAAAACTCCCTTCAGTAATATCCTCCCATATTTATTCTGTTTCTTAACAACATAAACATTTCTCACTTCCCCACCCAGGCTCACAGCTGAAAAATACGTATTCAAAGGCTATCTTAAAAAATCAATGGTCTTGTAATTAAAGTTGAGTAGAGAACAAACTACCCATCTCATTGTGCAAGCGAGGCGTAGATGTCTTTATATAGGTGAAATACTGGCTCATCTCCTAAATTAAGGAAAAAGTGGTATAAAAATTCTCTATGGCCTGTACAGGTAAAGATCAAATACCTTACGGAACAAAAGGACTTGAACTTTAAAAAAACATTAATTTAAACAAATGAACAGTTCTATATTTTAAAAAAATAAGATTAAATACTTACTATGGTAACGATCACGTTTGCATATGTGTTGTTGTAGTGAATCTCTCTCCGCAACTCAAATGTCTCTTGCAAAAATCACTTCATATCTCATTTCCCCCTCTGATTTTATGCTTTTGTTATTATTTTTCTCTTACCAATTTGCAGTAGATCTAGCTGAGCTCTGCTACTCTGGAAGTAGAGGTATATTGCTATCAGTTGAAGAGCTTCAAAAGCAAATACTGCATTAATCAGATTCTATATGTCCCCTATACACTTCGGAAAAACAATTATATTTAAGATTGTAAGAAAGAAAAGAAAAAAAATCCATGAAAGATTTGAAGGTTACTAGACTATTTCCATTGTTCACTGTGATGAATGATGAAAAACTTAGCAGTTCTTTGTTCTTTTTAATGCAGAAACACCCTAATAGTGATTATAAAATTTTCTTCTAATTCAAGATGGATATGCAGGACACAGCATCAGGTTGTGGTATGAATTTACTAAACACAAAATATTTTATGTGAGTCAAAATGTTTCAAGAAACTTTTTTTCCCTATTGTACAACTGTTAGGCTGGGAGACCTCTTTTGACCATTTCTAGGGTTCCCAACACTTCCAAAATTCCTTGGTTTCTTAGGAAATTTAAGTCTTGGAAACTTCTAAACTTGAGCTTCCAGATTTTTTGGTCTTTTGACGTTTTCTAATAATGTGGTTGGTTATTTCAAAGTAAGCTTTCCTTCTAGATTTATTTCCCCCCCCCTTAACTTCATGCTTTGTTATATTTTTTTTATTTTTTTTTATCCTTCAGAATGTTAATCTTCTGGAGAACAGAAATGATGACTTTCCAGGCAGCACAGGTACAGTGCCTCTGGTGTAATGTTATGTGTTTTCTAATAATTATAGGGAATTGTAATAAGTTTTGGATATGTTATTTGGCTGGGGGTTTTTTGTTTAGTTGATTTTAAATTTTGCCAAGCTTATCAAACTTACTAATTGCAGGTACGATATTTTGTGTAGTGTTGTCAAGTAAAGACAATAGTGACTGTTATTGCTATATTATTGCAAAGGCTTTCTCTGTTAAAACCGAAGATTTCATAAACAGACATATTGGTTTGTGTGGAGTAAAAACTAGATGGCGTCTTTCCATGAAAAGTAAATTCCAGCCCATTAAAAGAATGAGATTCTTTTATGCGGTTCACAGAGCTTGATGATGAAATTGTTAGAGAGGGAAAAAACCATTAATGTTGAAGCCTGTATTAATTCATTTGGAATAACTCAGCATAATAAAAGGTATGTTTGCTGTAGAATATGTGTAGATGGAATTTTGCTGTACAATACATATAAAAATATAACTTGATTATAGAGAATTTGATTTTCAGAAAGGTTGGTAAAGATTATTTTCTAGTATCAAATTATCTTTGCAGTTGGCAGAATGAAAACTGTTTATAGCTTTTTTTTTACAGGCACAACTATGCAGTTATTCCACATACATGTGGAATAGATGTGTGGAAGCATGTGATATTTATCCCTTTTTAAACAATATGGTGGCTTCGTTTTACCATAAAATTCGGAAATGGTAATGAGTACTACCATGACTGCCTGTGTCCTGTTTGTGGTAGGATTTAATTTGGGGGCTGTTTCTTTATCATTCTGTTGTTTGGGCCCCTGACTACAGGAGGGACGCTGAGGTTCTGGAGTGTGTCCAGAGAAGGGCAGCAAAGCTGGTGAGGGGTGTAGAGCACAAGTTTTCTGAGGAGCAGCTGAGGGAACCGGGGTTGTTTAGCCCGGAGAAAAGGAGGCTGAGGGTTACAGTTATCACTCTCTTTAACTACCTGAAAGGAGGTCGCAGTGAGGTGGGGGTTGGTCTCTTCTCCCAAGTAAGAGGTGATAGCACAAGAGGAAATGGCCTCAAGTTGCATCAGGGAAGGCTTAGATTAGGTATTAGGGAAAAAATCTTCACGGAAAGGGTGATTGAGCATTGGAACAGGATACCCAGGGAAGTGGTTGAGTCACCATGTCTGGAGGTATTTAAAAGACCATTTAGATGTAGCGCTGAGGGACGTGGTTTAGTGGTAACTTCTCAGTGCTAGGTTGATGGTTGAACTTGATGATCTTAAAGGTCTCTTCCAACCAAAACGATTCTATGATTACTTTTTTTATCTTAACTGATTATTCTTTTTGTACAAAGATTAGCTAAATTGGAAACTCCAATTTAAAAGAAATACAAGAATTTGGGGCATCATATACATACTGGTTATAAAAATTATTCCAGAGAAATAAGGTGAGATGAGCAAAATATGCTTGCTTTGTCTAAAATCTCATGGCAGGCTAGTCAACATATCAGTTTTAACAAAATTACAGTGACCTTGTGAGTTGAATAATTCAGAGACAGATATGGAAGGTTCCAGTATTGGCTGAAAAAGTGTGGTGACTGTCAGTTAAATTTTAAACCCTTTTCTTTTTAGATGAGTCAAAAGAGCAAAACAGGAGAAAAGTGGTGTTTTGTAATTGTTAAATAAATTATTTTGGCTAACTAATTTAAGTTTTGCTTCATGTGAATAGTGGAATAACTGGGTGGTTTGATCTCAAATGCTTGAGAAAATGAATGTAAAAGGTAATTGTGATGTCAGAAAAAGTTGTGTTTGAATGTGTTTTTTGTGTGTATTGGTTTATGTTTTCATTCTGGGACAATCTAACAATGCATCTAGTCATTTATGCATCCCTCCTGTGATATGATTAAATAATGTTTCTACTTAGCTATGTGTTCCTCACTTTCTGTTGACTTTTTTCCTTTATTTTTTTAACTGCCGTAACATTCTAATTGTCAGCTTCCTTTGTGCCAATTTTCTAAATATGATTCAGGGGCTAAATTTGTGCTTATGTTTTGACTAATTTTCCTTTCTGCCATAGATTTTATGCATGAATTTCAGCAAACTGTTCCTTCATAGTTTGTCTTTCCTACAACATCTCTTCATGCTATTAAGGGGGTTTTGTGTGTTCTCTTATCTATGTTACAATCAATTATTCTGTGGTCAGTTCTGTGGCTCTTGGTACAGTTCCTTCATTTGACTAGTTCTTCTGTAACACTCGCGACCACGTCTTTTCTCCTGTGTATGTTTAACCTAGTTGAGCACCACATAATTTAAAACACAATTTATTTTTTTATTTTTTTTTTTTAGACATAATGCCTGGATACTGCACGTTTCCAGTTTATGTCATTGCAGTAACCACCACTGTATTGAAATAGTCTGCCTTCCTTCACTAGGCAATGTTGGGTCAGATTGCCAGTAATACCCTGGCTTCTACATTTTCATTCTTATAGCTTTGGGATTTGTACTTTATGATCCAGAGTAGCTTTCTTCCCATTAGCAAACCGTAACAGTAGATGTATATTTAAGAACTGCAATTGTTTTTTTGTTTTTTTTTCTCATACTCTTAATTATTTGCATTGCTGAACTACATAATGAAAATCAGAACATTAATGTGTTTTCTGTATGTGAGCACTGCTTTTCATTAAGCTTTATGGTAATTTAATGCAACTTACGGACTTTCACATGCAAACTTTAATGTTGACATTTTTCACTTTTGTTTTGCATACTGTACTTCAAGTACCCAGAAAATATAAAAGGCTAGAGATGGATTTCAGGAGAAAACAGAAAAGGCTGGTGGATCTAGAAACGTTCATATGCCAGCAGGAACTCCTTTGCAGTCAGCAGTATTTAGTCATATTTAGAAAGATGACATCACTAACTTAGTTGGAGGTGGTTTTCTCATTGCCAAAAACAAAGCTGTTTCAAAATGTAGCAGAATAATAATTTGAAAAGATGGAAAAATACCTACATGTGCATCTCTTCTCAATAGTGGGTATTTATTTTTTTTTTCTACTACAGTGTTTTAGCAGTAGTACCCAACATACATTCGTAACTTTTGTAAAGCCCTCTGAAATCTGCAATTGCAAATAGTTTGTCTCCAAGGCTCTTTATTATTTCATCATTATTACCTGTTACTTTTTCTATTCGAGGTGCGAACCTCTGCAGGATGTTCAGAACATTCTTTAGCAAAACTCTAATACAATTTGCTACCACTGTTTCTCATTTCACCTAAAAAACCTCAACCAACCACCCAAAAAAAGCCCTTAATTTGGTCCCACAGGTCTTGCCGTACTTCCTTGTATGGTGTTAAACTGTGCAAGTTCATTTTACAGGAGCTTGGTTGCTAACTTTTACAGGAGTTCAAGATGTGACTGGGCAAATCCATATGAGGAAAAAATAAAAGAAAAAACTGAACCAGAACTTGTTTGGAGAGTGATACTGGAGTAGTACCAATATATCCCGTTCCTTGTTGTTCTGCTCTTTCTGAGGTAACCACTATTAAATATGGGGATAGGTGGGTCTCTGTCCTCCCCCCGTATGACTTTCCTGTGTTATATTATTGATTCATCCTACAGCCTTTTCATGTCCATGCATCTAGAGAGGTACTGGTGGACCTCCAGCACTGCCTTGCCGCTCCTACTGACTTGTTCTCTGCATACATATATATTTTAGTCATTTTCTCAAATACCAGTCATAGAATCATAGAATTGCTTGGGTACGAAGTGACTTTCAAAGATCATCTAGTCCAGCCCCCCTGCCATAGGCAGGTACATCTTTCACTAAGTCAGGTTGCTCAAAGCCCTCTCTTTCAGTTCTGTTAATTATTTTAGGCTTCATTCTCTGTTGCAATTTTTTTGTCTCACTAAGACACTAGATAAAAATTGAAAAGGAAAGAAGAGAACTGTATTCTTTTTGCTCTGTAGTATTCTTCTGCATCATCTTATTTACCGCTAACAACAACCTCTCCAAAAAGGTAAATGAGACTCCCTTGTGTGGAGCCTGTGATTAGTCATAAGCAAATGTCAGCAGATCTTATGAACTCTATTAGTTGATCCAACTTCTGAACCATTTCCCAGCCTTTTGAGGCTTTTATCAAGCCACTGTCGCGTTCAGATGAAAATTAGGAGGCCTTTTATCCAGGGCTGAAAAGAAGAAAAAGTTTGAAGATTAATATAATCCCACTGAGCTCTGTGCAGTTAAAGCCGAATTCATGGTGTACATTTGGATGTTAGCGTATCAATTCCTAAAAAGAGATTCATAATATAATTCTCAATATTCTGACATCTTATGGTTTGCTGTATTATTCTGGGCCAGTCCAGGACATACACCTTGGAAAACACCTGCAGTGTGAATAGGCAGATAAATGAAGTCATGTGGGACACAGAAAAAGTAATTAACATCTTTAAACTCAAACTAGTAAGCATGACTTCAGGTTTTTTAGTTGGTGCAGGAAAAAGATGTAAAACCTGAGGCTTTATAGACTGTGTGTCTTCACAGGGTATTTCTGACTTTTTGCTTATGTCTATTTAGACTTTGTCACTTCTGGTGCTTCCTGTAGGTCTGTGCCATTATTTGAAGAGAGCACTGAACTACTAGTAGAGCTGGTGCGTACGTAGTGATGAAAGGTGGGGGACTGACCACACGTTGCTACAGCAGTAAAGCACATTAAGAACTGTGCTGTGCTGCTGGAGTATTATGGTAATGAGGATGTACGTGAGCATTTGTAGAACCAGCCTCAGATGGAAACTTTAAAGACAAGAGCATGGAAATGCTATCAAAACTGGACAATCACCTTCTACCCGCACTATGTTTTTCAATTCTTAACCACTGGAATAGAATAATAACCAGAGGCTTCCCCCTCGTTCAATAGGTGATTGCTTTCGTGCAAAATACCTTTTTCTGTCCTTTTTTAAGGGAGCTTATTTCTGCATCTTCCACACAAGCAAATACTGGAAAATGCATTCTTTCCCCTGGATATCAACTTTTCAAATGGCTCAAGATCATTATTAGGGAAATGCTAACACTGTCCAGTTTTTGGTGGCTATTTTTCTTCCAGGCTCGGACATTACTTTGTCAAGAATATATTTTAAAATCCTAAAATTTTTTTGTCTGTTTTGATTTGTTTTTCAGATTTGTAAATTGTCCTTTTTCACTTCTGCTGGTTGCTAGGGTGTTGTTAGAATAAAATTCTATAGTCTTTCTTTTGCAACTTCCTTTTTTTAGGCTATGTAACTTTTTGACCCTTTGTGTTTATACGCCAGACTATTATGTAGAAACTTTTAATAAGAGTTGTTTAACATGCTCTCTAGAGTTAATGCTTCCTTCTTATGGAATATGTGAAATAAAACAAGTGAGGGGCACTAGTATCATTTGTATAATTACGTTTTAGTGCAAGCTAAAGCTATAAACTACACTGGTCAACTGCAATTTTTTTTTTATGACCAAGTGACTATAATTGGGGTTGGGTTTTATTATAACCATTAATGTAATAAGACTGTGTGAGTAGAACTTTGCTCTTTTAAAGATTATTTTAAAAAAATATCTCTGCTGTGTCACAGAAAGCATGAATTGCTGAGAGTAAATTATCTGGATGAACACATATGGACAAAATGAGAATCAAGTCACTCATTTTCTAAGTATCTATTGGGAATAAACTAATTTTAGAGCTTCTAGCCACTTAGAATTTTTTTAATTCTTTTTTATTTTTTGGTACGCTTCTACTTTCAGATTTCAGTTATAGCTGTCAGGATCAAAACAAAGCAAGAGTCTTATCTTAAGATTTATTTTTTTTTCCTCTTTCAATCAGAAAGACCAAGAAATCTCTTAGGTCCCACTCTTGTCAAGGTCCAAGGCCTTTTGTATAGAAAATTTGAAGTAAGGATCTGAAGTGCTGTACGCTGTTTGTATGACTAGAACATGGAGACTAAATTCACCAATGAATCAAAAACTCATATGGAACATGCAACTGCCTGGTATGCTCTGTGTTTCCTCCTGTGTGACTTGAGGCCAGCAGACCCGTCCTAACATTTAATGGTAAAACTTGCAAGACTTTTCACACAGGTCTTTCTTGTGATCTGTTATGTCTGCAGATCAGAAATGTAGTAATGTATCAAAAGAAATAAGGGTATACCAAGATTTTTCAAGGTAATTCATACTACTTTTTAGCAGTGAAAGCCTTCTGACAATAGGCAAGCTAAGGAAGTAGCAGGAACTCAGACAGTACAAGAGGATATACTCAGATTTGCTAGAATTCATAAAAATCTCATAAATGGAATAAGTAACTGATTACTACTGATATGGGCTTAATTGTGGTACATCCTTACACATGCATTTATAGACTTGAAGTCTTTTGTTAATCTTGCTCACACTACCTAAAATTCTCTCTTTAGTCAGAATGTCTTTTGAGGTGAAAACCAGGAATCTTTAAGGAACATAGGGCAACGGAAGTAGTGTCGAGGGTAGAAAATGAGAGGCTGTGTTTGAAAGCGGGGTGGAACGAGGAGTAGGCAGGAAGCTGCTGACCTGCACTGGATTGGGCCAGTGTCAGCAGCACCTTAGGGCCTCTGGTTTTAGTCGTGCAAAAGCTAGCACCTTCAGCATGTTCTTACCCACTGATGATGCAGCGACATACTGATTTGGTTCAGGGAGAAAGTAATTTTCTGCAGTGTTTTCTCGTTCATCTCTATCTGAATGTAAATTGATGAAATCCAAGGACTAGTGGTAGGGGATTTTGAGGGCTGCAAACCACACATGTAAAGGGAGGAGTAACTTTTCTGTCTTTCCAATTAGTGAATTAGTTTTTGCTATATTTAAAGTAGCTTGGGGGTAGGAAACAATATGTCATCCATTACGTATTTAAATCTTATGTTTCCAGAGGCAGAAAATCAAAATCAGAGTGTGTCTCCCACTCTCTCTTTTATTACCTAATAAATAGGCTTTAAAAAGAGGTTTATATTAGCTGTGCTGATATAGAAAGACAACTCGTCTTTTTGTTCCTTATTTGGCCAAGTAGGAAGACACAAGTAATACAGACACTGTCTTTCCCCAAATGTATGAAAATGTAAGACTATGTACCTAATCATATACTTCTATGTTGACGGAAAGGGCTAGAAAGAAGCAGCACCATCTACTGACTAAAACACATCATTACCAATCCAAATCAGACCTAGAAATTACACTGCAATCTGTCTGTTCTAACCATGTGAATGTAATTACCAGACCTCCCTGGTTTATTAGCTACCTAAATAACAATAATAATAGCTTTGGTTATGATTTCTTATTATTTAATATATTTTCCTTTTTCTTTTTTTTTTAAGTTATCTTTTGATGTGATACAGATTTAAAACCTGATCTTGTCAGCTCCCTGCCAATTCAGTTGATGGTGAGGACTTTTAAATAGCTACTTGTTAATGTTATGCGAAGCTTCTGCCTTAGTGACGTTGCCTGAGGGATAGGAAGCTGCTGTAGTATTTTTCCATAAATAAGGTTTTAGGCAGGGTGACAGATCCTCAAGCTTCAGTTCCTCAAAGGTATTTATGCCCCTAATGAATATCTTGGAAATAGGAGTTCTATACCTTTGGGGAACCGGCATCGCACAGGGAAAGTTGTCTTTGGCTTTAATGGAGGGCTTCAGCAATAAGGAGAAGAGATTTGTCTGAGAGCTATTCTTCCCAGTCCTGTTGAGATAATAAAGCTGAATTGTGCAATCCGTGAGAACAGGTTGTCTCCTGTGGAAAGCTTTGCTCTTTTGTGTGTGCACAAACACAAGTTGACTCCTGTTGAAAATTATCTTACAGACATTTCTCTTTAAAGTATTTTACAGTTGTAGAATTTGGTTCTACAGCCCGTTGCTACAAGATGTTTACTACAGGACAAAGTCCTGTTGAGATAATTTGGAATTTTCCACTAATACAGGTGAAAAGTTCCAGATAGAGGAAGGTAATAAGGATAAGATTGATTTTTCAGGGTAAGACTGATAAGCATCTCATCTAGAATACAGGCGCAATATGCTTTAATCCAAGAGGTGACTGGAAAAAAAAAATGGCAACAATACTTTTAGGTCTTGCTTACAAATTACTTGGAAATTTTATCATCTGTTACAGGCCTTTTGACCTTCTTTTTGAAGGTCTCGCATAGAAGACACAAAATACTGTGTTGTGCTTGATGCTCAATTTATATTCTTTAGAAAGATAAAGGAATGAATTATTTATGTTGTTATTTGATGATGTGGATCAGGAAACTTCTCGTAAGTCTCCCAAACAAATTATATTTAGTCATAAACTGTGATTCTAGAAATTTTTTTTAGTCCAGATTTTTGTCTGCTCTTTAGAAATGTATCATAGCCATTAATTGATATTTTAAAAACAGCTGAAAATGGTAGTCAAACTATTTGAAAGTAAGATAAGTTATAAGTGGGAATCTGAAATCATGAGAATATCAGTTTTATTCTTGAATGTTAGCTTAATTGACTTTTAAAAATACTCCATTTCCAAATACTCTACCTGAATTTGTAATTCACCTTTCAATATTTTATGGGCAGATTTGTTGAAATTGTTCCCAGTGAGTTCCTTAATTGTCTGATATCATGGGTTACAATTTAAGACATTAAAGTAGGAAGAATTCCAAGTGCAATAACTGATTTCTGGTTGTTACATCACTAAAATATTTTTATGTACAGTGGATTCCTTGCCCTTTTGTGTAAGAGATAACCGTTTATCTCTGTTAAACAGAAAGTCTGAGCCTCTGGAGACTGTCAGGTTCCGGCACACAATTCTCTAGCCTGAAACAAAGCCTTGCTTTGGAAGCACTGAATTCCTCAAGCTGCAGCATTAGCGGGATTCGTCTCTTTCAGCAGATTTTAGGCTGGTAGAAGTATCCCCACTTCACAATATAGTTCACATATTAAAATTCGAGAATCCTTTTTGTGTTTTGTCAGGTTCTAGCTGATTAACCTGGTGGGTCTCTAGAGAGGTAGTATTTCTCTTCTTTGGCCCATTCTAAATTTGAAAAAAAGAAAAATATTAAAAATGAAGTCTGAAATCAGATGAAGATCAGATTAAATTAAGTCAGGTCAAATAATGGTAGATACAGCTATGAGGCTGAGGAAAAAAAGTGGTAACAAGTTGATATCTGTGATATGCCTAAATATCTTTGTGCTGTGATTGAAATAGAACTATGCAAATATTCTGTCAGAAGTGTGTGCGCGCGTGACTTGCTCGTCCTTGCTTAAATGTTGTTGTTTTCATACTTCAATAATATTTTTCTTTCCTAGTTCCTCAATTCGCAATGGCAATTTTTCTAAGTTAGTCTTAAGGAAGTATTGCATTTATTCCTATCCTGAATGTCTGAATCAGAATTCATGGATTTTCAGTAGTCTCTGGAGAAGCTTTAATTATCCCTGAAGAAACCCTAATGATGAAGATCATCTCCCCACCCTGGGACAGAGGGAAAGCACTGTTTTGGTATGTCTTAAACCTCTTAGAAATTGCAGGCACTAGCACTAATTGGTCATAAAATATTTCCTGTATCATTTACCTAAAATCGCAGATGAAGACTACATGCTGCATTCTACTCCACAGATTACTAGCTAAGATCACATTGGATTAGGCTTCCATATTTATTGAGGTCTAGTTGCTGAAACTTTCATTCAGTCTGAGTAATTTTTTTCATTAGAAGTTGTTTTGGGGCGGTTGTAGGGATTTGTTGTTGTTGTTTTTAAATGCAATTAGAATTAGCGTATATGTCTAAAGCTGTAAAATCCTCAGGGAATTAAATTTTCAAGCAATTCTTTGATTGTGTTCAGTTTCCTGGAAGTTTAAATTTGAGCTTTGCTTTTAATCTCAGAAGTCTAAACAAACCCCAGCATTTGAATGCTTTAGGATCGTTTGTGATCTGGAGCTGTACTTTGTCTCTAGAATAAGTTATTTGCAAACCCAAATACTGGAAGTTGAAATCCAAACATTTTCCTTGGTTTCTTTCCTCCTTATGCTTGCCTCTTAAAGTGCTAAATAGATTCAGACATTTCTCAAGCTGCAGCCTAGGCTTTCCTGAAAGCATTGGGCGATTTAACAAACTTCTCAACACGCCAGCCTCCAGCTTTTAGTATGTAAATAAGCTGCTGCTTAGTTCTTGTGTTTTACTACTGTGATATAACAATTGAGGAAAAATTACTTAACCACATCCTAAATAAATGCCCTTGCCTAGGAATTGGGGAAGTCAGAGAAGTTACATCCTAAATCAGTAGGCAATTTATGCTCAACACCGAATCATACAATCACTGTAGTAGTTTAAGTTCTTCCTTGTTCACTAATTGAAAGAAGAAGAGTTAGAAGTTAAATGTAATTAAAGTAGTATTTGTCCCTTGTTATTTCAGATATACTTTGACAGTCAAAACGTAAGTCATACAATTGATGACATAAAGAAATCTTTAACTCTTTGAGCAACAACTCCCCAAAAAATATTTTCTCTGAGAATTTTCTCATAAAGTGGCATAACATTGAAGTAATCAACCCAGTGAACTGGAGTTGTTATAACTTATTTAAATACCTGGCACCCGTACAATTCATTGAAATGTGCATGGAGTTGACTACTTTTGTTTAGATTGAACCAAATCGCTGGTTCTGCTGATTGATGTAACTAGTCGACTGTAGAACGCAAATTCCCAATAACTTGAAGTGATTATCAGGTAGAAGCTTTACTACTGGTAAGAAATTACATTATTTGTATAATAGCATTAATCATTGCTAGATATTACAGCAATACATCAGTGAGTGAAAACTTGTAAAGGGTAGGTGAATATTCCAATAGCAGACACAGTTCCTCATTTTAAAGCAGAACGTCATGTGTTGTTGAGAATATATATTTTTAATTTTAAAATCCCACTATGTTTATACCTTTATTCCTTTCCTGACAGTTGGCCAAGTTCTATGGTTCAGTCTGGCAAGAAATACAAGTCAAAACCTACAGAATTTAGTCTTTTCCCAGTACCGGTGCAGGATCTCTTTTCTCTGGCTTAAGCTCTGTGGTCTTGGCTTATGAACCGAGTTCTACTTTGCTTAGGATCAAGAAAGAATCCTGTTCCCCTACGTCAAAAATTGTGGACAAGGACAACTCTTGGAATGGAGTAAAACTGCATTTATACCTAAGTATTTCAGACAAATGCATGACAAGAAATAAAAGAATTATAGGAGATAAATGGTGTTTTGAGAGAATGTATCTTAGTGAGACAAATAAATCTGATAAAATGTTGCTTTAGTGTATTTTATAGATGAAATGATTCCGTTGATCTTTACAGCATGGGTGTATATATATATAATGTTAGCTTTACTTCAAATACACAATATACTTCAGTTAGCCTATCTGTCTTCCACTTTTAAAAGTGATCTTTTTTTATGTGATGCTTGGTTGATATTTTGAGTCCGTGGGTCCACGATCCCAGTTTCTATTTAACGTACCTACGTTTAAAGTAGGGACAGTATGTACTAGGAGCAAAAACTGGAAATCAACACAGCCTAGCATTACTCAACATTACAGCTTGTATTAATCTATTGGTCTGGGTTTTATTTGAGCCCAGATAGCTTATCATACCATTATCCATTCAGACTTTTAGCAGTGTTCTGTCTCTGGTTTGCAGGAGAAGTGTCTTTTAAACATTAATCTCATTTCTAAAAATTGCTGTGAAAAACTAGATTTGAATAACTGACAGAGAATAGACATTGCCATGACTTTCCTTGTCAACCAAAGCACATAAAAATTTGGAATGAACGCTGTAGAGCTGTGCACAATTCCCAGTGCCACTCAATGTCTCTTTTGCATTAAGGCAACTTCAGAAGGAGAATAAGTAATTATAAAGGTTAAAAAAAGAAAAAAAAAAATTATTTCTTTTTTTTTTTAAATTTAATTTCATTAGTGTCTCTGGAATAACTTTCATTGACTCCAGTAGGAGTAAGAGTCAGCTCTGAAGCTGCAGTGAGCTTGTCTAAAGACTCATCTGTACTCTGAATAACCGTTGCTTTTTCCTGATTATTTCTGAATTGCCTACCTGCAACTTGAAGTACAAATGCTAAAATGCTGTGCTGTGAAAGGAGTTAATCTTGTAGGTATTATGGTCCTGAACAAAAACTAGGATTATTTAAAAGCATATTCACACCAATGGTATGGTTAATTTTACAGACTGCAGGGTCAGATGAGCTAGAGAACTGTTCTTTATTGCATCTCACTCTTTCTCTCCCTTGGCATCCTTCCATAATGTTATCTATCTACTTAATAATTTTTATATTTATATTCATAATCTGAATGAGCCAAGTAAAGCTCCTGAAACACTATGCTGCTACTGCCATTTCATTGAACAGATTTCTGCGCTGGATGAATCGATGCAAAGGGATTTCCAGTTTTACCTTTCATGATAAACAGAATCAGACCAAAGTAAAAGTACTACAGTGATAATCTGGCAATTGAGTATTTTCACCTTTGATTTAAATGTTCATGCATATAGTTAATACTTATTGTTGAAGTGGGTTACGATTGTCAAAGTATATTTGTTAATCGGGGAAAAATAAATTATGTTGTTCTCATAACATCATAAGACTGCAAATTCTGACATTGAGAATAAATGCAATTAAAATTAATAAAGAAAAAGGAAAAAAGAATTATCACCACTATAACAGCTCATTTATTTAAAATTATGACCACAATCTTTTATAGAAATACTTTCTTCTGACAAATATATAATAAAATTGTCATAAAGTATTTCTACTTTACATAAATTACTACTACTGTACGTAAATTAGCAACTTAATATTATCCCATCTTATGTTTGAAATAACCAGAACACAGAGAAGGCTAAGTGACTTGTCCGTGCCTGAAATGATACCCTGGAAAAGACTAATACTGGGTGCTGCGTAGGGCCTTAAAATGCCTTTATGTAGCCTAAGCAAATATACAGGCAGTATGGCAGTCGTTTGGCAAAATTAGTCATTTACATAACTCTGAACAACTTCATGTGGTCAGACTGAAATTAGATCAAAAGTTAATTCTGGTGCCTTGAAATTCAAGTGCTGCCTCAAACAAATCTTTTGTTTCTCACACTAAGCACGAGCTCTAACAGTGAGAGAAAATCTCATCGAGATAGCCAATAACCTGGCTTACCCGTGTACTCATTTAAGTTGCAGAACGAAAATTTGATTCTCTGCCCAAAAAAAGATCATGGACTTCAGCCTGTTGTATCTTATTAGGAGATTCTCTGAAATGAGGTGAATTCTGGAGCTGACACACAATTTATAAATGATGTTTTATGAAACCTGTTTTTTCCTGGGGCGTGTGGGAAATAAATTTGATGGTTCCTTTATCTTAAGTTACTAATTGACTGAGGCACTTGGGGGTCCGAAACTCAATGAAGGCCAGGGGAGTAAGCATCAAGATTTCATTACTGCTATAAACAATGTTGTAGGAGGATTTCTGAAAAGAGAAAGGAGCACAAAAGAAAATGCATAGGTTTTACGTAAGTGTTTTTATATGGAGCACATCCCTATAGTAAATAAACAAGTATGAATACTTTCTTCCATTTTAAAAACCAATTGTATTATCAGAAAAACATCTTGGTAGAGACAACTTTTAATCACACTCATGCTCTCTTGTAAAACCAATGTGTAATAAAGATTCATAGGGGTACAAAAATAACCCATTCTGCTGTATTAGTCAACTGATGGTGCTGTCATCCCCCTTCCCCAGCCTGGACTGCTTTAACTATGGGAAGTTCCTATATACGCACCATCCAGTTAGGAGGCCGTAGCCGTATGCGCTCAACAGTCTTAAACAGAAATATATTTTGATGAAACTGAGATATTCCTAGTACCTAATAATTGGGCAAAGCCTGGGGCATACGTGTTCCAGGTTGCTTGAAAGGGAGACACGTGCCAGCCTTTTTGATTAGGAGCTTTCCTGCATTAATTCCTTCTGGAATTGCACTGTTTAAAGAACCTGTTGTGATATTAAGGTTGTTTATTATTCTGTATCGTTTCTCATAACTAGACATCTTTAAGAATGGAAACTTAAGCATCTGATGGGTGGGTGGCATTGACTGGGGATTTTAAGATTCTGTGTATTTTTGGCACCGAAGTTACCTTGTGGATTTTAGCACTGGTTTTGTATAGGAGCCTAAAATGACAGAGCCCATAAATAATGTACAAAGCTGTGCATTACAACAGAAGGATAAAAAGTTATGCCTCCAGTTAGTATGCATCATCCTTCTGTTTATCAAAATGAGACAATGAGCACTCTCAAAACGTGCAATCATGAAATTAGAGGTTGTCTCACAAATGCATATGCATTTTTTCTACTTAGCTATCACCTAATGTACAGCTTCCAAAGGATATACTTAGATACTTTTTTTAAAAAGTCGGATGATAGAGGGTAGACTTTTTTAAATGAATAGATAAGACTCCTCTTAATCTAGTTATTATTTCCCCTTGGACCAGAGATGTTTGGGTCTAGTTCAGCTTTCTCTGATTAGTCAGGCACTGCTTACTCCTGAAGAGCTTGTCAGACCATTTAAGATAGGTCTGCTTTGATGCCTTGATAACTCTCCCTTCTAGTTGGCATGATCATCATAAGCCTATAAGCTTTGAGTGATGCCTCATAATGCTTTTGTATTCTTCAACCATCTCTCACAAGAGTAACTGGGCTTGGACAGACCAGTCACTGCTCCCTCATCAGGTGACAGACCTGGAAACTCCTGCATTCCACTAACTGGTTTTTGGTGTCTATCTGAATGTTTATTGTGTTTCAGTCTGTCACAAAGACGAAGAGAGACACCAATTATTTTTGCAAACCAGAAAGGAGATGCCTTTGGCTGAAGCAATGGGCAGGTCTGAGCCCACCTGTTAGTTTTCCAGGTTACCTCAGCTAGGAATGGGGGAAACTTAAAATGCTGAGGAAATCCCTTCTTAGCCTAGCTACGTACAGTACTTTTAGTCCATAGTTTCATAGAAATAAATTTATTAATGTCTATTGCACATACCTTTTGGAACAAAAATGTCTCATCCTTTCCAAAATTCTGTTGACTTACTGTTTCTACAACATGCAGTGTTGTTTTTCACGTTCAGTACACATTAAACATTCAGTGTGCACTTCAAGTTCTCTTTGCAATAAGACTAATCATTTTAAGAACTAATTTATGTAATTTAGCATTTGCCTACCATTACAATTCAAAATAAATCTTCATCCGCAGTTGGCAGAACATGTGTTTCGTGGGAGGGACAATGGCAAAGACCTAAAGAAATCTAAACACCTAAACAAGAAGTAAAACAAAGAAACACAACTCATTAATAAAAAACCACTTGGGGCACCAGTTAGTCTAATTCCCTTCTGCTTTAGACAGTTGTAATCCCAGAGGAAGCTTTCCCTGGCAGCATTTCAGGGAAAGGCTCATATTTTCATTATGAGGAAGTTCTCTTGAAAAATATCCTTAATTAGGTCAGGACTGACTGAGGTTTCTTTAACACAGACTACCAATGTCTTGTTACATTTCTATTATTATCCATCTGTTTATTGCAATCAGTTACATAAAAATTAGAAGAATGCTGATGATTTGGATGCTAGTCTCTTACTCCACCAGCTTTACTGAATCATAGTTGTTTTTTTGCCCTTTAGCTTTCATCCTATCCTTATACTCCCTGATAAAGAGTCCCTCCCCATCTCTCCTGTAGGCCCCCTTTAGGTACAGGAAGGGGGTATAAGGTCTCCGTGGAGCCTTCTCTTCTCCAGGCTGAACAACCCCATCTCCCTCAGCCTGTCTTCATAGGAGAGGTACTCCAGCCCTCTGATCATCTCCATGGCCCTCCTCTGGACTCACTCCAACAGGTCCGTGTCCTCTTTATGCTGGGGACTCCAAAGCTGGGCACAGTACTCCAGGTGGGGTCTCACGAGAGCTGGGTAGAGGGGCAGAATCACCTCCCTTGACCTGCCGGTCATGCTTCTTTTGATGCAGCCTAGGATGAGGTTGATCATCTGGGCTGCGAGCACACATTGCCGGCTCGCGCTGAGCTTCTCATCAACGAACACCCCCAAGTCCTTCTCCTCAGGGCTGCTCTCAATCCATTCTCCGCCCAGCCTGTATTTGTGCTTGGGATTGCCCTGATTCACATGCAGGATCTTGCACTCGACCTTGTTGAACTTCATGAGGTTTGCATGGGACTCATCCCTCTGGATAGCACAAAAGCTTTAAGACTTGGCAAGTGCGTTATTTATCATCTGTGTCAGAGTACACAATAAAAACACTGAGAAGTGAGATTAGAAAAAAACAACAGCTAGGTTTTTAATCCTTTCAGGAGATCCTACTGATGTTGTAGGCACTCTCTTAGTCTTATCCTGTTACCTTTCACAACCATGCTGCTGTGGACAGTCTGCATAAGAACTTGCTTTTCCTTTTTTTTTTTTTTTTTTTTTTCCAGGTTCTACCTCCTTAAGTATCACCTGTAATTGAGCCCCAGTTTGCTTACAGCCACGAGCTCCAGGTACACAGATGAGAGTTAGTTACTCTTAATTTACAGTTACTTATTTTTGATTGGCTATTCCTCTAGAAGTTGTGAAGTTTTCATTTTTCTCAGTTTCTGGAAAAATCTACTTGTATTTGTCTTTTCCTCAGTATGTTTCAATAGTTGTAATTCAGCAGCCTACTTTCTAAGTGTTTCCTATGTGCCCTCATAGGTTGCATAAATTAACTAAATTGCAAGGACTTGTATGTGATCATAAATTCTTGCAATCAGTACAGCAAAGGAATATTTTAAGAAATTTTCACTCCAGGCTGTAATTTTATGTCTAATTTTCTTGAAGAAAAGCATTTCTAACTGACCCATTTTGTCTTCAGCTGTCCCCCGTGATACAAGATACCTAGCTTTACAAAATGCCTCATGAACAATGTATTTGAAAGAAGATTCTTCTAATTGATCCGCAATTGTTTTTTAAAAATGTCATCCCTCACCAAATATTAGTCAGATTGTCCCTGTGCACAATATATTTCTGCTTCAATAAAGTGTTATCTTTTTTAAAGACACCTTTCCTGTTACAGTGGGAGAGTACATAAGATGCAGGAGTGTCGTCATACTTCAATTAAGGTAGAACAGACCCAATCAAACAAATCACAGGGCCCTTTTATCAATTTTTTAGCTTCCCAGTATGCATGAAGAAGCTGAAACGAAGGTACTGAATTTGCAGGGTACACGTGACTCTGACCCTTTATCTGAAACTTGAGGGAAGTAGAACTGTGTGTCTAGAAAGCTAAGTCAGAAAGCATTTTGACTCCCAAAAGGCTCTCCCACAGGAAAGTCTTTTGCAGGATGTAGGTTAGTTTTTGCTTCAGAGGTTTTTCCAGCTCTCTTTGTACTTTACTGGGCATTGGTTATGGATAGACTCCATATCTGGTGACGCTTGTCCTTTGATGAAATGTCCAGGTACGAAAAAAAAAAATAATTAAATCTTCAAGTAGGAAGATACCTTATTGCATTAGAGGATTATTTTTCTCTCGATTTCAATGAGATCAGGCTATGGCCTTTTTAAAAATATGCTGTTTCCATAGTTGCAAGTTGAAATCACATTTGGTGCCATTACCTTTGTGCACACATCTACAAAAATCTCTTGCTATTTTTTTAGACAGTTTCAAATTTCAAATAATTTCTGAGGACAAGCAAAAAAAATATTTTCTTTTCCAAATGCCGTATAGTTTTCTAAAGCTCTTGCCTGTCTGCCTAGAACTTATATTCTTAAACCAGACTATACGTATTTTTTTCCTTATCAAATAGTGGAAGGCAATAATGTAGCACTAAGCTGCTTGGGATTTAGTTAGTGACAAACCAACAGAGGCACCTCTGTCCGTGTCATTATATACCTTCACACTTTTAAAAATATCTGTTGAAAGTTTTATGGCCTACCCAGTGCATTCTTTGCTATAAAGTTTCATAGGATTGTTCCAGCGATTAAATCACAGTCATAAAGAGCACGTTTGTCAATAGTTGTATTGTGACTAATTTTTCATAAATGGGGTCCACTGTGGAACTAAGCGAGTAGTAACATGCTGTGTTTCACTAAGTGAAAGAACATAAAGACTTATTACAAAATACTGAACCTTCACTTCACAGCTTCTAGATTAAAGTCTGAAGTCATTAAGAGTGTACAGAAAAGGCAAAGGCTGATTTGTGAGCTCTTAACGATGGATCTAACAAACTTAAGTGGACATGAAAATAGGAACGGAGATGTGTTTATGTACCTCTGTGTACTGTTAAAAGATAATGAATTAAACTTTGCTTTTTTTCACACATTTTACTAATGAAATTGTTAAGCGTAGATATACTTGCTCCCTATAGTAATATCACAATGTGTTGAACCTTTACGTTTAAAAAATCAGTTCAGGCTTTTCAAGCCATTAATTCAAATAACTCGAGCATGTGTTATTTTATGACGTTTATTTTCATACAAATTTACTTGACTTGTAAGTTTGCATCAGATTCCTACCAATTATAAAGACTTTGAAGTGCAGTGTCTACAATAACTGCTTTAGGCCCATCTCCATTAAGTTTGTTCAGACTAAAAATTCTAAAATGAGCAAACTGATCAGAACCTCTGTTATTTTTAGTCTTACTGCAGTCATGCTGAAAACATTCAGGTGGATGTTTCTTGGCAGCGGGCAGTCTGTTTAATTGTTTAAAGATCTCTTTGAGATCTTTTAAAATGTCGCAATATATGACACATAATGTCATACCATTTTTTAATGAAAAAAAAATGGTCTTTTGGTCTGCGGGTCTCTATTAAAGTGAACGAGATACAAATTAATAATTAGTATTTTCCACTGACAATGCTTTTCAAAAGTTACTCCACAGTACTCTTACACAGAACACTTTGGTCATAATTACCAAGTAAATTTTTCAAGAAATAATATTGTTCTGGTTTTGATCAACACTGTTTCAAGAATAATTTTTTTTCAATTGAAATGCTTCCGACCTATTCAAATTGCTTTGACAGTGATAACATTGAGCGATAAGTTACAGGTGCAGTGCTAGCTGCAGCTATTACAATGAGGTCATATGTTTATTTTTATGTTACTGTAAAGTCAATTATTTCACAATTTCTGTGTGTGATCTTCTATGCTTTCTTTTTTTGTGTTATGGAGATGTAAGATTACCTTGACACAAACATTTCTCAATTTCACAGTCCTTTACTGTGTTGTGGTTTATGTATACCGTTGCTTTCTGTCCCAGTACAAGATTTTATCAACTGGAGGTCTTGTGAGTCAACATTACATTCTTCAAGAATATGCGTTGATTACTTTTACAACATCTAAAATGACAGACTTACACTTTTTCAAGATAAGCATAGGAAGTTCTGCAAGTGAAAAGTAAAACTTGTACTTGATAGGATTATGTTACCCAAATAAACTGGAGAAATTATACAAAGCAAGTAGAATGTAAATTTGTAAGGATGAATGGAGCATGTGACAGATGGGAAGAATTGACTTCCCGTAGAAGTAAAACATGGGGAATGACAAGCAAAGCTGCAGTACTGTTGAAGGAGGATAAGATGGGTACAATGAACATAAATACGGGCACAAGACAAAAATGTCACTATTTCCAAAATAGCAGATGCTTTCCTGGCTAAAAGGATATGAATTGGTCAGGAATAGTTTTGAAAATGATGATCCTGCTTTGGTATACTTCAAAGATCCTTTCAAGCCTGTTCTCTATGCTTTCCAATGTTTTATTTTAAAAACCTCATAAGGTAATATAAACTGTCCTTTGTACTACAAATGGCACTTTTATAAAGTCCCCATTGCCTGACTGCAACAGGTCAGTAAACCAGACCGACTTCTCTTCCTTCTTACCCCATATGCCTTGCTTATTTGTCTACAATGATTTCAAATGGCATGTTCATCTAAAACTAAAGCTTCTCAAATTTATTATGTTTGTTTCAGTGTTATGTATTAAATAGATGAAAAAATTTTGATCAGAAATGTGCTCCAGGTCAGATCAAGAGGAACTGCAGGGTGCTCTGGTTTTAAAGTTTCTTTCAAAATATTGGAGAACGTTTTCAGCTTCTGACGTTTGTCAAAGTGATGTAATAGAATTTTCTGAGCAGTTTGGGACTAAAAGCGTCTATTGCCTCTTTACCTAAAATTAGAGGGGACTGAACTTAATGATCAAGTAATTCTCTCTAGTTATATGTCCTTCTCCCGGCACAGCTCATCAAGTTGATGGCTTTGCATTATTCACAGTCTGTGGCATTAATTATTTTTTGTCAAAGAAATGAAGACTGATTTCCTCAAGTACTCATGAAGTTCTTGAGTGCCTAGCCAATTTAAAAGCGTAATCAGTCATGTTTTGAGTTTTCTTGTGGGGGCTGGAACTTTCCCAAGGGTACGCTACTGTCTCCAGATACCTTTGTGTCCCTGGGCTGTTTTGAGCTTATGCATTTCAGTGATCAGGGCTTTGTCTTGTGTACTTTTTGTATTTTGGATTTATGAAAATCATCACAAAACTCCTTTCTATACTCTTAGTCTTTAGAGATCACTATGGCCTATATAGCGCATTCTGCTGTTCTTACCTGCTGGACCTAGAACTATCCTCTCTGGAGTTCTTTATCCAAGTGTGGTGTCTTTCTCTGTTTAATTTCATAATTATATTCTTTATCCCATGCATTTTCATTATAGGCTTTTTTTTTTCTGTCCCTTTCTTCTGTTTTGGGTTTTGATTGATACAATTTTCAACTCTTCTAGTGTTCTAAAAATACCTTAAAAGACAATAACAATCCACATTGCATTTGGGAATACTGAGAACGCAACATGCATGAATGCCTGCTAGTTCAAATCCCAAAGGCAGCTGGGGTGAAGAAATACCTCATTTCCAAACTCCAGCTGTGCTCAGGTCTAGGTGCAGAGCCCATGATCTTTGTGAGGATCTGTTTAGCCTTGACAAGGCTGATGCAATATCTGGGCCAGTCACAGGACTCAATTAGAGTGCTTATACAGGAGGCTTTAAAAAGCCAAGCAAGGGTATCTAGGAAGGCAATTGTGATTGTGGAAATCTGTGCTTCCCAGAAGTCTTATTTTGGACAACTAAGATTTTCACTGAATCCTAGACTGTTACAAACGTGCGTGTATTACTGATTTCATTATGGTTACAAGACATTCCCAGCCTCTTTGTCACGTTTAGGAATCAAAGAAAAAAAGTAAAAGGTATAAGCCTAAATTTTATAGTGATATTTTACAGTTCCATGATAGCATTTCTACAAAAGATATTGCTAAGACTGTGTTAACAAAAAAAAAATAATTTGGTTTTGAAGATAGTTCCTGCAGTGGGTACAGTAGCACAGCAGGGACAACTAGCGATGTGCATGTATATATACATGTTTTTATTTATTTTACTTTTTTTAGGAAAAGAGAAAGCTTTAGAGTCACTGAAAAGTTAGTATTTGCATTTCTATTACACATTAAGTACTGATAGTGATGGAATTACATGGCAGCCCCATTAAATTAAATAAAATAAATAAATAAATACATCCCCTGTAAATTGTTGTCTTCCTGTCACACTAAAATATTGGCGTACATATCTTTCATGGATTCTTACAAATGCTCTATTATATACAGTTATTCTGGACTGAAAGAAATATATTCATGTTAGGATGGTGAGGGTAGATTAGCTCTACGTGTTATGGGGATATAAGCAATATAAGTTGAAAAAATAATTAGTTTCTTGATGTTTGTTCCCAAAGAAACAAATCCAAACCCATAAATGCTATATACAGTGTCAGTTTTTTGTATTATCATTGACATATTTGTATCTATGTATATAATCAAATTTCTTTATTAACACTGTTGTGTTAGCACAAGAGTGACTAATATGGTACTTCATCAGTTGTCTAAGAATTAATGGATGTAAATAATTACCATAATTATCCAAACTCCAGTCACTTCATTTATTCACTGTTTCCATACCTTGGTACAGCTTGGACTGTGATATATATCAGAAAAGATGATTTAATCGGCTAAAACCCACTAGTACCGCCTGCCTTTTGTTGCAGTTGTCTCAAGAGTTTTGGTGCTTTTGGCATGGAAACGCTACACATAATCCAAAGGCCTTTGTTAACTCGCAGTCAATATTGCAAGTAATTTTTAGGAATACTGAATATGTAGGTTTAAAAAAGAAGTATGTTTTACTAACAGCAGAAGCTTTTTGTTGTGCACATAGGAGAAAAAAAAAGTATTGATACAAAATCAATATTTTTGTACACTTGTGATCTACACGTGATTTTCATATTTGGCAGTGCAAAGTAATGATGAAAAATCATAATGACTTAAGGGATTTGATCAAATATGGTATTTTGCATTTTACATGATCATAGAATTATAGAAAGTGTTGGGTTGGAAGGGACCTTTAAAGGCCATCTAGTCCAACCCCGCTGCAGTAAGCAGGGACATCTCCAACCAGATCAGGTTGCTCAGAGCCTCGTCAAGCCTGGCCTCGAGTGTCTCCAGGGATGGGGCCTCCACCACCTCTCTGGGCAACCTGTTCCAGTGTCTCACCACCCTCATTGTAAAGAACTTCTTCCTAAAGTCTAATCTAAACCTGCCCTGCTCTAGTTTAAAACCATCGCCCCTCGTCCTATCACCACATGCCCTTGCAAACAGCCCCTCCCCAGCTTTCTTGTAGGCCCCCTTCAGGCACTGGAATATTTTGCTTTAATATTTTGCTTTGAACAGGAGAAGGTGGGACACTTAATAGTTCAAGAAATCCATTCCACTTTGCTGGTCCTGTGATTCAATTAAAAAAAAAAAGAGAGGCAGACAAACAGACATATATTTCATAAATGTATTGGATCCTAGGCTTTTTAAGGGTGGGGTTAGAGAAGTGTACATCTTGCAGTGTCCGGAATTTCTCTTCATAATTCTTCAGATTCATCTAGAAATATTCCAGTGAATTTCTGTCAGTTTACAGAACTGAAGTCTGGAGGCTGTCAGACTTCATTGTCTGCTCAGGCAAAGATATGACCTGTGAAACTGATACTAAAAAAAATAAATAAAAAAATACTGATTTGTTGGCAGATTTCCAGCCATCGTTGTGCTTGTAGTTACTAATGGGTTGCATCTCAAAGAAAGTGACGTTCTCTCCCAGTACACCAGGTGAACCTCTTTGGGGAGATCTATAACAGACAAGACACGCAGCTGCCATTTCCAAACATTTCCCAGAAAACAGTCTCTCTGTCTCTAATGTCTCTGTTCTTATCATTAAGGTAAACTTGCATCACACTTTCCAAAGCTGAGCCTGCAAACTCAACTGTAGCACAATATGGGACACCAAAACCCAGGAGCTCAGTAGAGACATTGGTTTATGGCACACTCGGTATTCCTCTCCCACACTAACTTCTGTTTGTTCTGCAGGCTATAAAATAACTCTCCTCTTCACCTACTTATCACCCTCCTCCTCTCTTTCTGACACCTCCCTCCTTCCCTCCCTTTAACACTCCCTTTACTTCATAGGTACCAATCACCTTTCTTCACAGAGATAGTCTAATGAATGTGTAGCTAACGAAACTCTGAGAAATTGTTGTGAACGTGCGTTTAGCTTTGTAAAATAGCTCTTTTTCAGACCTGCAGAAGGGCTGGTGTGTTTGAAAGCTTGTCCATTTTTTTTCAGCTATATCAGCTGCTCTGGAAAAAGATATTTCCTCGTCCCACAAACCCTGTTTTGCATTACTAGTTTGCAATTTTAACCTCGTATGCTGATGACAATTAATATAAGATGATGTGTCCACGGAACTTGCAATGAAGTACATCATTAGCATAATACTTTTGCCTACTTGATTTTTCATCTGTTTACCAAGCAAGAAATATTAACTTTTAACATGTGATTTTTCCCTTGTGTATGAATATACATATTTGGAAGATTTTCATATATGTATTTTTTACTCGTTTGCTGACAGATAGTTTAGATTCCTTTCTGAATTGCAGCCACAAAACTTCCTTTGATATGAAAAAGAAATAGGTCTGTAAATCTTTGAAAGATTCCCCAAAGCTCCTTTAATATTTGAACTGGAAATCTGAGATTTAAGAAACTTTGTTGGAGAACCGTTGTGTTGTTTTTACTCCTGATATCCCCAACTGCAGAAATTCTGTGGATAGTGACTATCTGTTCTTCATCTGTGCTCTTAGTGACCCACATGAATATCTAGCAATACTTGACATAACTGTGAATTGCACAAATACACGGAAAGAAAACTTTCTAAAAATCTTTCAGTGCCCAAAACCTGCTTGGAAGCCGCGTCCTAATACTTGTAGAGCTTTAACCATTGCATGCAGTAATAATATATAGGTATTAGCTCTTACTAGGTTATGGTTTTTATCTGTGGAGCTTGGTGCTGTATGGAGATATTCTGCTATCCTATCCGACAGGGAACTGAGTTAGAGTGAGAGATGGGTGAGCTCGGATCCAGCCCAGCTGTTCAGTGGCAGGAGGAGTTCTGCAATGCAAGTCCCTCCTTAGCCCTGGGCTCTCAGCTTGGCCGTGCTCACTCCTTGGTAGTGTGCTGCTGCCGAGAGGAACACGCGCACACCGCTGCCCCCGCTCCCCTTAGAATTCGTTGTACTTCCAAATACTTAATTTGCATTGGGTTGAAGGTATAAGTAGCTGACTTAGATTCCCAGGGACAATGGGTCTTGTAATGGAAGTGTCAACAGTCTGTAACCTACAGAAGTGCTGCAGTTGATAGTCTGAGGTTCAAATAAACCTGTCATCTAATCATATATGAAAAAAAGATGCATCAATCCAACATGTTATAGTAAATATTTCCTTTAAAAGGAAGAAGGGCTACTGAATTCAATAGGAGAACGTGGACAAAATAAATTCATAACGTATAGCAGGAAGTTGTTGTAAAAAGCTTGCTTTGGGAGATGATTCTATTTTGCAGGCATCAGCGTGCTTGAATTATAGTCCCAGTTTGCAAATGTGTCAGCGAGTTCACTGATGGCATCCCCTTTATGTTTTCTTCTGTTTTGATTCTGTCTTGATGTCATGGTCAGTGCCAGAAATCCCAAAGAATTTTTCATCCTCCCCCTATCTCTTTGGTTGGGGTTTGTTGTTGGCTTGGGGTTTGGTGTTTTGGGTTTTTTTCTGTCTTTGAAGATGATGTAATTATTGGTTTCGGGTCCTTTGTGTTGTAGGATGTGTTACTTCACAAGGAGTATTTTCTTTCCACATTTAAGATTTAATTGCTATTGTAATCTGGGCAAGTATTTATGTAATTAAGTCCTATTCTCATCAGAGTTGACTGAAGCTTTAATTACTTACTATTTTGCTATAAAAATACTTTTTAAAAAATAGGATGGATTGATTGATTGAATAAATATTAGGCATATATAAAGTGTGGTGAATGTTTTTATAAGTGATTTGTCCAGATATAAACCAATCGTTTTCTTTGACTGTATAAGTTGTCTTTTATGTTCTTCCTGGAAAAACATCCAGCCCGGGAATTGGTAAAAAAGGAGTTCTTCTGTATGCAAAATCGAATTTATAATAATGTTTGCCCTGAATTTTTATCTTGGCTATTCTTGAAAGCTCCTTACAACTTTGAGAGTTCAGCTACTGAAAAACATCAATTTTATCATTTATTAGATGTCTCAGAGGAATAAAAATGCAGAGTGAGCAAGTCATAGCAATAGCCAATCTACAGGTGTTGAGCAATTCAAAAACTAAGATACGGTGATTAGAAAACACTGAATAGCTAACTCTAAATAGCAAAGATGATGCAAAACTGAATTCAGTTTGATTATTGTTCATTGTATTTTAGCCAGATTTGGTCAAGTTAGAGGCTCTGAGATCAAGGCTGATGCAAGAGAACCAGCAAACATGTAAAATCAGTGAGAGGTGATTGAACAAATTATGAAGATGCTGAATTTTGGGTTGGGATTAAGGTTTTAAATTAACACAAACCCTTGCAGGTTTATTGTTGTGTGGTTTAGTTTGGAAGGAGCATAGATGAACTTACTGAGGTGGGGCTTTTTTGTGTTTGTGGGGTGTTTTTTTTTGTTTTGCGTTGGTTTTCTTCGTTGTTTTTTTTTTTTTTTTTTTTTTTTTTTTTAGACCTGAACTTGTACTCTGTGGTAAAAGGTCCTGGCCAAGGTGACCATGGACACAGTGGCGGTGGGACCACAGCAAGGCAGCAGCAGTGAGCCATCTGGGTGAGGTGCAGGAGGGGGCTGGCAGAAGCACTAGAGGGGAGCACCGAGGACGTGTCTCCTCCTCCCCTACAATGAAAATTGAGAAGTTCCTAAAGGCAGGCACTGGTGAGGGAGGCAGTCAGGTGTAATTGGAGGAGGTGTGACCTAGAAACTACTGGTGTTCCAGGTTTGTGGCAATGAATTTCCTTAGGAGTAAATAAACCCTCATGCTGGGCTTGGAGAAACTGGTTGTGTTTATTCTACTCTTTGGAGTTTTCAAGGATTCCCAAGATAGCTTGTGAGTCGTTGTGTGGGATAAAGGGAGAGATTTTTTTAAGAATGTATTTACTCTCCAGTATTGGAAGGAATCCTGAGTTTAAATATTCCAAGAAATCTGGGTCTTCCCTTAGTAAACCTCCTCCCCAAAATAGACTGAGTGTGGAAGATGAGTTTCTGTCAACATTTGATCTTGAACGATCCATTCAAGAGCAGCCTTAGTTTAAATCCCATTCTGTCTGTGTTACCCAGGGGCTGGCAAGACTTTTCTAGATATTTTGCAGCCTGTGTGCTGTTTCAAAGGCGTCTTGTCCCACGATTTTCCAGTTTCGTTCAGTTTTTGCCCCAGTTAAACCCAAAAGGAACCCTAACAGAGCCTCTCTCTCTCCCTCTTTCTCTCAGCATTGCAGTGTTTCTCTAATAATATATATGATTTTATTCTCATCGTGTCAGGAATCAAATATTTCTGTAAAATGTATTGGAAATTAAGACTCTCTGTGTTGTCAGTGTAAAAATATGCTGAAGACATGCATGACTAAACAGGCAAATGTAATTGAGCTACTGGGAAGTTCAATATTGGAGATGCATCGTATTGACCGACAGTAATATAAATGGTGAACAGACCTCTGCAAACATTTACTGTCATTACTCTTCACCTCTTAGATTCCTAAGAGAAAGGAAGTTGAGAACAGTGCTACAGAGCCATAAGAAATCATCTTGAGTGTCTCCCAAGCCCTTTCCTTTGTCTAATAGGACAACAGATATCTCCACATCTTTTTCAAAACAGGCTTTAAAGGCAGCATGGACCAATCAGTATTGGAAAAGCCCTATTCTTACTGTAGACACAGGGGAACTTTAGTACCAGTGGGATTATTCTGTCTAAATCAATAGAGAAGTTTCTATCTTGTTTGAGGAAAAACTGACTGTCACTGCTGGGAGGGTGGGAAAGGAGATAGAGATGCAAATTAGACTAACAGCTAAATCTATAGTAAGACATAAGGGTCTAAAAATGGGATCGGCATATTTAAAAGTGCAATCCTCAAATTCCCTGCTTACCCTCCCAGTCACCGAAGGTTTTACTGCAGATTGTTTTGCAGCATTATTTGCCAGTCATCTGATGCACTCTGCCTGAACAGCAGCGTCCTCTGTCTTGGCAGTGACGAGCAACTAAATATTTAGCTCATGAGGAAAAGATCTTTTGGGGCCTTTCCTCAACCTACGTCTCTTAATTTGGTAGTGGTATTCAGAATGCACTTATCACAAACTCCCAATGTTAGGTGATCATCGGAATGCTGAATAGCTATTGATCCCAATACAATTAGTGTCTTCTGAAGCAGAAAAGGTACCCTAGATCTCAGTCTTCAGAAAATGCATCCTGATTGATAGAGCACCCTCGCGCTCTCTCTGGCTCTTCATTTGAGCTTCGGCTCTACTTTAGAAGTCTAACATGCCCGTGAGGGACTGGGGCCGCTTCCAGAAGACTTAGACCATCATAATTAGAAGCTTCCCAAGACGTGAGAGATGAGGATTTGAACACCTGCAAACCAAGCAAGGAACTGAAACCCATGTCTCTCTGACATCCTCAATGAATGCTTTAATCCCCAGCTCTCTTGTGTAAAAGAGTAGGCATCATTCTTGCTAGTCATCTTTTGAAAGAGATGTATCCCCCTGTTATTATTACTGTATTTATTCATATAATACATTAAAACTGGGCTTAAGCTTCCAGCTCCTGGGTTTGGGAGGGTGGGTCCTACAGCCCAGTAAAGTTATCAAGCACCTGATGGCCATGAGACTTACGGCACCCGTCACCTTTATGTTTCTTATTGGCTAGTTTTGTTGGCCTCTGCCCTGTGAACTGACTCTTCTGAGGAGTCTAATAATCTTATAATCAGTTGAGACATTTACCTGAGGCACTGGTTTACTTTGAGGGCTAGGGGCCTTAAAATCAGGTGTTGCATAGTCAAGTGTTGCATTGCACATGTTGCCTTGTAGAGAATTCCCAAGACCTCAAATAGCTATTTGAACTCATAGAAGCAGAAGGAAAGAAAAATTTTAAAACACTACCTACGACATCTTCCAGTCAGCACAGGGATATTCTGCAGCAGTTATTGCAGTCTTCTAACATGCCAACTGAACTCCTTATCGGAAAAGCAAAAAGCAAGAAAGACAAGAAAGATCTTGTGAAATGCTTTTGGTTTTTTAGGAAAACCCACTTTGTGGGGGTGAGAGGGAGGGTAAAGAGTTTCCTCCAACCATTACAGCTCCATCAAATGCAATATTACCCCAGTAATGATTGTTATGCCTAATAGTCATGGACAGCAACTTTATTCATCCCAGAAAGTACACAAAGAAAAGCAGTGCTGCAGTCTCTAAGATACGAAGCTTTCTCTGTTAAATTTGCCATGGATGGCTGGATTCATCACTTCGCATGCATCTTTGACTGATACATCATGCTGGATGCTTTAGGCAAACACACACTAATTAGTAGAACAAATAGAAAACCCTGAGGATGCCCATGCTTAATGACATTGCCCATATTCTAAACTGTCTCTACGACAAATTACTCATTTCATGGCTGTAGGCAGTGCAAGTTAATTTATCTGTATCAGTTGCTAAGTTGAAGCATTCACTTTTAACAAGACACACTGTATTATACCTTTCTAGGAAACCTTCCAACACTTTAGCTTTTAAACAAAAAAGAAACTAGAAGTAATAAGCCAGGCCAATTCAGGGATAAAAAAGTAAGAGATATAGGATCTATTGTAAGTTTAAAGAGTCAATAGATGCTGATGTTAGTTAACTTCTAATTAGTTTGGTAGCATATAAAACCCAAAAAATTGCGAAGAGGACTTGAAATGAAATCCTCAGAGGAGTGTTGAGTTATAACCCAGAACTCTGGCTCAGAACAAAGGCAGATTGTGCAGAAGTGTGTGCAGTTCCTGCTATGAATGCTTCAGTTAGGTAATTGCTTTTCAATCAATCTCAGCAAAAGAAATGAGAAGTCAAGTATGGAGAACGAAGCAAATTCACAGGCATCTTATACCAGTATGGTTATAGTTGTCTTGTCATTTTCAGTTGTGTATACGTTTGCTTTTCTTCACTGACACATCTGGCTGAAGAACGTGGATAAAGTGAACCTTGTTCTCAGAAGACGAATGCACTGAACACAGCGGTCAAATGATACCCAAGAGTCTATGACATTGCTGAACTGTAGTCACTTAATTACCTAAATGAACATGGGTCTTTTGGAAGCATGCAACTAAATATTCTGCATAACCAAGCAAACTCTCAGCCTCAGTAGCAAGAGCAGACAATATTGTTGTCCTGAAGACAATGGGTCAAGTTGCCCTCGTGCTGGCAGGTTGGATGGGAGGGGAACAGCAAAGGGAGAGGATTGAGTGGAGGGAGATGACCTGGCAGAGTACACTGGAAAGTCAGGATTGCTCTTTCTGCCTCATTCAGCAGGATGAGAGGAATGGGAAAAATCATCTTGTGCTTTTATCCTCCCATAGTTGAACCCTTCTCTCGGCTGTGGAAGGCTCTACAATCAGCCTGGCTCTCCAAGCAGACTGGCAGAAGTACTGTGGCCACCTTTGCAGATGCCTAAGCAGACGTATGCCTAAGACTTGGATGTTACCATTTAGCGTGGCTACAAAAGCTTTGACTGCCACTTCTTCAGAAGCATGTGGATGCACATAGTCAGTAACCAAATACTTTTAATAAAAGCTAAAATCTCATCCAACTGTTAACATTAACTATCTTTACTGAACATATATTTTGACGCTGCACTGGTTTACATTCTTTATAAACATAGAATATAAAGACTAAAATATAGACAAGCTTACCATAGCAAAGCTCTTGGCAAGTAACCTTCCAGAAAGTAAAATGCTCAGCGTCCTCCGAGACCCTGAAGAAGAAACACCTTTATTTGGCATGCAACACTATGTTGTTGCTAAACAACTTCCAAAGGTCAGTTTGGAACCTAAAAAAATTACAAAGCTGATACTAGCAAATGCCTTAATAGGTACCTGGAGGGTTTCAAGCTGCTTGCTGTTTCCCATGCTTCCTCGTAAGTTGTGCTTAAAGGCAGTTGTATTCACCAATCTCCTACCGTCTTGTCCCAGAGAAAGTGGTTAGAAAGGGTTTAGTGCCCACTTGTATGTCTGGCATCCTAAAAGCATCCACGTCCTGATTGAGGGCATACCTTTCCAACTTTCCCCTCCCCTTACAAAGCAGTGGAGGGAGGGAGGGAAGAGCAGCATTTGGGGATCAAAACACTGGTGTTACTGACGCCAGGGGTCTAGGTTCACTTTTTTTCCACGGCTGTAAACTTCTTTTGTGGATTTAGATAAGCATCATTGTGCCTCAGTGTGTGTTATATAAAGGCAGAATAATGAGACCTAGTCTTCCCTTGCTTTCTCTTGCTTTCATCTGTTTGCATTTTTCGAAGTCTCAGAGCAGACCTCCTGTGTTCACGTAGGTGGACTCTGTTCCCAGCTGTTGTGTGTGTGTGTCATGTACGCTTACATAGCCTGCAACTCTGATACGCACTGTTGCGGGCTGATGTAGAGATGAATCTCGTGTTTCTGGCACATCCACCTCTCTGCATCTCTCTCCTCTGTGGTACTCGAGACGCTTACACCCAAGAAGCTGCAGCCGATGCTCCTCGCTTGTCAAGTGTGCAGAGAGCAAGCGGCTGTCGCGGTCTGTCTGCGCTGATTTAGTTGATAATGTTTACCGTGTCTGCTGGTTTGGAGAAAGATGGGGGGTCGGGGGGTGTCGGGAAATTCTTTGAGCCTTGTTATCCCTACAGTAACTATAGACTTTGGCAGGAATGCGGGTGATTAATTTCAGGTCTGTGGGCTTAGCCCGAGCGGCAGCAGCTCTCCCCGCCGCCGCGCTGGATGTCTAGGAGACGGCAGCGTCCCCCGTGCTCCCTGTGAATCCAGCTCGCCTAAATAAACATTACCGAGCTGCTAATCACACGCTCTGAAACAAAACAGCACTTCACTTCGGGATCTGGGCAAGATCAGACTTCCCTCCCTCCCTGCCTCTCTCCTCCCCTCCCCTCCCTCTCGGCCCCCTCCCTGCTTTTCCCCTCCCTCTCCCCGGCAGCCGCCGAGCCGGTCCCTCCGACCTGGCAGCCTCACGCTGGGGGCCGCCGCCGGCCGGGGCTGACCGAGCCCGCCCTGCCCGCGCTGCCCTGCCCGCCCCCCGGCCCCCCCCCGGCCCGGCACCCCTCGCCGCCGGGCTCCCAGGCACCGCCGCCGCCCCGACGATAAAAAGTTGTGCCGAGCTCCGAGGATGGGAGCGCATCTGCAGCCGCTAGCCCTGCGGCTTCTGGCGTTGACTTTCCCCTTGGTGGCGAAGGGTTTTTCTGACGAAAGCTTGGAGAAAGCCGCGAAATCCGAGGGATATTGCAGTCGGATCCTGCGAGCCCAGGGCACCCGGAGGGAAGGGTATAATGAATTTAGCCTCAGGGTGGAGGGCGATCCGGAATTTTACAAGCCTGGAAACAGTTACCGGGGTAAGTTGGCCATCCTCTACTTCCCATGCTAACGATAATGGTCAGGACAAGTGTCTCTGAAACTATAACGTGTCTCTGCCTGTCATCTCGGTATCCCTTTTGGCGTGTGTGTGTGTGACTGTGTGGGTTAAGACAGGGTAATATACTCCCACGCATTACTTTATTGGGGATGCTTTCATGACAAGTGAGAGGGAGTTGGATTTCACAGTATCACTTTACTCTCAAACATTAACTCGGTATTAAGAGGAATTTCCTTCCTTTTATGAATCCTCTCTGCCGGCTCAGCGCTAGCACAAGATCACAAGTTGATGCGATACAAAACACACGCTCTTCCCCCATTTACCTACTTCCATAGGATTTCTTCCTATCCCTTTAAATATACCACAGTGAACAGGAGAAGCTCTAACATTCAGCAGGAAGGAGAGGAAACTCGGGGCTAATTGTTCTTGCCCTGAAATATGGATGTTAATAAAATGAGTTAGCATATGGGCAAACAGTGATGCAGCACACTGCCAACTTCCCACATTTTCCACTTATGTTTATCCCACCGCCCTTTTTTTTTTTTTCGGGGGAAATGAACAGATGGTTCCAACAGGAAAGAGGCAGAGACGGTGCTAATGACCACTGCAAATAAGAGATGGAGGCATTCGTTCTCCACTGAGCATTTCACACACAATCCTTGAAATTAACTTCCAAAGCACATTTCAGCGTATTTTTCTAATTAATGGACAAAGGCAGTTTTGGGTCACTTTTTCTGCCTCACCATATAATGCCTTTGGAAACAAACCTTCTCGGAGTATACCGTTAACTTTGTATTTTAAAAGCACTCTGAAAAGAGTTTGGACATTTTTAGGTACCATAACTAATGTACTTTATAGGCATCACTTTGGAAAACAAATTTTGAGAGTTTCTGCTTAGTGTTTCTTCTGATCTTCCTTAGATTCAGTGTAAAGAGCAGTGTTTTCCCATTGCATGAACATGGGAATCTTGGTAGAGATAGGGAGAAAAAAGCGTGTGCATAGCATAATCATCATCATCTCTTAACGGGTGAGAAATAAATCTGCAGCAATGATTAACTAGTGTTGGGCACCAGCCTGTAAATTTGCATGATTTTTTTGATTATTATTTTTTTTTTCCTCAAGAATTGATTTATTTTAATGCGGTGTGAGGAAATGCACATTTCCCACAAATTGGTTAACTATTCCAGACATTAGGATTGGTACCTTGAGTCTGAAAGATTTTACGTTGCAGGTCAGTTTGATACATCTACTAAGCAGGATAAAGATAACTGTCAAGTTCTTTGATGGTCACAAAAGTGAATGTTTTTAAGAAGTTTTGGAATTTACTTCTGTGAAAGGATTACTGAATATTTTCAGTCATCTACCAAAGAAGTTTCTATTACATGGAAATGTAAGGGAAAGAAACTCCCAGATGAATTAGCAAAACTAATTTTGTGGATGTGTTAGGTCTTGGCATTAGGAACTCAATTAATAAAATCACATCAGTATATTGTAGGTTCTTGGAAGTGAGAAAATTACATCTAATAGTAAAAAGTTAAAATACAGACCAAAATATGTGCCCAAGTTTTTGGTATTTGAGATTGAATTATTCAGATGACATATAAGCTTATCTAGAATAGCCCTTTAAGGACACTTTCTGAATGGTTGGAAGAACTTAAGCGAATGCTACCATGACATATACATTATTTATGGTGATAGTTAAAACTAACTGCATTACAGAAAGCGTCAAGAGCTCGTTTTCAAAGGAAATTCTGCAGTATAACTGGAACTTCATTACTGTTTTATACAAAGGTTAGAAAATCCAACTAATGATAAAAAAATGCAGGATTGTGGCAGGTCTGTGGGGTTTTTATATGTAAATTACTGTGTGTACAACACTGCAGAAGATTTGCACAACCTCCTTTGCATTGGAGGCAAACGTGCCTGTTTCCATGGCCCCTGTTTGATTTAATGCAGTCTGGATCCTTGGCACATTCCCTCGCGGGCTCCCGGAATAAACTAGTGTTTGTGCAAGGTGGCTAACGCAGGAACTAACCGTACGTACAAATGTGGTATTCCACCAAATTGACAGTATAGAGGCATCCATTTATGTTTGTGACTCTCTCGATCGTTGGTTCGCATGGCACACATGTAAGACCCTCAAGCTGCAACATCTGGAGGAAACATCACAGCACCCTTGCCACGTGGGAATCAGAAGACCACAGTTCACAGCTGCCATTTGTCTTTGGGAAAATTTTTATGGCTTTCCTGTAGTTACTCGCCTTTAGATGAATCAGGATCTCTTTGCCCAGAGGGGAAATCCTGGGTGGATCCGTGTATATGTTTTTCCACCTCCCTGGAGCTGTGATAGAGGAAAATGGCCCTGAGCACCGAATAACCTCTTTGCATGGGTATGCAGCTCCTCTGGTCTGCAAACACTGGCAGCAGTAAATAAAGGCACTTTCTTCTGTCTCAGACAATTAAAAATGAGATAGTAGCAGGGCTGAGGAGCCATCCTCCTTTTCTCCCTAATGTCTTACAAAATAACAATGGCTATGGGCTTTGTGGTGTCCCTCAGGAGAGGTGATGTGACTGATTTCTAACATCTTATTTGAGGCTCTTGGTGCTGTAGTCTGCAAGTGGCCTTTATCTGCCTGGTCTTTCAGGCTGTGATGTTGTTGCCTCTTCCCTTGTGGAGCTGGCAGCCAAAGGCATGCGGTGGTCACGTCTTCCCATAGTACCAGGTCTGCGGGCGCACCATCCTGGGGTTGAGGTCCTCTCCTACCTGCTGGCTAACTCAGACCTTGATGTAGCTGCTCTTGCTTCCACCAAAGGTCAAAGTTCCCATCGCATTCAAAAGGCACAAACGAGCCTTAAGTTTAGATGGTGTTACGGGGTAATGATCCTTGAAAGTACTCAGTCCTCCTAGCTTTATTGATCTGTAGAGTTAGATCAATGATTGCATGAGATTTCCATGAAAAATTGGGTGTTTCATCCTATTAGAAATAAAAATGAAATTGCTCCTAAAAAAAGGCAGAGGTATGTCCATTTCATGAGCTAACATGCAATGTACATAGCTTCCTCCATAATTTTCTGAAATTGTTATTCTGATAAGGAAAATGAGATTTTGGCCAGTCTAGTGCTTAGATATGCCTTCCATGTAGATGCTGTTGCTGTTTTTAATGGAATTTCCACTTGTAAGTCTGTTCACCTTCTCAGTTTTCAAGGACAAGCTCAGTTAACGTTACACTCCCCATTGCATTAGTTTGAGGACTTCTAAGGAATATTGAATCTTTTTCTTTCCATTTCTTTCTTCCCTCCAACACACACGCACTTTTTTTGTACTTTATAAGTAAACCCTCATTCTGTAAATATTTTAGCGATTCTCATGTTTCACAAATTATGGATAAAACTAGATATTAAAAGTGCATTTGTTGGTACTTGTGCAGTGTACAACACAGGACGTGCTGTGGCGTAGGATGTGGAAAGTCAGATTTTTCTGCCTGAAACCAAAGGCGCAATTGCTTTGATCACCCCGCCTTTAGCTGGGGACACTGGGGAAAGTGGAGTGTGGTGAAGGTGTGTGCCAAAGTGGAACTTGTAAAGTAATTAGAGATTTGCCAGAGGGGATGGAAACAGACAAAAGCGACTGTTGATATGTAATCTTCCTTTTAAAATAAAATGCTTAACTTTGAGGCATGCACTGAGATGTAACTGATTTTTACAGGAAGTTCATATTGTTTGGTGAATGTTAATTAATGTGAACACAGTGTGAGCAATACTCAGCTGTTCTTTAAAATGGCAGAGTTTAGCCCGAGAAGGAAAGCTCTCAACTCTTACGCAACGAGGAGCCGCTATCTCTTGTGAAAACCAGATGTAGTCTGACAGCTTCCCACTGCTGCCTCTGCACTGCCAGCCGCCTTCTGCGCTGAAACAGTCCGTCCAGAGCCAGTGACTGCAGAACCATCTCCACAACAGGGCTCAGTATTTAGGAGTGCCTCCCATAAAGCCTTGCACTGCCGTCTTATCTGAGCACACTGGGTAGTTCAGAGAACTGACAGAACTCTTCTCAGCTAAGGTGTTAGCGTTTCTTCTCGCCTAGCTCCGTCAGGGGTGACCAAAGCACGCATTCATCTTGGTATTCTTGAGCTGAGCTCGCACGGCCACTAAAATCCCACTCTGCTCCTGCGGGTCATCACCCTCCCGGCCCCTCACTTGTCTCCGGGTGTCCCCATCGCTGGCAGAAGAGCTCCTGGGGCTGCACAGAGCAGCCACTCGGGGACTGGACCCAGCTGAACTCTCCGCTTGGGGTTTTTTTGGTTTGTTTGACTGTTCAGCTGGATGTGTTCCCTCCTTCAGCTGACAGCACAGCTGCCTGGATGTGGCTGCTGTACGAGCAGGGCGGGATGGGGGGAGGGCAGGATCCCTCATGTTGGAGGAAGCATGGGTTTATTCTGGGTAAAAACGACTGTGCAACCACAGCATGAGTATTGCCAACCCCAGGCATTCAAAAACTATGAGTCAGGCTTTGGAATTACCTTCCTCTTTTTTCTTTCTTTTTTTTTTTTTTTTCCTCATGGCTTTTGTAGCATTTCTGATATCCTCTATTTTATAGGTAGGTGTTTTGTTTGGGATTTTGAAAACTGTTTGGTTTGATCTGTAAATTTGTGAGGAAAATGATGAAAACTGTTGAGTCAGTTCACAGCTGGATTCTCTGTCTGCTGGCATAAGTATTTAAGTATCTCTGGTGTAACCTTTTACTCATAGTGATTCAGACTTTTGAATTACATATAATATATGGAAAAATTTGTTGCATGTAAAAGACCGTTATGGCAATTAGTTTCTGAGTGTTCAAGCAAGTGTAATGCGTTCATCCTTGAGTTCAGCAGTGTGCTGTTCTCAATTACTGCAACTGAGAGGCTGGCTGTGGATTTTCATTTAAATAGAGCTGCAAAAGTTTGAAAAATTGGGCTAATAATACTAATTATTGGGCAGATAACGAATTAATGAACTGGAGCAATACTTAGAAACGTAATCAGAAATTTTAATGCTATTATGCTACTACTCAGTTCCTGTACATAAAATGTGAAAATTTCTTTCTCCCCCAAAACGATGAGGTTTAACCTGTAATAAGGTTCCATGGAATGGAACGTGTGCTGAAAATCTTGAGAGTGGTGGACTTGCTATTACACCCATCGCTGCTCTCTGTTTGCACAGGTGTTTGCAGGTGTACAGTCTAAACACGGCACTTCCATTTCAATTTTTAACCTTTTGTGTATCTCTCCAATCTTGCTTTTTGCACGTAGAAAAAAAATATGTATTTGTACAAACACGATGGATTTTACACCCAAATACAGCTGTGTAGTACTAGAAATGTTCAAATATCCTGTTTTATATTTTTCTACGCTTGAATTTCTAGATCAAAGAGCTCTCCACGTGTTCCAAAAGAACTCTGGACATATTTTGAAATCCATATCTTTTAAGGGCAATCTGTCATTTTTAGTAATGTGTTTCAACTCCTCATGGCCTATTTGTGTGAGAGGGATTCTCTTGTGAATACTCTTCTATGAAGCGGCATTGGTAGCTGCAGTTTGCTCACGAAAACTCTGGGTGGTCTTCAGTTTCTATTGTGCCAGTCAGGGGTTGAGAGTGCAACAATAGTGTAGTACAAGCAATGCCGTCTGCATTATGCTTAAAGTAAAAGCTCCTTAAAAGTATTAGTAGTCCAGTTTTCTGTCTCTTCCTTTAATTCAAAAAGATTTTTTCCCTAAAATTTACCTCTGTTTCAGAAAAGGACTCCTCTAAGTTGTTGAAAAGGGTTCAGTAATTTTAAAACTCCTCCAAAAGTCCTGCCTCAAAGCTCTGCCTTATTCCATCTTTCTGATAGTGTTTGAGAGCGCCACAGCTGACATAACTCAAGTGTTGCTGAGTGGTGCTCAGGTACTGATGATGGCAAACAGAAAAACCATACAAAGGTATCTTGCACTAGCAGAAAATGAGGGATGTAATCCTGATGCTGAGCATGGTGAAATCAGATTAGCCAGCATTACATTATTGTTCTCTGCTGGTGGATCCAATGACTTCTTCCTGGTCAGGACTGGTGTGTGAAGAAGGGGGTTTTGCTAGCGTGTTGGGTGATTTTGCAATCGGAGCTGGCAGCACAATCTCTAGAGGTCATATAATGATAAAATTGTCTAGATTGGAAGCGACCTTTAAGATTATTGAGTCCAACCATCGACCTAACACTGCCAAAACCACCACTAAACCATGTCCCTAAGCACCACCTCTACCCGTCTTTCAAATACCTCCAGGGATGGCGATTCCACCACTTCCCTGGGCAACCTGTTCCAATGTTTGCTAAATTTTTTGGTGAAGAAATTTTTCCTAATATCCAGTCCAAACCTCCCCTGGTGCAACTTAAGGCCATTTCCGCTTCTCCTGTCATGTGTTACTTGGGAGAAGAGACTGATCCCCATCTCTAAGTCAGCTTCAGTCATGAGTTTGCTGTTCTGCCCTGAGGTTAAAGGAGAAGAAGGATAGTTTTGGAGCATCAGCTGGAGTACTGTGTTGAGTGTAGCTGAGCTGGAGCAGACAATATGATCATCTTGCTTTACAGTTAAATAAACTTTCTCTGTACTGAAATGCCTAGATCCTTGTCTATGCTTAGAGCAGGACAAAAGCTGACGCCAAATATTTAGGAGATGTTCCCTCGCATTAAAAAAAACCACCACCACAAAACCCCCTAAACACGTGTGTCCCTGCCCCCAACCAACAAGAAAATAACCCTCCTGTAGATCTGAGCAGATTAGCAATCTGATTTAAAAAACAAGAAAAAAAAAAAGGGTCTGTGCGTGTGGGGAAAAAAATAGCGGAGGTATTTCATATCATGCCAGTGTTTTTCGGTTTATGCGGAAAGTTGGACTGAACATTTTTGTATTCTGGCTGGCTTTGATCCATGTTTTTAGTGCTCTAGCTTTTGTTAATACCAACTTAAAGCACACATCTTTCAAGTTGAACTGTGCAATGATATGCAGGTGGTTGATTTCACAATTAATATTATATTTTCATTATTTCTCTGTTTATTATATCTCAGTGACTCTTTCTGCTGCCACTCCTGCTTACTTTCGAGGATTCACGTTGATTGCTCTCAAGGAAGGAAAAGAAGGTGACAAAGAAGAAGACCACGCGGGAACTTTTCAGGTGAGAGAACTTTCCCTGGCCTGTGCCTCTAGGAGTCTTCCTTACTGTATGCTTGGCTCAGAGAGAGATGTTGTTTGCACAGCAGAATGCTGAGTATGCTTAAGTAAGCATAAATATTTGTGGATGTTGACATAAGAACAACATAGCATATTTTATATTCTGAGCAAACCCTTCAAGAAGTCTAGGCTTTTGTACCCTAACTTCACCTTGGCATCCCACGTACTTACACTTAAACACGAGCATCAGTTATTTGAACTAGAGCCTAGGACACCTGAATTTGTTATCCAAAGTGAATATGAAAACTGTTTTATTCACATTTTGCTTTTTGTATTTCTTTGCCTAGATATTTTTGTCCATTCAGATGTAGATTATGCCTCTGAGAAGTGCGTTTGCCACAGCTGTAATGACTGTTTTATCAGTCATAAATTAGATTCTGCTGTTTTATTGATGCTCAGTAGTACTTTACTTAATGAACACATTCAGTGGGATGAAATGTTGTTTATCGTTATTAAAAGGATCAGAATCCAGAGCGATGATTCACAAAATAGTATTTCCAGCTATTTCAAGATCACATTGCATGAAAGGAATTCTGGAAACTGAGAATACACATATTTATTAAAGTAGGTAGAAATCATGTAGATTTGTTGTTTGTTGAATCTCAGATGAGGTATTGTTCGTTATTTGACTTTCCAAATTTAGAAATATTGTTAAAAAATTATAATTTACAGGATAGGTAATAATATTGATAATAATTTAAATAATGATTTATAGATAGAAGATTTCACTTGCCTCAAAGAAGCATTTCTATGTTTTCAACGGAAATGCTGAAAAATTCTAATTTTGGTGATCTACAAGGAGATAAAATCAACTTAATCCTAGCATCTCTTCCTGAAGCATCTTCTGTTTTTTGCAGACTCAAACACAAACTCAATACGTATTTGCCCTGTTTTCATACTGAGTTTGCCTAGAGGGCTCTTTCTGGTTTTCATACATTTTGTAAGAAGATCTAGAATAAGTGAGAATTTATTTGAAGCTGGAATAAGTCCATCTTCCTTAATTAAACAATTTCCTCATATTATTTGGGAGAAATCTGTTTCATATGGACAGTTTTGGTTTTTTTAAAGGATGAACTAGCATTAAAGCATCGGCTACTGTTAAGAAGTAGAACATCTATTTTAAAAGAAACTTGTTACCATTCATTTCTGTGTTTCAGTTGTTAACGTCTCTATAGCTGTGGCTAATAGGAAGGACTTGGCCTGAGTTTTGCCCTTCTGGCCAGGCATAAGTCTGATTTATAACGTAGTGAGAAACTCGCTAAGCTTTGCTGAAGTACAGAGGAATTTTGAAAATTGAAAATTCTGTATAGATCCAAAAAAAGCCCGTCGGATCTCAGGGGAGGGAGGATTGTGTAATTAGCTTTATTGTATGGATTCCAATCTGAAATCAGTATTCTAATTGGCAGATGAGAGTTTCAAATTTTATGAAGAACTGAATTTGTATTTCTGTGGCACAAACTGAACTCATTGTGCTCATCCCCCATTAGCACAATTAACTGAAGTTCATTCAGATAGTGCCTGCCAGCTCTGCCTGTGCTGAGACAGATTTAAGGTTCTTATTTAGTACCCAATGAATGCTTACGGGGATAAATACCGGTGCCTCTTGTATTCATGGCTAGGTGCTAGTAACTAGAGGAGGAAAAAAGATGTTTAGTCCAAGGGTTTGCACTGTGTTTTTATTATAAGGTGGAGATCCTGACAGCGTCTAAACAGCTGTGCAGAGTAAGAAAAAGCTGTGTGTACGATAACTTGCACGCCACTTGCAGTTACGTATTTCCTGTGCTCAGATGGAGAATGAATTCAATGAATTACCTGGTGGGACAGAACTCAGTGAAAATTCCTTAATAGTGGCAAGAGACTAAATGCTACTTCTGGACTACTGGCCTAAGCCTCTGCCTCCATGAGGAGACACAGTTATCGTTCAAACAGTCAAAGTGAAGCACACGAATGCCCTGCGTGAAGCAAAGTGCTTCATTCTTATTAGAAGACTTTGCAGTATAACCAGGATCTAAAGAAATGAAAGTTGACCGAGTAAGACACATGCTTTCCCTCCGTGCCTCAGAGACTGTGAAACGCCATGTTTTCAAGGCCGGGAGTGCCACTTTCAAATCATGAAGTGTGGGTTGCACTGTTTTTCATGGGGAAAAACTGAACCCCGTGCTCTGTACTCGGGTGAAGATCCCACTGGGGCTGTGGCTTCTGCTTTGCACAGCTATTGAGTGTTGAACTGAGCAACAGGTGTCATGCCTCAAAGTACTGTAGAGGGGCCAGGGCTAGAGCAGCAAGGTGTTAAATAAGGACTAACATCCCAGTGATGGACGTGGTACACTCAGGATGGAAAAACATGGTTTTGAGTGGTCGCACTCAAGCTGCAGCCCATCGCCAAGGATGAGGGCGCAGTAAGCGGCTGCCATGAGCTGGCCCTGCAGGGCCTTTGCTCTGCTTTCACAGCCGCCTCATGGCTCATTTACTCGTTTGACTCTGCAAGTCAGCAGGTGTGGTCAAACTTCATTAATTATCAAGCTGCAGGGTCTTGATCCTATAAATAGCACAGCTGTTAAAATTCTTGGTGGAACAGGTATTTATTTTCTGTTTTTTGGTTTGTGGGTTTTTTTTTTTTTGGGGGGGGGTGGGGGGTGGTTAGAGACCTTTAAGGAAGCGTACGTTGGACTCCACCATTCTAAATCTGTTTCCCTCTGAGAAAACCGAGACTTTTAAATCTGATTTTACTGTTGTGTGTTTATTTAATGCAGCCAAACTTCTTCCTCTTTGTCCTTGTAGCACACTCAGGGCACAATTTGGCTTTAAAATAAACAAATCGTATTGTTGTCCCACAAATGAGCAAACATATGTTAAATAGCTAAATTAAATACGGTTGGGGAATTAAAGATGCCAAATTCAGTCACAGAAGTTTGGGGATATAATAGTAGGGCTTTTACTTATGCCAGTGGTAATTGTACAACTCCGGGGTGCGGTGGGGCACTCTGAAAGCTTTGGATATTATGTCCCATTGGCCTTTTTACGCAAGCCGTTTCCAACTGTTGTCATGCTGGTCTTTCTCTTTTGTGATGTCTAGCAACAGTCTGCAAATTGTTTGAGGCAAATTATACACGAGGGCAACAATCAAGCACTGATTGACTATAGAACCGTATCTATACAGGCCATTTTAATCAACATATGTATGTAATATAAAAGATTTAGTCTGGTAAATAATGTAGAATAATAGAAATTTAGTGCTGAACCTCATCTCATCTATCTTCTTCATTCTACGAGGAAGAGTAAATATTCCAAGAAAATTCTTGGTGGGTGTTTTCGGAATCTGTTCTGAAGAAGTGTTCAACAACAACAAAAGATTCACCTCTCCAAGTGGTCTGTTTAAACACTTAAATATATTTTACAGAAAATTTAAGGAAAACTTTATAGAGCTTTTACTAACATCTAAACTGAGTCTTCGCTAATAATGGTTAAAGTCCTGTTTTATCAGATAATCTTCCTAAATTAAGAATTTTCTTGATATTTTATGAGACGGTTATTCTGATGTTTCCCTTATTCTCTCTCCAATCCCACGCGGTCTCTACCTGTCTCTTATTAAAATTTTCATATTTTCCTTGTAGGGCATTTTTTTTCAGTTTTGCTGTTTCTGCAGTGAAGTTGAGAGTTCAGTCTTATTTATATTCCCCAGAATTGTACACAATAGTCAATCTGGACCCTCGGCATAAAATCATATAGAATTTAGATACAACAATCCTTTGGAGTATCATAATTGCTTCCCTTGTCTTCATGCAGAATCCTCTAAGTGTACGCAACTCGCCTTTATTGCAGGAACACCTCAGTAGTGTACAGGAGGTCCACGATAAAGTCCTAAATGCTTTTCTGCATGTACTGCTGCTTACATTGTGATTCCTCATTCTTTGTCTGTGCATTTTGTTCTTTTTAAGGGTAGAGCTTTGTACTTGTCTTACCGAATTTCATCTTGACTGCATCTTCAATTTAACAAGAAAGTTCTGAACTACAATCCTATCCTTCAAAGTGCTCATCATTCCTCCAAAATTTGGTGCTATTTGTGGACTTTATAAATGCGTATTCGACAATTAAACAGTCAATATAAAATATTGTGTGCAAACATGACCTGCTTTTCTTCATGTACAGTGATAAACTGGGTCATAAAGACTCAAAATCAGACACTCCTCTGTATCGTTTTTGGCATCATCAGTTAGATTCTTATGTCTGCTATTTTTGTGATAGTTTAGTGTTAAATGCGTTCTTTGTGGTAATGTTCCTGGAGGGGTCCTTTTGACTTTCTTTGCTCTAGAGTGAATCAAGAAATTCTTAGTTTAGGTCACTGAATTTAATGACCCACCAGTGCAAAGCAAATGTAAGAACATAAGCAGGCACGGTGGTAGCAAGAGTGATTTCATTAAAAGTATGACATTTATAAAAGCTAGGGACGTGAGCTGAAGAAGAAAACATTTAAGGAAAATTGGAGTAGAAGTGAAATAAGTAAGGTAAGTCCTCCTTTATTCTGAGTCCTTCTCTAGGTTTACCCTGAAACAATAGCTGCAAACATCGCCTTTGTTTTCGAAGACGTGCTGCCTGGTCACCAATTCTTTTGATGCTGTTTAGCTGACTGATGTGCTTACCAAAGCTTTTAGATTAAAAGGTATTTTACAAGGCTTTTCAAAAAGCAGTTCCTCGATTGCTGTGTTCCAGCATTGTATAGAAATCTTACATCTTTTTTTAAACAGTTGATATACTGCATTTTGAAAGAAGCAAGGCTTCCTAAAAGGCTTTTAGCCATGTCTCATGATTTATTAGTTCTTGTATTTATAAGCAAAATTTGTTTATATTTTTAAAAAACATTAATTAATGCAATTATTTATTAAGCTTTTTACATTAAAAATTAAGCTATGCTTATGTAACCTTGATGTTGCACTCGACTAGGATTTTTCTTTTAACCTGTATCCCAGTAGAAGCACAACAGACTACTTAGTAAATGGCTTATTCTGAGATGTGTGAAATGATGTAATTTTGTTTAATAAGTGTTCGGAGCTTCCACGTAACTTGCTCATTTTTGTATTCTCGACATCTTTACCAGCATCTTATCACTAAAACTGAGTCTTTCATCTTACTGCTTATAAGCATATGGAAGTAATGCATTTTTACTCTGATTTGATGTGAAATGTTTGATCACCGATGGTTTGGAAATCAGGGGGGATGAATTTCCAGTTCATAGTGAAACACATAGTTTAGGTTTCTTAGTAAAACTTCCTGATACTAGTGAATGCAAACAATGTTCCTACCTAATTAAAATTTCAAATTTTAAAAATTCTTCAGGGTTTTCACAAAGGAGGGCTGAGACATTACAAGGAGGAAACATAATCCTCAAGTGGCATGTGATGGGGGGGTAGGGTGGGGGAAGAATGGATGCTAACTATTTACTTGTGGCTTTGAACCTAGTAATTATGTGGCTATGACATTATATACCTACTTTACATTTATCAAACAGAAAAGAATACAAAGCTGTCTCCGTTGGTTTCAAAGAGAAATAGATGCTGTACCCCCAAAAGGGGTGGTGGTGGGGAATGCAGTTGCATCCAAACCTCTAAATGACAATTCTCTTTCCAAAATATTGATCAGTGGTTCTGCCATCAGCAGGAGAGAAATCAACGTGAAATAGCTGTGCATAGTCATTAAATTCATGATCCAATGCTAAAATTACAGGAGTATGTTAAATAGGAAAGAATCAGAATATGCCAGGTATATGATTTGGAGGCTGAGAAGGCAGCGATGAATTCTGAGGCTGTAAAATTTAAGTCTCCTGGTCTTTTGCATTTGCTAAATTATTCCTGAATTTTCTTTCTATAAGAATAATTGCATATATTATTCTAGACAGAAAAAATAAATGATTTTATAATGGTAAAACAAGGTCAAGTTCGCCATTCCTGTTCACCATTCCTGTAGGGTGGAATTGATTGCCCTTGATGAAAAGTTTCACACGTTTTTCTAGAACTCTCTGACTTACATACGATGATACTCGGGGATTAAATAGTAGTTTAAAAAAAGAAAAAAGGTACCTGTCACAGTCAGTTCTAGCATTGATTGGAAAATGTGAACACTTTGAATGAGACTAAGTACAAAAATCTTCGGTACACTGGAGAAACCTGAACCACTTATTGTCAAGGTTTTGGTTAAAAATTGTCTCAGGAGATAGTTATGTCTTGCTTCAGCCAGTAAAAGATAATCACTTCTGCAAGCTCCTCATTTTAAGAGTGATGAGGCCCAGGAACTTGCAGAAGAGAAACAGCTCTGTGATAATGCTTATTTGCTACTGATGAGGCTGTAGGAAAAACAAACTAGATTCTGACCTTGTAGGGGATTTTGTACCCTTCCTTTACATTTATTTCGTATGTTCTGGTTTGGGCTTGTTATGAATGAGGCAATTTTTTTTATATTGTAACATTTCGCACTTTTTGCATGTATTAAATGTTAGCTTGTTATACCTTGGGTACTCCCTCAGCTCATTATATACGTAGTTGCCGTGTCTTTTAGAATTATTGAAACTATAAAATTGCACAGCCAAAATCAGAAAATATAAGAAATTTCTGAATACTGCTTTGTTATGTGTTTTATTATAGTGGATCTTTGAAGTACTAGCTAACATGCATTTACGAAGAGGAAATAAATATTAAATTGTACTTGCTTGCAATGTAACATAGATCACTACTGAACGAACATGGGTTTCGGTTTCTTAGCCTAGGCTTTTACTTCTGTTGACAATTTGCTTATCTCAACTCTGTGAGTTTTCATGTAGCTTCCTGGTTTATCGTGTAATAGGGAAAAAGCTAAGAGGCTTTCTGTGAAAGCTCTCTGGGATTTATGTGTCCCAGACTCTTCCACCGTGGATGCTGGGAGGATGAGAGTCAACAGGTACAAGCTGAAACAAGGTAGGGTGAGACCAGATAAAAGGAAGCACTTCTTCTCTACGAGAACAGTCAGGCAGCAGCAGCGATTGCCCAGAGAAGACTGTGCAGTCTCCACTCTTGGAGGTTTTGAAGACTTGCCTGGATACAAGTGTTTGTATTTCTAGTAATGTATTTTGATAACTGGAGTTCGGAATGGATGCCAACATATACAATACTACCCACTCTCTAGTACGTACATGGTCCAGTGCGCTTACACTCAGCCTGTAGTGTGACACGTGTACAGACACGTTTTGTTTTACGTGGACCTTTGAATCAATTTAAACAAATTTATAACCATTGATTTAATATAAAAAAACTTGCCTAGATATACCCTTGTGCTAAATATTCATACCCTGAGCACTCAAACCCGAGACCTCTTCCCCCCAGCCCGCCTTTGTTCCTATGCTGGTAGGAGATTGATCAGTGTAACCCTGACTTCCTCTCAGACAGTTTAATTTTAAATATGCTGGAGTGCCTTTTGTTAGGGTTTTCTTGGTATGTCACTACCATCACTTTTAAAACTTTAAGTTCGGTTTTACTTTATTTATTGGGCTTTAGTTTCTCTTCTGTGCTTTTTTTTTTTTTTTCTTTGCCCTTTTTCTTGTGTCTCTGCTTGGCTTTAGAAAAGATCATCTAGCTTCTGGCTGTGTAGTTTTTAGTCTTCTTTCTCTGTTTAATCTAATCTTATTTATTCTCTTTATATCTTGTTTTTCCTTTTTGCCTGCTGGGGAAATGCTCTTTCTTGAGAATGACTTGAAATGATGATTGTGTCACGGTTAAGAGCTTATGGTTTTTGGAAAGGACTGTGCCTAAACAAGTATTTTATTTGTTGATATTTCAAGTTCTGCTTTCCAAAAAAAACCCAACACCTCAAAAACCAAAGAAACAATCAAACAAACAAAACCGAAAAACTAAACCACAAACCAAGAAATCCCCCAAAACCAGGAAGGATGGCTCTTGAGATACGTTAGCTAAAACTCCAGCCTCCTTTTCAGATCCAAGGCTTATCAAAGTCAGTTTATCTCAAGTCTAATTTCTGCTCTGCTTTGCAGTCTGCCAATGCATCCAGTCTACCTATGCAGTGCCAGACTACGTCATCGTAAGGTATCAGAATTGCCTAATTAAATCTCCTGTTAAAAAAGAATACCTACTAGTTTATTCTGCTCCTTGGATTAGCATTAAACTGGAAGACTTTCTGGTTTTAAGAGGCTCCTGAAGAGGCCCATCAGAGAATTGTTTCCTAGAATTTGGCACGGACACTTAACAAATCAGCTCCACTCTCTGTGAAGGAGTAAAGAGAGAAAATGACACTGGAAGCACTGTCTGTTTCTACCTTGGAGATGCCAGTCTGCTCTTCAGACACATCAGCACTCGGAATCCTCTTGTGGGCCTTTTGGGATTGGGACCATTTGATGCCTTCTGAGGGTTCTCTGCTCAGATATTGCTTCCAGATTCAAGGCCAGTTTTGTATTTGCAATTATTTCATTCAGAGACAAAGTCTGGTTCTGGGAGTGCAGATCCCACTAACTCTCTTTTGTCGATCAGTAGAAGTAATATATTCCTCCCTTGGGCAGTGTTTAAGAGGACATATCCACCTTAGTGACCCTAAAGGAATGTATTTCAAACATGCCTTTTCTCCAGCTCAGGTAATCTACCTAACTCATTGTTATTCCAGCATTACATAGTCTTTCTTCAGATGGCAACTCACCTGGGCCAGAAATTTTAGGAAAGACACTTAACCCTCTGGCAACAGCCAGATGCTTTACAATTACCATAGGGTAACTGGCACGGGTTGTAACTCTAGATGTATGTAGACTCCACGTTCATTGAAACATCTGTTCAGCATCTCTTTCTTCATTCATAATCTTGCTATCAGTCTTTCCTTCCTAGATTTGCCTTTCTGTCTCCTCATTATTTACCAGCTTCATCTAAGGCACTCATCAATTACTCTAGATTCTTTGTGTCTCTACTGAGAAAGATCAGCACTTTTATCTCATTAGCTCCTATTATCCTTCATTAATGCTCCAAGAATTACCTGTGATGTAGTTACTTGCCACTCTGCAGCATCAGAAAACCTTCAGTGTGTCAGTTCCAATCAACAGGGCCTTAGAGCAAGTGCCTGTTCTTTGCACTTCCACTTCACATCAGGTTACAAAGCTTTTATCAGGTATTCCCCACTGATCTGGACTTCTTCAGCTATCACTGCCCGTAATCCTTACCACGATAGCTATGGATCTGGACAACCGTGCTACCCCCACAATGACACAGGGCTTTTAAAAGGAACGGTTATTCCGGGGAAACGTGCTTAGTGTGACACTTCTCTCCAAATGAGCACTGCCAGCTCCCAGACTACAATGGCTAGACTACAGGAGTACAGAATTATATCCGTAATTGAAAGTCTTTTCTCATAATATGCTTTCTTTTCCCTTCCGGTGATTTGGAGCAGGGGAGGGAGGGGTGAAGGTGTGCGCGAAGGCGATAAAGGCTGTGGCGCAACTTGACAGTTTCTCCAGGCTATATGGACTTTTCTACTACTTTAATAAAATCCTGCTCTCAGTCCTCTGCACTTTTGAGGAAGGTACACATATGCCAGTGGAAAATCTCCAATTAAATTTAAATGATCTTCTTTCATTCTTTTTTTCTTTCTTTCTTTTTTTTTTTTTTTCTTTTCCCCCTCCAGTGTCTTCAGAGATGTCTTCAGAAAGGCTCTTTTAAATTCGGGAATTTACCTGCCTGACTCATTCATGAATGGCTGTTGTAGGGAAAATTCTTCCTCCAGGCTCTATAGTCAAGTGAGGGAAGACAGTTCTCATCATAACTCATTGATCAATTAATTGCTACCAGATTAAGTGTAATGCTTGCTGTGCCGGTTGTCTTGAGAAGGCAATTTTGCATTAGCAAAGTGACGATATATTTAGTTTTCATTATTCTAGACTGCATGTGTACCCTTCTCAGCCCCAGATGCAGTCCACCCGGACAGTCCTCCTCCTTTACAACTGTTCTCTTTCCAATGATGATAGGGACCTCTCAGTGTTTGCAAAGGGATACTGTTTCAACTTCCATTGCTGTCCTGAACAGCTGTAATTGATTATTCTCTTTGCTGTGATAGGTCTTTCTCATGACCTAACAACCCAGGGTCATTAGTCATCTGATCACAGTGTATTTATTCTACATCAGAATGATGCAAGAGCTGTTCAGGGAAATGACCACATCTTTTGATTCTGGTGCCTTTTGGTGCTTTATCCTAACATACCTTCGTAGATGATTTTAGTCATTTCACTTTTTGCAGGCATGAATGGAAATCCGTAGTGATGTCCTCAGAATGATATGCAAGGACTCATACAACTGAAAAATACACCTTCTTATCCTGAACATATCCGATGTTTTGCTTCAATGCCAGTCTTTACTCAAGAGACTTTGCAGATGTGTTTCTGATTAGAATGCTTGGATTTTCTTTGGTCTGTTTTCTCGGAAAACTGCAAGGTTTGGCTAGGATGTAGCTTTAAGAAGTCTTCTTTCCCTGACCCTGTTGAGACTATTTGGAGTCCCAGACCAAAAAGCCATATAGTGTTGCTTTTCCTCACACCTGCTCTTGCAGAACTCCAGGAACTTGTGTCACCCAGCAGGATGCTGGATCTCTTCAATGTAAAGACCTTGTTCATCCCTGGTTTGTGAAATGTGGGGTTATAAGGATATCACTAGCTGAAAGTACTTATACAGAAGGATCTCTTCAGACATAGGGACCAAGTTCAGTCATCAGAATTTCTGCTGGTGTGTCACCCCACGTCCTGATTTTCTCCGATTGGTTGCTGTCCACCTCAGCCTCTGCTTAATGATCACCTGAACGCTGTCTGCTTCCATTAATGTAAAGCCCTGCCGGAGAGGATCACAGTGCTCATCCGCTACATATCTATAATTTTTCAAAGGCTTTCTGAGGCACTGTCCCAGTGAGCAGTCCCACCAGTGAGACTTGTATTCAGTCCTGTCTGTTCTGTGAGCTTTCTGTTAACCACTCGTGCTGATCCCAGCCTGCCACCTGCACCACCATCTGTGTGGATTTCCTGATTGTGGTCATCATTGCTGTAAGAGTCATGCTTATATGGATGATCTCTTACCTGCTAAATTGTTCTGTGACAGAATTGCCCTGGTAGCTGTACAGGACCGTCATCTTAATCAGCAGACAAAGCCAGGAGATTTGGTTTTGGCAGGAGGTAAGGTTATCTCTGCCTCCCTCCTTCCCTGACTTGCTCCTTTAATTCTGAGACCTTCCTTGATATAAGGAGAGCTCTTCCCTTCTACATGGAGCCAGGACCTTTCCCCAGCCTCTCATTTTGCTGTGTCTCTAGCAGGGAGACACCAGAGAACGGCCAGAAGCAGATACGGTGTCACCACAGGCCGCTTCTGACTCAGGTTATTTCTCAAGCCATGGTATGGATGTTTCCATCCTAGATAGCATCAGGATAGCTACTTACTTATAGGACTGAATTACGGGAGCTTGACTTACTAATCAAGCACTACAAATTCAAGGATATATTTAGAAATAACACACCACTTGCCAGTATAGTTGTGCAGTTTTGTTTTCTGAAATTATCTCCAGCCGTCTCCCCTTCTGCTCTGTTTTGCCCCCCTTTTCAGTTGCTGTGAGAAAAAACGAAAATCATGTTTTCCGCTTTACTTTTCTCATGGTTGTATAAGGGACAGGATGTGAAGGTACCCTACATGTACTGCGAAGCAGAATTTTCCAGCTTAGGTATTTTTGATTTCAATTGGTATAGACAAGTGAGTATATAATGAATACCTATGTAAGCAAGACATTTCAAGAAGCCATTATTACTGGTAACCTGTTGAACTTCCTATACAATTTTTTTTTTATTATTTTGCTAAATAAATTCCCAAGCAATATTTGCTGGACAGTATTTTGTAATTTTTCTTGCATAGTTACTTTTGATTATTAAAACAAAAGCGGATTAAAATTAATTTTCACCTGAAATTAAATTGAGAATAGCAAAGAAAATCCTGATCCAGTTGCACAAAAGCTAATGTTTGGCTTTTGAAAATGCTTTTCATAGCACTCAGTAATTAGAAGGGGAAATTCCCTGCTGGTATAGAGCTACCATTTTGTTCCCCATTCCCTGCATTGTCATTGTGGGTAGGGTTATTATGCAATCTCTGGCAAGCTCATCCTACCAGACTGCTTACTAATTTGTAGGCTGTAGGTGTAAATTGAAAAGCCTTCATCCTGCTTCTGTTTACTTCACAGATTGAACTGGGCTCCAATTATTCTCATCTGTGTGAATTGAGGCACTGTTGTTGCTCTTGCCTCTTTTTTTTCCTTGTGGGTGGGCATAACTCATTCGGACCTGCATTTCTTTTCAAAAGAAACATTTAAAAGAATGAGTATGTAAGAAGTAGTTTTAGTACTTACTGTTCTGTGACTTTAATGATTAAATATCTCGATACAGTCAGTACTGTAATAGAGGTTCCTTAGGGCATTGCCAGTGTTTATTCATGGCATGGCATTTATTTGACACACATCAGGGTTTTGTTCTCTTGGAACTCATTTAATTTTTTTTATTTTTTTTTTTTTTTAAATTCCAGTTGTATGAGTAAAGCTGACTCTGCTTGTATGGGAGGCTTAATTATACCTGATGTTGCTCGGTTTAGCCTGTTTGTCACAAACTTATTGTAGCTAACCTACTGCTTTTTAAAGAGGAGGAAAACAGAGAGGGGACATAAAGTACCAAACAAATGCTGAAAATGGAGAAAAATTTTATACTGCAACCCCTCTTAAGCAATAGGTCACTTCCATAGGAAAATTAGCTACCTATTTTGTACCATTAATAGAAGGCGGCTTTCTGGGAGCTTCAGGGAGGTATTTTCAATGGTTGCTAAGGCAGCAGTTTGCCTCTTGGTGGTGGTCCTTTTGCTCTGGCCTCTCTGTACGTGATGTTGTGGGAATCCCAGATGTAGGAATAAAGCAAGAACCTGCAGTCAGTGAATTACCCCCCCCCACGCTAATCCTACCTGTTAAGAAAATCTGCCCACACATTATGATAAATCCCAGTATTGTTAAGATAATCATAAATGTTTTTTTTGTATTTGCTGCACGCATAGGACCAGTGGGGGTTTTTGGCTATGCAAAGTTTCTTGGCTTCCTTTGAGATTCTTTCAGTAACCTAGTTTTGTTATCCATAAAGGTTATACAAAGTACTTATATGAATTAGAATTGGGTTATGATATATTTAGACAGTGGGATTATATAATAGCCTTAGCTTCAAATACAATATGTTCCAAACAATAATTTGGAACTTTTTCTTAGAGGTTGTGTAAGATTTCTATAAAGGATGAAAAAAACCTTTATGCTACCTACTCAAAGCTCTCTGTATATTCATCTAGTTTTTTTCTTTTAGTTCATCAGATGCTCATCAGCTCATCTGATTACATTAGTTGCAAAATGTATTAAACCCACATAATAAACAACCAGCTTTGGATGTGCAGATGTTATGCAACTGCCAGCTTCCACAGAAAGAACATAGTGTACATCGCAATGTGTTCCTAGGTTTCTAAGCCCATTTGCCTCGAACTGCTGACTACGAAAGAGCTCTGGCATTTCTTTTTGTGATTAACAAACCTGATACAACTGATGTGAAAATGGGTCTTGGAGTATGGCCATTTCTGTTCATGTTTTTACGTCTGTACGCATCATGTACAAAAGAAAAAATTAGTTTATGCCTGAGCTAAATAAGCCAGAATGACATAAATATGGGAAGGGACATTGCACGATTAAAAATATGGCAACCATATAAAGGCAGGATAAAATGTCGAGCTCGCTGCTGTTAAGGTATTTGACACTTGATACATACCTCTTGAATTTAGAGAAATCATGGCTAAATTTTTTTTTCCAATTACATTTACTGAATCTTGTCCTAATGATTTTCTGTGTGCAGTGCTACCAGATTTATGTTTACATTTATGGATATAATACAGCTTTGAAATGTGTTTTTATATTGCCTTTCTGCTGAAGATTTAGAAGTTTTTGCGTAAATTAAATTCCATAAAAATTCTTGTAGAATGTGCGTTTATCACATCCACTTTACAGAAGAGTAACTGTTGAAGCAGCTTACTCGAGATCACATATCACACTTTAGCTGTGATTAAACTTCAGGAGTTCTGCTCTTTGCATACAATGTTTGCCTCCCAAGTCAGGAATGTTTAAATAGTCAGGTGTCTTCTTGCGTGTAAATACTGTCCATGCAGAAAACAACAAATGTTTGTAAAATGTATAACATTCGAAGCGTGAGTGTGAAATATAACATGGGGATTTTAAAATACGGGAACGCAGTCTAATTCTGTCTATATGGTGGGGTCCCTAAAACCAGTTCCAGTAATGGTAGCTGTTGTGCTGGTAGGTATCAGAAAGATAAACAAGTCCTTCCTACAACAGGATTAAAATGGCAAAACCCCTCCAAATACTCTTAGCACTCTAGCCCTTAGTCACTTAAACCAATAAATGGGTTTGGATCCATGCTATGTTTTAGTTATTCCTGTTGCTGGCGCAGAATCAGAAACAGCAGCAATAACATGTATTTTGGATTAGTAGACTGGATGGTGTAATGCCTGCTGACGTCTGTATAATATGGAATTATTGTGTATTAAGAAAAAAAAAAAGTTAAAATAATCCCAGAAGTAATACGTGTCTCATCTATTATACATGATTCCTGGCCTTTAATTTTAATACTTCTCTAATTACATGGTTCGTATTCTGGAGATAAGCTGTCATTTATCAAGTGTTGGTATCTCCTGCAAATTAATTTTTGCTTTATACGTGGTTGAATTTCTGACCATCAGAAATTGTTTTTCCCTTTTTTGAGACAGTTTTTTTTTCATGCTTCTTTGTTGAAGTTGTTTTACAGTCGTATACCTCATAGGATTGTTTTCTCAAGTACCTTTCCAAAACTTGTAAGATTAGTCTGTAAAAGATGTAAAAGCACATAAAAAATAACTGATCCAGAATGCTGACTTTGAGCTTTATACCGCTTTTAATTGAAATTTGTTGAGAATAGTTCAACAAAACATTGAAAGTACCAAATGTAAGTCTCTGAATAAACACTGGTGCGAGTGGTTGTCCATAACCACTGAGGCAGATTTCCTATGTCGCCAAAATTCAGCTTTAGGAATGAAAGATGGCATGAGACTTCTCATGAGCTAGAGATGACCTGCTGGACAATATTTAGTTTCTGCAGTGAAAAATCTGTGTTATTTCTAGTGCTTCCATGCTCATGTTTTGTAAATGTTTACATAGGTTAGAAATGACGTGCTTTTGGGTACATTCTGTTCTCAGATGAAAACTTTCACAGTTATACGCTTCAGATTCTCACACGAGAATCTAGAAGAAAGGGACAGCTGTTTAGATTCCTACATACCAACACTTCATCAGTTTGAGAAGATGGTATTGTATAGACTCATATTTAGTGTGGCGCTTAGTTTTTTTATTATACTTATTATGGAACCCTCTCCCAAATATGTATAAAGTCATGTGACTGAAAGAATCTTTGTTCAGTGTTGGAAAACCTACCTGTAGCAGATTAAGTGCAGTAAACAAAGACAAGGAAGTGCAAAGAAACATTTTGTAATAACATATAAAAAATGAGAAACATAAATTCATTGACTGCGTACTTCATAAAATCACAGAACAGCCTAGGTTGGAAGGGACCTTGAAAGGTCGTCTGGTCCAGCCTTTCTCGGGAAGGAGAGCCTGGATGAGATTATCTAGCACCTTGTACAACCACATCTTGAAAACCTCCAGCGATGGGAATTCTACCACATCCCTGAGGAGGTTGTTCCACTGATTGATTGATTACACTGTAATTTTTTTTTTCTTGTATATAGATGAAACCTCTCCTGGTGCAACTTGTAGCCATTGCCTCTAGTCTTCTCCATGAGGCTCCTTGTGAAGACGGAGCTTCTGTCCCATTTGTAGCTGTCCTTTAAGTACTGGAATACTGTGATGAGCTCACCCCTACTGTGCCTTCTCTACTCCAAGGGGGGAAGAGGGGGGAGATCTGACTCATTCAGCTGTTTCTCATAGGGCAGGTTCTCCAGCCTTTTGATCATCTTTGTGGCCTTCCTTTGGACTCTCTCCACTCGGTCGCCTTCTTTCTTGAATTGTGGGGACCAGAACCGGACACATTATTCCAGACGTGGCCTGACAAGTGCTGAGTGGAGTGGTACGATCATGTCTCTGTCTATGCTAGTAATGCCCTTACGGATGCAGCCCAGGATACAATTTGCCTCTGCTGCTGCAGCGGCTCCCTGCTGACTCATGTTCAGCTTGTTGTCCACCAGGACCCCAAGGACCCTTTCAACAAACTTGCTCCCCAACCATACAGATCCTAGCCTGTACTGGGCTCTTTGGTTATGTCATCCCAGGTGCAGGATGCACTTGTCTTCATTAAACTTCATACAGTTCTTGCTTGCCTGCTCTTCCAGCCTGTCCAGGTCTCTCTAAGATGTCTCTCCTCTCTGATGTGTCCACCTCACCACCCAGCGTAGTGTCATGAGGGACTTGGTGAGGATGCTTTCAGTCACATCATCCAGATAATTTATGAAGATACTAAACAGCACAGGACTTGGTATTGATGCTTGTCACTGTGTATATTCCATATGATGAGACTCGCACGTAACTTTGTCTGCCACTAAGAAAGAGTTTATATATATATATATATATAAAAAAGAACTTACGGGAGTGTTATTTTGCAATTTTAGGATTTTTAAAGCAAAAACTGAAAAAGTTTTTTAACTACTTCTCTTCATTTTCTTGTTAAAAGTCTCCAGGGAAGTGTCCCAGGACCTGAGCCTGATGCCTCCCCTTAGCTAGAAGCTCTCATCGTTGACATCTATTAAAATATAGCTGGAGTTGTAAAGTAAATAAAGCAGTTGTAAGCCCATGTGTTACATTCCAACTTCACTTATAACTAGAATCACCCATGTGAATTAAGCTCTTCACTATCATCATAAATAGCGTAGATCATGCTGAAGTCCACGAGATGAGCACAAAAGCACTGTGATTCTCGTGCCTGTGCCTGTCTGTTTCCAGTTCCTGTGTGCTGCCATTGAAACTCTCTGTAGAGTTACTGTTCTTCCGTCTCCATTTCCATGGAAGTATGTGACTTTATGTCTTCGAAAAGCATGAATGAGAGCACATAAAGGTGAAGTTTAGCTGCTTAGGACCTCAGTTTTGTCAGTCTGTTCAGATGGCTCTTAGAAATGCACTACAAGGGCATCATCTCTTTTATTCCATGGAAAAGTGATCGTTTGCCAAAAGGAAAGTGAACACTTCACGCCTTGTGCATAACACCTTTGCTGCTGCCTTTTGCCTCATAACTGCTGCTGTCTCTTCATATTTGACTGACCAGGATAACGTGGGAGCTGAATGCGAAGAATACGGTTTCAAGATTTCTCAGAATCATGTGTAATATCAATGTACAGATAAATCGAAGGTGTATCTCTTGGGACACTCCGACTGTCGGTAGCACATGAACAATAGCACCGTAGGTGTATTGAAGAGAGTTTTGATCAGCAGTAGAAAGTGTAATTTTGCCTGCTTTGTAATTTATGTTACTGTTTTTTTTTTTCTGTTGCTACTATATGAAAAGCACACCCAGACAATACAGAGGGACTATTTATTTTTCCCAATTAGGGCTAGGAGTAAAAGGGCTACACTGAACAACATAAAAATGAAACTGGTTGAAAGGAGAAATTTTCCCTGTCAAAATATGCCACGGTGCTAACTAGTTAAACAATTAAATCACTTCGAAATTTCCAATAGAAAGGTCATCAGCACTTTATATGCTAATAAAACTGAAGTATATTATTCTTTTTATGATGTTATTTACGCTAGATAATTATTAAGTAAAATATTGAAGCAACCATACTTGAGATGGTGAAAGATCAAAACATTTAATTTCAAGATGGATTGTTTTGAATGTATTTAAATTTTTCCAAATGATTTTAAATGAATTTTCAATAAAATGGCAAATTTATTTTGACAAAATTATGTTTTAAAACCGCAAATCTTGTAAAATAACATACTTGTCGTTAGTAGTGGTAGGAGTTCTGACGCCTAAATTTCAATGTAGCAAGAAATACCACCAAATCTATTAGGAAGTTAGTTTATTTTAAGATGTACCTTTGAAATAATGGAATGTATGCTTTTTTTAAAAAAAAAATCTATTGTATTTGAAGTGGGTTTACTAAGAGCATGAAGGAAAGCATTGGAAATAGGGCCAGCATAAATAGAGCGTTTTTTCCTGTTTAATTCACATTATAATTTATTTTCTTCTTCACATTCTTGACTCCATACACATTTGCCTCTTTTGCAATGGAATATTACTAAAAAGGTGGCTGATGCTAGAGATACGCAATTTTAAATTTTCCTTGCTTATGTGTCAAATTGATTTGGAAATTAATTTTCTGTTTTTTTAATGAATATCACAAAAAGCTGGGTTTTTCCCCAAAGAAAATGCACTTACCTCCCTCTTGGTTTACAACTGCATATATTGAATTTCTACTTGCCCTAATGAAATTTCAAATGAAACAGCTTTATAGTCTTGAAATACATACTCATCGGAATTAAATCCCTTTGAGATAAATTTGTGCTTTTTTCTAACCGATGTTGTGTTGTCATCTGCATGAATGGTTAAGATGGGAGTACAAATTTTTAATTGGAACGTCTATTTACAGCCATAAAGTTGACATGCATAAAGAAAGCTTATATTTCAAAATAAAACATGCCAAGCCATCAGGAGATGAAAACGTAGTGCAATGTGTGTATATATATATATATAGGGTTGCTCTGAAATCTGCTTGTAGCTTTAGCTCTTCTGTGACAGGGCAGTAAACCTTAGATTTTTATTTTGCATGCAGCTTGGCAGTGTCAGGGCAAGGGATGTGGGCAGGTCCCGTCCCGCTTTCCTCCTCGAAGTCCTTATTGCTCCTCCTGCGCCTTTTGCGTGGGACCAGGGCGGAGCTGCCAGCCTTGGGCAGGGGCACAGGATGCGAGTGTCTGGGCTCCTGTCTGGCACCCTCTTGGCAGGATCCGGTTTCACACGTGGCCTCCTCACCTTGGTCTTACTCTGTTCCTGTCCTTCAGAAATTTGCTGTCCCCTATGCGGTTTTTCTTGGAAATGAGCTTAGAATGTCCAAATAATTTCAGAAGCGGTTTCATCAAAAACACTGCCTTTAATAATTTGGTTTAAAAGAAATGTTGTGTGCCAAGTGCTTGACAAAATTCATGGTCCATGTGTTAATATGGAAGTACAACTAAGTGAACATTTTATTCAATATTTCAGTTGAAGCCAAGCGGAATCAGTGTATCCTCTGAGGATTATGAAGACCTCCTCTACTGACGGTGAGGGGGATACTGTTTTAGGCCCTAATGCAACAGCAGAGTTGGAGCTCTTCTCTTTTTACAAAAGCTTTGTAGCTTTTTAAAATTAAATAGACAGTGATGTCTGCATGAGAAGACGTCACTTATTTTGTTGGCCTCTTGCCTAGGAGGAAGCCTCTTCATTGAGGCACGCTTCTGATTGTCGTGCCAGGTTTAGTGAGGGAGAGTTGCAAGGAACAAACCACATCTTCTTTATCACTGTACCTTGCTTGGAATTAATATGAAAGCAAGATAGCACTCTTTCTCTCTCTCTATATATTTTTTTTTAAACCTGGGAAAGATCGGTAGTCCTTATAGTGTTAATATATGTACGAGTACAATTTGATACAGTTCCATTTCAGTTTACAGCTCGTTTTTTAGAGGGCTTTAATTTACAGAGCTATGAAGAATTTGATTATAAGCCTTTACCAAAAATTCTTTGTTGTTCTATATTTTCAGAATCCCTTTCTGCATGCTTATTTCCTTAATGAAGTTTATACAACTCTCCAGCAGGCATCTTATACTATGATGAAATATACTGCTATATTCAAAAGAACTTTTTTTGGAAAAAAAAACCCAAGGAAAACCAAACCAGCAAAAAAAAAATATCAAAAAAACCCAAACCAAATGCACACAAGCTTTGAAGCTTTGAATTATGTTTTTTTCCTGATGCTTATGTCATTGCATTTTTCCCATAATGAACATTTTGTGCAAGACAGTGTTCAGGAAAAAGTGTCCAAACCATGTTTTACTATAGATTCAGTTTTAATATTTGGCGCTGTGAGGTTTTCATTTAGTCACTGCACTTAACCCACTTGGACTTCAGTCAGCGTTTGAAGAGAGTCTACCAGATTCTTGAAAAGAAATCCGAAGTCTGCCCACAAGACTCTCCTTTTTGCCAGACTGTACCTTCACTGTTGACTGACTGCAGCGTGTCTTTCTGAAGCAGAATCCTCTCATGCTGGAAGGGAGAAAGCACAACTTCTTGGTTTCCTTGAAACTCTCAGCCAGCAGGTTTAATGTACTCCAGGGGTACTCTAGGTATTGTGAAATTAGGCTTTGTAGAGAACCTTGGACACAGAGGCAGGCAGGGGAATTGTTCATGAATAGACTGTGTAATCTGTGATGCTCTCCAAGGAAGGAAGGAATCAAAGAATCTGTGCATTAGTAGTTCATTAGCATATCAAAAGTACGAGGAGCCATAGCCTGGATTGTTATCTCTTGACTCTGCCTAACGTGCAGGCACACACTCGCGTACACACACATAAAGAACTTAGAATCATAGAACTTGGTGGCTTTAATAATTGCTCAAAACTACTGTCAGTGCTGCCACAAACCCTTCCTGGCTTTCTGCAGCTCTTCAGTACCAACAGTATTGCTGATCCGCCAGCTGATGCAAATTGTTAAGCAAAAGATGTGAGAGCTCTTTTAAGGAGGTAAATGCCTTCTTAAATTTATCTGCACAAAGCCTGTACTTCCAGATCACCAGTATTTTTGCTCTAAATATGGTTTTAGCAGTGGATTAAGTCTCTCTGAAATAGATTATGTTCTGTACGCAGTCATCTGAAGGCTAGGGGAATTTGTGTGGAATCTGCTTGAACTGGGTTGGGATGTATATTTTGGCATTGAGACATTCATGAGGAACATGAATAGCGCGTGTGCCAGGGCTGCTGGTGCTTCAAAGCTCCAACACCAAACAGGACAATAATGCTATTAAAAATATGTATTTTCTCTAATCCTTAAATCCCTTCTTAACTTAAATGAGGAGCTCCAAGTGAGGTAGCTATTCTTGGCAGTATATTTGTAATGCTGAGTAGTGTAATATTTTCGAAAATGAAGGATAAATGAAAAGCCTGAACAAACTAGGCAACTGAGAAATGCTGATCCAGTAAAATGTGCAGACTCACACTTTACTATGTATTTCAAAAGAGTTTCATCACTTCTGGGGTACCTAATAGCATTTACTTTGTACTTCACTATTGAATGTTGTATTGTATTATGGAAAAGTGTCACCTCTATAATAATATTATTATCGATTATATTAGTAAGGAAGGCCCATCTAGTTTTAGGCCCATGTTGCACTTTGTACTCCAAAAAGTCGTAGTTAGAAAAGATTCCTTTGGCTGACAAAAGCAAGAGAGGGAAAGGTGGATGAGGAAGGCAGGCTGTTATCATTGCCCTGCAGGGAGAACCTGTGACATAGAAAGGTGGCTTCAGTAGAAGAGCTATATATGTCATTTGACTGGCCACTATAAAATTTCTTCCCTATCTGATGTTTTATGTGTCTCCTCAAATTTAACATTCCTTTCCCTTTGATCAGCTGGCCTTGCAACTGTGTTCTTATCTCGGGTGTTGTTCCTGAAATAAAAATGGCAGTTCCTGGGTTTTAAATTGAATTGATGATGAACCTGGAGTTCCTTGCCACAGAAATGTAAATGAGAAGTGCCTGTGTGTGCAGAAGATAAGGTCCATGTCTTCTGTGCGAGTCCACAGCAAATATTTCTCTGGCACTCGCGTTACTTCTGCATTGCTCATTATGGTGCTAAAGATAGTGGCAATATGCAATTGTGGTAACGGTACATGAAGAACGATAATCTTATCAAAAGATAATCATGTAATTAATTTCAAAAGGAAGAATTACACCTCAGCAGTGTCTTTTAACACCAACTTTACCAACCTACTGAAATGCAGTAATTAGTAGATAACGACTTTCACCTGGTCCATGTGGTTTGTTCTGATATGAAGGTCAGATTTTCTTCTCTGCTCTTAGTTAAGCTTTCTAGAACTAATGACAAGAATGGTGTGTTTAGGACTAGATCGTGTTTTGTCTCTCACATTGTTTCGTTATGAACATAAGAATGTCAGGTTTTTTGGTTATTTACATTTCTCATCTGTTGGAGTGCTTAAAGCTTATTTTTATGGTGAACAGACATTCTGGACCACTGAGTCTAAAATATGTTATTGACTGGACTTAAATGGTGACTAGAAGTCCTTACTAATGAAATAACCATTAGTTGCAGTGAAGGCACATCCTCTCAAGCATTTATAAAGGGTGCTTTTGTGCAAAGAATTATGTGCGTTGACAGAAGCAAAGACACATGAGCTCAGGCCGGTAGAGACGGTTGCTGCGTAAATTAGGGAAAATCCTAGTGCTAGTATGAAAAGTTTCATGTAGTTTTAATAAATTATTAAGAGTGCGCTGACAAGATTTTTGCTTGCATATAGCAAAAATATGAATGCTAATTTTCACGTAAGTTTACAAATATAGCAGAAAAATGTGCTCCCAGCGATCAGATGGTCCTTCAGCTTTCCACAGGCATGTTCACAAACGTAATTCTAATTTATCCTGGATTCAGTCCTGCAAGGTACTGAGCACTCTGCCTCTGACTTTTTAGTGACCTTAAATGCACGCTTAGCATAAGACCTGGAAGGTTTTTTAAGTTCATACTTATAAATCTATGTTTTGTGCTGAGACAGGAATAATCTGAATGAATCCTTTACTATATGGATCTGGAAAATGTGGGGAAAAAATATTTTTTTTTTACGTGTTATTGGAGTTTGTTTTATGCGCATGTGCCTCTGCGTGCACGAGTGACCCACTGTGTCAACCAGGGATTAATCTTTCATTCACTAAAAGTTTTTAATGAATTTTTGGTGCTGCCAGAGGCAGCACTGTGTGTGTGTGTGTGTGTGTGTATGCCACAGTAACACGGCCGAAGTGCTTATGCTGGCTTAAACATAAACTCTTGACAGAGATGTGTTATAAGAGACTATCGATGAGCCGTAGATCAAGACAACGCACAAGGCCAGCTCTGGGAAGGAAGCTCAGAGGTATGCTTTTCTCCTTTTCAAAGAAGGGCATTTGTTTGTGAGGGTCAGAAAAAAGTGCAGAAGTTGTTTTGTTATTTGTTTTTAATTGAACATTTTAAAAACTTCCAAGTTGACACTCTTAGAACCGACATGGATCTCAGTCCTGAACTAGCAAACCAACGCTAGAAGGGATTCTCAATACTTTGGGGAAATGTTTCGGCCTCTTCTCTCAGAAAGAAACACCATCGTATTGAGCCTGTTAATGGAATATTCTCAATATTCACAGTTTTTTTGTTGGGAAAACTTTTCATCCAGACATAATTTCCATTCAGAAGGAAAGGTCCATCAAAAGTGACAAAAGGCTTTCAATCTGGATGGAAAGAAGGTTCAAGTGTCTGAGTCATTAGAACAGGGATTGCACCAGGGAGTTTTGCAGCCCTAAAGAGTGCTCCTCCATGCAGCAACAGTCTATTTCAGGATTGATTTCTTACAGTCTCTTTCTCTTGGATCCCTCTGCTTTGTAAAACTAGTGAAACACTTCAGAAGGCCAGCAGGGAAGAGAGCCTGGCTTTGCAACTTGGAGGGAAAGTCATCAAAATAAACAGAGCAGAGATTTGAAGCCACATCAGTGCTTTCATTCCCTGGCTGTCAAGCCAGTTTTTCCCCATGGTTCAGTGAGTGTGTATGTGAAGTAGGATCGGTCAGAAAAGAGACTGTCTGAAGGTTACATATCTTGTAAAAGCTCACACTGAGAATGAACTGCCTGATGCAGAATGGATATATGAATCTGCATTTTCCTTATCAGAAGTAGAGTCTTCAGTGCTGTTCCCACGGCATGCTCTACTAGAATGTTTCTCAGCTTTTGCAAGATAAGTGAGTAAGTAAGGTTTGTCTTCTAATCCCAGTGTACAGCCAAATGAAGATACAAACATTTTTTGAAAAGCAAGGTTCTTATTTTTTAGCAATATTTAAATTTTCATTTTAAATTAATTGTGCTACAGTCCCTCGATATGCTGAAAAAGCATTCTCATGTGTAAAAGATGCAATTGTCAAACTGGAGCTCTGCCAGATTTGGTTTTGTTCTGCTTCCTGGGTCCTGTGGGCATCAGCACACCAAGCTGGGAGATCTTTGGCAGAATTTGGCTGTTCTTTTTACAAAAGCGAGACAAAAGGTTGGTACGCAGGGGGCCACCCCAACTTTATGGCTTCCCTAGACTTCCCTGACTTGAATTCCTACTTGATTCTTTAAGCCACTTTTCTGTCTAATTTGAGCTATTGGCACATGACAGAGCAGGCTGAGATCTGGCATCTCATACTTAATCTCCTCCCAAAGAACCTCTCCCTGTTTGTGAAGTCTGAAGTGAATTTGAGAGGTATAAGAAGCTGTTAAGAATAAGTGTGTTTTTATAGAGCATTTAATATATTGTTTTGAAAAATGTGCTCAATGTCTACATCCCCACTTCACAATTAGGAAACAGACTATACTAAAGTGATTTGAGAAAGGCTGCTCAGCAATAAAAGTCATGTCTCACTTTCCCTCAAGTGGTGTATCCACATTGGCTTATTTTATATTACTTTCTTTTATGAGGCCGTGAAAACCTTTATTTCTTTGCACAACCTTCCAATGCCTTTTATTCATCTAGGAAATCAGATTAAAACAGGGTTTTAAATGTGAAGCAGCTAATCGCATTATATATAAGTAGGTAAAATGGCAGAAAATATATTTAGAAGTGATGGGAACAGTTGTTTTTTCTCTTTCCAAAGAAATGCGTGTATTATAAGCTTAAATGAAAGGTCCTAACTGTAGTGACTGCACAGGAAATATACAAAATCCTTAAGCTTATACCGCTTTCAAGTGACTGTTATCTAAAAATCCTTGATTATGAGGTTGATTTTTATATAACATCCCCTTCAGCAAGCAACATTTCTCCCAGGCTGAAAGCACTTGAGACACCACCTATCAAAAGTTATTTTTTCCCTGTGAAAATTTCTTATCAGATTGAAATAGTGGTTATTTTTTGCCAAAAAAATCATATTCATACTGAAATAGTTTGACAAAAATAACATTGAGTCTAAATAATTCCTCTGTGAAAGTATTACACAGTGACTCCTGCACGTATCTTTGTTGAAGTTTATTGTGGTTATAGTCTTATCTGGAATGAGTGTGTTAGTTTTGTAATCTTGGAAGAACCACTTGCACTTTGATCTTCCAGTAACAAGGAGGAGAGAAATGAGAAATCCATGAGAGCCAGCGAGAAACCTAAGTGATTGTGCTCGGTTCTTTTTTTTTTTTTTTTTTTTTTTTTTTTAAATATTGGATTTGATTCTCTACAGCTGCTATTTTGGGTTGGCCTTGGCTCAGGTGAAGGGAACTGCAGTTAGAGGATGGCTCTGATTAATGCTGACTTTGCTCCCGGGCGGCCAACAAAGGATCTCCACAGCATAGCCTTGCTCGGTGTCCCCATCATCCTCACTATTCTGTTTTAGGGCTGCAATAGGGCTGTTTTAGGGAAGTCCTGCTTCCTAATCCTTGGAACAGAGTTTTGAAAGTAATATTTCTTCCTTTTCATTTGACGAAGTGTTCATAAAATTTACCCTTTTTTTCATCTCCTTGTTTCATGCTTCCAAATGAACTATATTTAGACCCTAAATGAACCCTGATTTCATTGAAAAGCAAATTCAGTCTTTTAGCTGCTGCCTGAACGCAATGAAAAATACCCCAACACACAAGTTAATATGTTTGAATCGTTCAGCATAGAGTCCAACTTTAGTAAATTTATTCTAGATTTAGGTCTAACTTGATGAAATTATAATCAAGGTGAGCCAAAAGTCCTGTTTCTTTGAAAGTAAAATTTTCCATCTTGCCCAGAATCCTAATACATCATTTCAAATGTTGTAAAAGGAGCTGTGTAGACTGAACACAAAGCATGAAGAATAAAGTTAAGGCATTTGTCATGCAAGGCACAGAGTGACTTGTTGCTTTTGCACAAAACATCAGGAGAAGTTCCTTTACCCAAGTCACTCGTGCTGATGTCCCGAACGCTGCGACTAATTTGTATGCTCTGATGCTTATGGCAGGGCGCTCTCTTGGGCAAGAGTCAGCTGGTGCACTTTGAATCTTTGCATGCCAAGGTGAAAAAAGCAAGTTCAGTCTTCAGAATAATTTCCCATTTCTGGTGAGGATTGGTGGATAGTATTGGCTACGTTAAGAATCTAGAATCTTTGAAGGGATTTCATAAGGTGATACTATTTAAAAATATTTGGCTCTTTCCATGCTAGAACTTGGTATTTACTAACAGCCTTTCAAACGTGAAATGAGAGGATTTTTGTCAGTCAAAATAGCTACTTTTTAAAGACAGTTATAGATGGAACCTAATGAGATTTACAGCTATGAGAATGACAGCTTTCTGTGCCTAATATAGTTTCTCTTTTAGAGATTATAAAAAGTAATATGTTTTCTGGGAAAAGCCGGATTATCTGTCAAAAATACTTGTAATATAGTCTGAGACGGTAGCTTGAATAAATTTACCCAACTGTTTTCATAGAAATGTTAATGTTACAGTCAAGGAGAAAAATTCACGAGAAACAAAGATTAAACTTTGGACCTTCAGTCCACCTTTAGTGAGTAATTAAATGAAAACTGTCTCAATTCACAACAATGAATGAACAATCTCCGTTCGTTCATCTCTTGAGTTTCATGGACAGCTTTTGCTTAATTGGCCATTTTCAATTTACAAGCGTAAGGCTTCAGCATAAGCTGTATAATTCAACATGTTACAGCACTGATTAAGTTAACTGAGAGTGGTTCAAACGCAAGAAAAAAATATACATATATAAAATATATAAATATATGTATATTAAAATATATAAATATATAAAAATGTAAAAATATTTTACATTTACTAAATGCTGTCAAGTTATTGTTATCTGTCTCTGCCGATATACATTTTCTCGTTCCATATATATTGATTAAAGAAGAAATTGCTGTTTTGTTAAGCTTTCTATAGAGAGCCTGTCAGGCAGGAAAGGCTGTTTAGTGTAAAAGCTGACAATGTAGTGCCGTATCTTGAACGCGTTTCAGGTTCTTGTCACATTGAACTGCTTTCTTCCTCCTTTTGTCTGAGTTGCACCTCAAAGAGGCTGTGCTGCCTGCCCGGCAATAGTTGCAATATAGCTTCTAGGTTTGTTTAGACTGAAGAGCAACATGCAGTACGGTATGACTACAGGATTCTGGATAGCAAAAAATTTTTGGGACACTTGAACGGATAAGATTCTCAAACAGTATTCTCTCAGTAGCTTGTTTTTCCCTTTGATTATCCAACACAGCCTTTTTTGCAATGAACACACTATTCAAATTGTTTCTCTTAAAGAAGAGAAGGACAGTTGAACAGAATGTAAATACTTTTTCTTAGAACATCTTACACACAAATGGTTGGGTTTTTTTCCAGTTATTGGAAGATGATTTATAAATCCTTTATTTTTTCCTCTCCTTTTGCTAATGTAAATCAAAGACTTGATCTGACAGTCTGGCATCTTACTACTTTGTAGAAATGGAAGGGTGTGTTGTGTCCCTCATCCCCACCCCACCCCGCCCCTGCTCCGTGATTCCCGCTACCTTGTGTCTGGGATTAAAAAGGAGCGGGTAGAAGGACATACAGAGGCAGGTAGGAGGAGAGACATATAACTTGTGCTGATCCTGCTTTCATGGAATTTACCATCGTGCCATCTGATGCATTTCGTCTTTACTTGATGAAGTCTGTGCTCAGGTAATGATTATAGAACTAAATTTGATTTCCAATTACAACATTGTAGTGTATCTATGTAAAGTTTGTGCTTGAAGTTACCAGAACATGGTGATAATCTACAGGTGTGTTTTAGCAATGCCTTTCTTCAATAGATTTGCACACTTTTCCCCAGTGCCCCGAGGTGTGGTTAGTTATCCAAATGGCAAATTGGATAATTAGTTATCCAAATGGTAAATTTTACTAAGAGCCCAGCAGTGCTCGGTGGTGCTATACAGCTTCGAATCGTAGTCTGCATCAAGATTGATTACTGACACTTCATAAAAAGTCCCAGTTCTGATTCTTCTGATTCTAAGCACAGATTCTGAAGGAAATACTTTGTCCTTTAGTCAAAGAAATTGATTATGTGAAGCATATCATGGAAGTAGTTTTTTTTTTTAAATTGACTTTGTACATCATTAGTTTTCCATTCCATAAATAAGCTCTGTTCTAGATTAATCCCTAATGGCCAAATATTATTACCGTTATGTAGACCCAGTGTTCATTTTATAATGGGAAAGTTTCCTCAAGGAGAAGATAGTTTTGCAGCATTCTGGAAGTTAGACTCTATGTTAGCTTTTCCAAAGAAGAAAACTGACCACAAAAATGCTTATCTTGTGAACTTTGTTTGTGGTTTCATGTTGTTGGGGGTTTTTTTTGTTTTGTTTTTTTAAACTCAGTTGTTCCAGTAAAACGCAGCTGTTTAAGTGGGTGGAAAGTGATGATGTGTCCACAGAACAAGAAATGGTGCTGAAGATCCTAGCCAGTGGTTTAAACTAAGGAAGTGGACACAAGCCATTAGAGGATTTATGTAATTTCATCTCCTTTTGTACTTGATACTAATTCCTTTCTTTGTGGTGTATAGCATTTTGAATTTTTTTTTTTTAAATGCTGATATAAATGTAACGATAGAGAACACAACTGGCCAGTCTCGTTTATTTGACTAACAGTTTATAGAAATCAGAAACAGATCGCAAGCTCTGTCACTCAGCATGAGACGTTCCAATTCTGAGAAAAGAAAACCACTCATTCATCTGTTTAACAGCTAAGCAGTCATCCAGTCTTGCTTTTCAGGAACACCCAAAACTTGTCCTCAACCTCGTCAGTGTTTGGAATATGCAAAGAATGCAAGACTGACCCTGGAACTGGTAAATTCTCCCTTTTAATATGCTTCCATGTTTGTAGATTTACCCAAGTTCAGCCAAATTCTGCTTTCTGTGACACTTGTTCAAATCCAGGTTAACTCTGAGAGTCTTGTTCAGGATTTACACTAGTTTCCCTGAAGGAATAAATTGGTCCAATAACATTACAATCATAATGGGAAAAACCCCCACAAAACCACACCAAAACCTAAATAGAACATTAAGACTTAATGGCATTGCGTTTGTGGATTCAAAAGAATTAGTCACATAGAGAACCACCCTCTGAGACCTCGGATTCTTTGGCATAGTGTTTATTTTCGTTTTTAGGATTTGTGTCCAACATGTAGTTAATTTTCTGTCCCATTCCAGAAAATGTAAGGCTTCCCATTACAGACGACCTGGGGTTCAGAAGCTATAATTTTGCAAATGCTACATTTTAATCTGCATGCCTTTTTCCTGCCAGTTCTTTCCTTCATGCCTATGTGGTCTGACTTGATTCCAGAAGAAAAATCAGGATTGTACTCTTTTCAGAGATTACATATCTTTTTTTTTTTTTTTCTTGAAGTTGGCCAGGATACTATTGCTTTCTCCTGTGTTATGTGTGAGTGCAATAATAACATCCACCACCATAAATATAGTGTCATTTGGAATCCTCTTGTATAAGTAGTGAACCCTTTCTGTATTGCCCCTAAGAACTTTTTATAAAGAATCAAACCTTCATGGATATGGAAACAAACCCCATCTTTTTAACAAATATATTTGAGATTGGTTCATATCTACCTCAAGTCCTAGAATCTGGATAATTCTGAGTTTTATAAAATATCTAAAAATAACATTTTCTTTAATCCTCTCAGATCAACTGGCATTTGAGCTTTTCCAACTAGTTTAGGAGTTCTTTACTATATTCTGTCAACATTAGGAGTCTTTGTTATGAAAGCTTCTGTCTAATTTTCCTTCAATGGAACTGTTTTTGGTGGACCTTATTCTTTTATGGTCAGGTTTTCCCAGTAGACACTTATTACATAAATCTTCTTGCTTTGACGGTTATTGATGCAGGAAATGGTCATGTAGCCTTGAGATTCAACTACTTCCTGTTCTTCTAGGATTATGTTCTAAAATGCGACCAAAACTTTTAAATTATTTCATTATAGGCATCTGTATTCCTTAAGGAAATTCGTAACTTGCTAGGTTGCAGTAATTGAGTAGACTATAGAATTGCAAAATTGTCTGTGTTTCTGGGTTCATTTGTTGCTACTGGAAAAGGGCATGGATGTACTCCAACCTCATGACTATCTAGAATTCAAACACATATTTCAGGTTCTGGTTTTGCAGTAGCTGGAAATTTTACCTGTAATAACTACTCACAGTTGCTCACAACTCCTTCCTTAAGTATTAGTTGTTGGCTTTGGTTTTGGTGTTCCTTGCGATTCCGTTCATTATTGAGGGGAAAAAGCAGGATTGACTTACCGAGAGACAAGAATTTACTTACAGTGCAAATGCATCACAGATGGGTCTACAATGTTGATTGGTGGAGGAAGGGTATTTAGGGATATGAAAGCAGCTAAGTTCTTGTTAACTGAAAATAGAAACTCTGTACTTTGAGAACATGGGTTCATTTCAGTTGGGCTTCTCAAGAAACATTCACTGATGAAATGTGTATCGGACAATCTAAAATAATTTGGAAAAATCAACATATATGAAAGGTTCATTGATCATCGTTGAGTAGCTTTTATCTAGTCAGTCGTAAAGTATTTACACTTACCTGTAATTACTTAATCTTTCTTGACCTGAATTGAACATATTTTTAAAGCTTTTATCCAAGAATGTGAGTTATGATACTACAGCAGCATATGGCAAGAGAATATGGTGCTAGTGTAACTCGTACAGTAATTTGCAATATTTCTGTTTCTCTAGAAAAGCTGTCCTTTTTAAGAACTTTCAGAACCTCCTAAGACCCCTTTCAATGAGAATTATCCTGCTGTTATATAACGTACAATAGTATTTTATATTGTATGAGATGGTATAAAATCACGCATTCTTCACTCAGCTTCCACCAAAATTGGGTTTTGATTGAGAATGAATTACTGTGAGATATGGATAAAAGGTCAATTGATATGGTCCTGAATCATTGAGACAACGTTTTGGAGAGATAAGTAAACGGTTTTATTTCTTTATTTTACTGTTGCAGGAATAAGGCAAGCAGAATAAATAGTTGATGGCCAAGACAGAATTGTAGATCAGGGATTTCTTGATGCTCGAGTTAAATGCATTAAATTGTATCAAGTGGAAGTAGCCAGCTTAAGCCTACACTAGATCCCATGCTTCCCAATGCTTCACATCAATTAAAATCTAGCAAAGTAGTAGCTGTACACATTGTGTTTAGTTACACAGATTCTATGAAGCGTTAAAAAAGTGAAGAATATTAATGGCTTTAGATTTAAAACTCATTAACCATTACCCTGTTGACCAGCTAAGTAGAGTTTCTCAGCACTCCTCTGTGCCAGTGCCCCTTTATTCTGCTATGGAAAACCAGAAATGTTTGTTGACTTCGCTAAAAATATTTGGGAATGCTGGCAGTATCATTGGGTGACACAAGGTGGATGCCTGCTCAGTAAAGCATATCTGGTCGAACTATAGATATTGCCATTTTTTCAGAATGTAAAATATTATTTTTTGTCAGAATACTTGTTTAAAGTTATGTTTACTGGCAGAAGATATTTCTTTTTATTGTAATCTGATAAGCGTGTGTGTTGTTAGAATTCTGAAAAAGCTCCTTCAGAGTTGACTCTTGTTATAAATCCATAAAAGCAGCTTCTTTCTCAAAATGGTAAGGTTTGTAACTGATTGCCTTGAATCTTGATCCAATGTAGTGTGAATTGTGGCTTCATCGAATGAAGGTGGACCACTGAGTAATTCTGAAGAGAAATTTTGCAATATCACAGCGTTGCCTGTTTCCAAATAAAGCTTGGCAGCTTCTGATGAATTTTCTTTGAGATCTGATGAACAGAAGGCTTAAAGTACAATCCATGAAGTACATATGTAGTGAGAAAGCTATTTTGTCACAGACACCTTTGAGTAAAATCCTTAGAACACCACCAGTTCCAATTCAGCCTCTCTGGTTTTATGTTGACTTATACCTCTTAAACCTTTCTGCTAAACGTCAATCAATCAAAAAAGCAAAAATGTGTGCAGATCGGACTAAATAATGGTCTCTGAATTATGGGTGATTGTGGTTCACATACTGCCTCTTTTGATCACGTGATTCTTTTGATACCTTAACAATAATACTGTTTAAACAAGGGTTGGTTTAAAAAGCAAACAAAAATAAACAAACTGAGACCCCGTTCTTCTCTAGCATGTCCCACCTGTCCTAACCAGTTGCCGTTGTATTAAAGAAAATAAAATTATGCATCTTTTATTATTTTCAGGTCATTAGCATTTGCAGGAAGCTCCACTATTCAGGATCTACAAAATCAATTATTTGCAGCCATGCTCAGAAAGGACAAACTTCTCTTCACCCAGAACTGAATTATTCTGTCCTTATTTTGTGGGTTTTTTGTTTTCATTTCAGTGGGTGATCTGCATGTTATAAATATACAAATATGAATACAAATATACAAATACAATATAATATACAAAGTAGTGCTGAGCTAAGCAGACATTATAAATAATCCCACTGAAGAAAAACGTGAACTGACAAAACATACTCGAGAGACATTGGCTGTGCACGTCCGTATCTTTTCACGTTCTTCTCTTTATATTTCCTTAGATCATAGATGAAGAAGAAACACAGTTCATGAGTAATTGTCCTGTTGCTGTTACTGAGAGCACACCTAGAAGAAGGACACGCATTCAGGTGTTTTGGACGGCTCCTCCTACTGGTACAGGCTGTGTAATCCTGAAGTAAGTATTTTAAGGCATATTAAACTAACCATTAAAGTAAAATTCGGTTAGTAACAAATCTAATATTTATTAGATTAAAAACTACTGGAGTTCTTAGATGCTTTTTTTCCCCTTTGACACACTTGGCCAAGGATAGTTCTACTTGTGCAGTTAAACGTTAGCAACTTAAAGCCCAAGTATTCAAAAGTTACTCCGAGCCTTCAGTAAGCTTTGAATTGGTAACCTTAGTTGAACTTGGTGGGCTCTCAGCCATTTATTTCACCTAAAAATACTGAATCTTTAAGATCAAAATTGCATCCATCTGGCTGAGATTTGGGTAAGAAAACATGATTTTAGTTGAGATGAATAATAGGAATGTTCTGTAGAGTAGGATTTTCTAAATGGATCTTTAGCATTAAAACCAGATGTGTTTGTTTAGAGGTGAATGCTTTCATTTTAGAGCTGGTGATCGTTTACTGATGTTTTCCAATTATTTCTACAGTCTGTTTCTAAAGCATGTATATTCATGTTTTTTAAACAATAGACAAAGGTAACATTATGCAGGTGCACTTTGCTTTGGGGCCGCTTATTTGTCTGTAGAAACCTTAAGTCACTTCTTACTATGAAGAGTGTCGGAGGAAACTGCCAGAGGAACATTGTCCTGTCTTTAAAGGTTTTGTTTGTCATATTTAATAGGACAGATTGGTCAAATATGCACGGGCAATTTGGATTTCTTTGCTTGCTTTGAAACCTGCGTCTGGGATAAGCCTTTGCAATTGCTAAGATGTGCCCTGCAGTAGACTAAAGAATTTCAAAGAGTCTTAATCATTACTGGGATTGCCTTTAGAGACAGAAAACACCTCTAGGCTTTTAGGGAGATGCTAGCACAAAGGTGGTGCTGACGATAGTTTAGGCCAATCCGGAGAATGTGTTATTAAAATTGCAACTAATTTCTGAACAGGCTGCAAAATTGCCCCCGGCAAATGGTCCATGGCTGCTCTTCTCTCACCCTGTGCTTCATTTCCTTCTCTTTTTGCTGATTGGCACGAGAGATGAACACCCTCCTCTTCCACATCTGTGAGGGTGATCTAGCTCCAGCCCTGACACTGGCTGTGGAACAGTCTCAGATGTTCGGCAGTGCACTCCTACCTGCTGCCTCTTGCTATCAGTAAAAGAATTTTGTTTGAGACCTTCTGTTCTAATCTGCACGGAAGCAGTTCAAGAATACGCTTCCAGTCCTTTCTTAAGCTGAGGACAGAGAAGTGTGTATTGGACTGCAGCAAAACGGTGAAGCTTTCTGGGTGGCCAGACAGGTTGTATGTTAAAGTTTTTATAAGGAATTTTTCAAGGAGCAATCACGAAAATCTTTCAGTGTTGCTGAGCTGTTTATCAGTAAAGCTATTTGCTTTTCCCCTCAGGACTGCCTCCCGCTTAGTTGCGTAACAAATATTGCTTGAGGCACTTACTACGTCAGTAATGTAATGCTACAGTGATGATGTTTTATACATCCTTTTAAAGACATAAGATTTAAACTTTAGTACAATAATGATATGCAGCAATACAAGTTGATGGATTTATTTTTTTTTTCCAGTACTGTCCTAAGTAGAATTGCCATTAAGAAAAAAAAATGAACCAAGACCTATACTTTTCTCACTAAAATTTAAACATCTGTGGCTGATGTTAGTTCAGGGGGCTGCCTGGCTCTTGGCAGCAAAGGAATGTAGTAGAGTACCACCAACTGCAGGAACGTTGATAAATGTTTCTTCTCTCTTGTCTCTGCTGGTCAAGTCGTGCTGGCTGTTCAACGCGCTCTGATTTTTACACTGTGAAGTAGTCATGTTATTGCAGAGAAGTGAAGAGAGGCTCCAAAAAGTAGAAAAGTTAGAACTGCAGTTCTGATGTTATACACACAAAAGTACGAAGTGACATTACCTTAAAGAATGTACAGAGTAAATCCATGGCATGCAACCTTTTCAGACTGCCGGACGTACATCAGTAGTGCCAACAAAACAATGAAGTGCCAATATAGAGTTAGGTTGGCTCATTGGTACCAGTTCCCGTAATCTGTTTGGGCAGCTAAAAGAACGTCTTAGAAATTGAAGTTCACGGGGAAAGGGAAAATTTTTGGTGTTACGACCGCCTATTTACAGTGTGTTGTGGCTATGTTAGGTGTGTATGTGCTGGTGAAAGGAAGACGTTAGGTACTTTCCAGTAAAAATTACATGAAAAATACAAGCTTGCTCCCAATGGTTGCTTTATTGACCTCAGAGGGTAAGTAACTACTCCCTTCCTGAAGGCAGTTCAAAGAATGACGCCGTCACCATTATTAGGAGTTGCTGATGCCAGAAATTAGCAGCGTAATGTGGCATTTGTTTGCACTGCCCTGCAAACTTCCATGACGCCATACATAGCAATCCCTGATGTGGTTTTGGCATTAACATTTACATTTTTTCTTCTGTATGTAAAGCTTTGACCACATCTGAATTCGAGTTTATAGTCAGCATTCTTTATAAACCTTCTTTATGGTCAGCTCCCATAGAATAGCATAGAAATGTTGGATGCAATTTTCAGAATTACTCTGTCATTTGTGAGAGCTTTAATGATATAATAAAAACAAAAGTCTAAAAGCAGTTGTTGTTAGAAATAGTTAAGTCCAAACTCATCATGGAAAAATTCAGAAACCTTGAAGTTTAGAGGAAACAAAAGCCCTCTGTATTTTTCTTGTTTCTGTGTGTGATGGAGTACAAATACTGTTTTATTATCAATACATACCTGTTTCAGTCCTTGGAGACTATCTGATCATTTTCTTTTAGAATTTCCAAACCAGAATGGCAGGATTTTGGAGCCTATTCTGAATCATAAGGATATACTTCTTCCTTTTCACTATGTCCTGGTCTACTGACTTCAATATATAGAAAAGTTAAATGTAGTCACAAGTTAAACATACCTGATCCATAAAACCTCATTTGGCTAGGAGTCTTCTCAGTGCTTTCTAGGCACAGCGCATGTGATCAGTTTGGTTGTGGCCAAGCATAAAGTGACACAGACAAATGGTAATCTGTAGTTCTAGGGTTCAGTAAGGGATGATAAATCTTGGCGTGCTAGCTTTCTGCATGACTGCAAAATGCAAAGTTTAGGACAATAAACATATGTTTGAATTCGACTTACCACTACTTTGCTTTCTAAAACATCTCTTTCTGTGTGAAAACGTAGAATGGGGAGGGGGTGGGGGTGGGGGGAGAGGAAAATGAATTAACATATGATGTTGCACTGTAATTGCTTAGTTGAGAACAATTCGTCTATTCTCTTTGTTCCCACTAAGCGATGACAGTGAAATAGCCTAAAGGTTCAAATCCTTCCAGACTCTTTATTGAAACTGCCAGTTGTACTGAATGTACTTCTAGGATGCAAACAATAGCTGAAACTCTGTTTGTCCAAATGCTTAAGCCTGTGCTCCAGTCTCCCTGAAGACAGAAGACTTTGCTTAGATGTTACACACTGCTTGGGAGACCCTCAAGCTTTAAGCCCTCTTTACCCTTGCCTGATGTATGCTAGGAACACTGTGCAGCTAAATCCAATTATAGGAAGGTACACAGACTCCAGCATACCAGCTCTTCGAATGGTTTCTGCAGATGGATGAAATGGAGAAACAGCATATCACTGTGGGGATGGCCCCGACACTGCAAGACAGTTTTAAGCACCTTGATTTTGAGGGTGGCCTAATGGAAATGGATGGAACGCATTGTCGAGTGTCAAATTGCGTAGCCAGCCTCATCGCAGCCCTAGGTACTTGAATAGAAAGTTTTGCTATGTGGAACAATGTTATTATAAAAAGATAAATCGACATAATGCATTTGGATCTTAGCAATAAGGATTCACTTGGCTGCCCTAGCATCTGTGCTAAGCTTCAGAAGCTACCCAAATATCAGCATGAGCAGGAAAATGCTTACAACAATGTCTTTCTTGCTTCTGTGGTTAAAGATATCTATTTGGACCATTCTGAGCTGTCATGCTGTGTGGAGGCTACTTGTTTTCGTGTTCACAATGCAATGTCTAATCTTTCTATCCCTCTTTACTTTCCCTTGTTCCTTGTGATTGATTGGACACTAAGGTGCCATGTGGCAATATGGGAGGACCACGTAATTTCCTTCATCTTCTGATGAAAGTTTGTGCTCTAATACTTATTTACTGTATTTCTGGGCTCTTCAGAATGTGTTTGCTTTCTAGCATCTTTGAAAATGTACTGTTAAAACTTTCTTGAGAGATGTTTATAATTATTTTTGCCATGTGCAAGTTATATAAAAACTAATTATCATATTGAGACAATTGAGCAGTGGCAGAGCCTGGTGGTATTTGTTTTATCACATGGAAGTGGAGAAATTTTTAGGGGTTTGAACGCTGACTTGGCCAATCTGTTTTTGTATTTTGCATAACTGAGTCTGAAAACTTTTTAAACTATTTTTTTTAACTTTTTTCCGCATGTGGATTGTCATGCTCGATTTAGCATGTTCTGTTTTTCAGAAAAAGTTGAGCAGCACACGTGCAATTTTTTGGTTTTATATCTGACAGCTAATATTCAGAGATTGTGCTTAATTCTGTAAAAAAACCCATCTAATGGAAATTTATCTAGTTTAGCAAGGAAAGTCTTAAATACAGATTTCAATTAGTGATTTACCCCATTGACAAAAAAAAGGGAATAAATGTTTATTAAAAGTTTCTTAGGAGTGATAGAGAATCACCTCTTTTAGGCCACATTTAGCCCCAGATTTCTACTTTGAATGGTTAATTGTATTCTTCATGATGAAGTGTCTCAGTTCAGCATGGTACTGAACAGGTAGGTAAACGTGTGGTCCATGTAATTGATGGAAAATACAGAACAAAATATTTTTCTGCAAGTGCTTTTAGAATTCTGTAATATAAAACAAGAGTGAAGAAAATTTTGTAAATTGTCTTAGCTTGTCACATATTAAAATTTCATGGTAGGGAGAATCTTGTTAATATCCAAATTGATTAAATCTGTCAGCTGATGTAGATCTCATGAAGAGTCAAGTATTGCTGGATGGTAATTATCTTTTCCTCTAGCATTTGGTGATTTTCACAGAGTCTGAGATTAATTGTTAATGTAGTAAATGATGGCCACATGCAGATAAGTTATATTCAATTTACCATTTAGAAAAGAAACCACAGTTCTCTGATTGGCTCATGGAATAATTGAGTTCTCAGGCAATGGATGTGACTTGTATGGTAAATGTAACAAACGTTCTTGCTGACAAATTACTTATTTCTGCTATACATATCATGCTTAAACAACCAACAAATTAAAATCTGGTTTCTGTAAATAGTGTTTATTACCATTACTACTTGCAGAAATCCGCTGTATTTGTCATAGTGTCTCTGCTGTTTGTTCTGGAAATGTTTTCTGAGCCATCTCCAGGGAAACGTTTTATAATTTTTGAGGAAAAGTGTGAAACTTACTGATTTTCTGCGTATGTAAATACCGTAGTGATTTTAATTACGTTGGGTTTTGTTTGTGTGTAGTCAAAAGAACGTAGAGAAGTTTTAAAGAATTGCAGTCTTCCAACTAAAACTATGATATATTTAGTATATCAAGTATGTATTGACACAATCTTTTAGGTAGTTGTGCTATTGTACCAAAGCTACCATACCCATGAGGACAACTCCAATACTAGTCCAAGGGTCTATGCCTTGGATATAATACTCAGGTTCCAACCTCCGTGTGGATTCTGGCAGTCCTCTTGCTCTCGAGCCTTCAAGGCTCTGAGAGCGAATGAACTCCAGCTAGAGCTTTTTGAACATGTACTTTTTGCTTTCTTGTAACTTCAAGCATTGTGTCCATTCGGGTCACTTGGCATCTCACTCTGAGTAAGCGCTACCCTGAAATGTGATGTTGGAAAGGCTAAAAGAAGAACCAAATGTCACAAAGCCCCATGAGTTCATAACTACATATACATACTGAAACTGTCTTGATATGCAGCCAAGTCTCCTCTGTACACTCAAAACTCATGATGAGATCCAACCAGGGAGTCCTCGGGCCGGAAACAGAGCACAAGACATCTGGAAAACAAAACGCACACATCACAAGAGCAGCTCTGTGGTGTGTAAATTAATACATGACAAACTCAGTAACACTGCATTAAGAAAATTGAAATGGTCAGAATGAAATGCGTTTCAGAATTAACCTCTCTTACTGAAAGTGTTGATATTATGATTATCACAAAAACAAGTTGCACAGATCTACTCCTACCGGAAAGAAACTCCAGTTGTCCATGAGCTACAGAGTGGGTCTGCATCAGCTTATTCAATCTTTTCCGTTTATCCTTCCAGTCTTCCCGTGTGATTGTCCAGATACTTACATGTCAACAATTTTACTTATTACTTGCGTATTAGAATACTAATACTGGAGCAATTGAGCACAGTTATAAAGCATTTACTGAAAGCTTCCCATTATGACTAAATATAATGGCCAAGGAAAAATAGAGAACAATCTGCCTTCCTTGCCTACAAAGAGCTTTCACTAACAATTATATGCAGTTTATGGAACAATAGAAGATAACAGTTCTCATAAGTAACTATATTGATTTTTCCCAGTAGAATTAATGACTCTTCCGCACGCAAGAAATGATCAAAATTCCTGTATTTAATAGTTTAAAAAAATATAAATCTGTATCTTCAAGTTAACTACCGCAAGATAACAGCAGTAGCTTCTGAACTTCATTTTTGATAGATAATAGCAGTATAGCTTTATATTCCTTTGTGTGTAGCTTAAATAAAGTATTTTATGTAGACACTATATGTATTTCTACACAATTAAGATAGCAATCTGAGATATCTCCATACATCCTAACAGTTCTGAGAACAAATGCAAGCTTTGATGTATAGAAAATGTACTAATTTTCCATGTGAGTTTTTACCTGCTTTCATTTTTCCTCCTTCTTCGCTTTTAGGAGTTGATGCAAGAGAAACGTGCACAGCTTTAAATGGCTAGGGACATAGATTGGAAATGAACAGATTTGGGTCCATTCCTATCTTTCACGCCGGGTTATCATATACAGCTCATTTTTCAATGCCTCTGTTTTCTCAAAAACAACTAGAGATCAGTGACTTTATAAATCACTGCAAGATAGAAAAGATACTAACATGTATTGCATTATTCTAATTCCTTAAAGATAATTAAATGTTTTCTTCATCCAGGTAATTATTTTTTTTCCAAAACAAATGGAACTTTGCAATGTAACTAACTTACAGCCCTATATTTCACTTTTTTAGGCTAAAAAAACACAGTTTACTTGCATTAGGAAGGAAGAATAACCTTCTGCATTTCTATACAGCTTCTATATTTATAGCAGCTCTAATATTAGATTGTAAAAATGCCTATTTGCATTTTAATACATACAGTAGCAGCCCTCTGGATCTACTGGCTAAACACATCTACATGTAAAACAAAAATCTGTTTCGCTTTCATTTTCTCACAGATTTACTATTTCTTTAACTTCACAATGGGAGCACATGAATTTGGAAAGTGTCGTAAAGGGGTTTTCTTGTGACTTTGTGTTCTTCTAGATAATCTTTTTTTACAGCACAATTAATATAGTAATCCTATAAAACCTAGGTAGTTTCACGCGTATGCTGTTTTGTTTGCAAAGGCGCAGTGTTGCAAAGCAGCTTAGTGGTTTTGCTACTGAACGATGTGTTTATTCCTTGGGGAGTGCAAAGCAATAGGGAAACAATGTGTGTGGGGGGGAAGGAGTAAGGAGAGGATGATGGTCTTTCCTCTAGTGGTAGGGGAATATAGTTATGGCTTTACTATGAAAGGTAATATTTTTAACTGTTTCACACTCTACCTTGAAAATGCCTATGATAATTTCCATATTAAAAAAAAAATAAATCAGTGTTTATGGGCACATTTAAGGTAAATGGCAGTAATGCGCAATTACTCTCGCTGGTCCATATTAAGCACCTGCAGCTTGGTGCTGCCTGCAGCCAGTAACTTGTTCGCTATTCCACCATTCAAGTTATTAATGAAAATATTGATGTATGTATGCATCACCGCACAGAACTTGAAACTTCAGTGAGTTCCAGCTCAGCTCTAAACATATGAAAACGCAAATTCCTGTGTTTCAAACAGAGGAACGTTGCTGTCTAAAAAATCCTGGCATTTAATTCTGATGTAATTTCTATGTAAACACTTTAAATAAAATTTTGAAAAAATCTGCTAGTTTGAGGTATCTGTATATTTACAAATCTAAAAAGACGTATAAAAAGATCGAGAAAGTATTTTTACGCAATAGTATTTTTTATTGACAAAATTTGTGTTGGAGAAAGACAAATCTTCAAAGAATTCTTAAATCTATTTAAATATCCAAGAGATTAAATGCAAAAGGATTTAAGACATGAATGGAGGGAAGTTCTCTAATGTATCTTGCACTGAAATCTGATTTTTTCTGAATTTTGCTCCCAGTAATTGGGGAAATGAAACAGTAAACTCTGATTTCTTTCTGGCTAAGTCTCTTTTAGAGTCTGTATTTTCATAAATTTCAAGTAGTGGGATGAAAAAAAAACAACCTCCATAATTTTCTTGTTGTTTGCTGTTTGTAAATGAAAATCATTGTTAATTTAGGAGCCCGACAGCTGTAGAACATTTGCCATTCGGCAGCAGCTGTCAGTAGCACTTGAGTTTATTTCACAAACAGATGTTTAATATGACTTCAATGCCATTGTCAATTTTTGAGGGGAAACAAAGAGAGGAAAGGAATAGAAATAATCATAATAGTCATAATTTGATTTCCTTTCAAAACATAAAGCAGAGTCACTATTGATGACATCAAAAGTGTTTTCAGGTTTTATTACTGAATGTATTAAATCAGTTTTTTTATAACTGCATGAACTGAAATTAAGATTTCTCAATGCATGGTAATTCATGTTAAGGAAGGGATTTGTCTTATGTCAGGAACTGAAGGCATTATTTTAATGCTGTAGGCTACATGTTTAAAATATGTATTTTATTTACAAATCAAAATATCATACTATTTCTACAGTCTACAGAGGTAGAAATTTTTGTCTCTATCTTAAAATCTATATTAAAATCAGGGTACCATTGAGTGACCCGCTGTCATACAAACTAATGTTGTTTACTGTAGTATAATAGTATTCTCATTTCACATCAACAAAAGTGAAGGGCAAATTGGGTCTAGTAATGAAATGAGATAAGAACAAGCCAAGTAACATGATGCGTTTCATTTTTAATTTTAGTAACCGATGATTTTATCCAGTATGTGCCCAGTGACTAGGAGGCTTTTATGAAAAGTGCTGTTAGAGTATCTCGGCAAGATCCTCCATTATTCAAAATGTCTATAGACCCAGACAAGAGAGTTCAAATTAGCAGTGTGTGGTCTCGATCCTACAACACTTTGGCAATTCTTAGATGTTACAAAGTCCAATTTAAATTAGTCATAAAGATGCACATCTTGCTGGTCATTTGCTTCTTCGTAATACAATCTGTTCAGGTGTTGCAAGACTCTGTGTTTCTACGGGGGTATATAAGTAAACCTGCAGTTAAATTTAAGAAGCTATATTGGGTGTGCCATTCTTTATGAAGTTTTCTATGTTAGCAAAATGTTTCTAGCAGTCTGAGTTCAATGTTTGCTGAACTGTGAACATGCCCACAAAAATCCAGAACAGCTCCGCATAGCACATTTTACAGTTAAAATTTCAAGCACAGCCATATTTCAGTACGAAAGATAAGTGGCTGAGTTAACATAGTGTCAGATTCTGCCATCCTTACTTATATTTAATAGTATTTAAATTCTTATCTGGATTTAAATATGTTAACTGGAGACTCTCTAAGAGTGACATATTATATAAATAAGGGTTTCGGAACCTGAACATGGTATTTATCTTGATTCTTTTTTCATACGAAGTACTACATGATCAGTTCTGATTCGTTTCCTTACAGGAGCAGTTACATGTATTATTGCAATTCTTTTGAAACTATGAAAGGGAAAAAACACCTAGAAAAGAAATTATTATTTGCATAAACTGACTGTTGAATTCATCCTTGATGTCTTTCTGCTTAACTGGTTTGACAATTTTTTGAAGGGATTTGTGAAAGGGTTGACATATTAAATTCAACCAATATTTGGGTGGGCCATTCCTTTCTTTTCCTTGCAGTGATTAGGTACCCACTTTTTCTGTCTCTGCTCCTTCGTTAGATATGCATTGGGTATCTTTGCTATCTGAACAGCAGCAGCCTGCATGCTTTCTGCACTGCTTTCCTGAAGAAATGGATTCGTTGCTTAGGCAGTTCACTGCTTCAGCAGAATGTAGTTTAAAGTCTTGCAACGCACCAGAAAGCACACCTGAGTTCTTTAATGGTTTCTGGGTTTTCATTTGCTGCAGAAAGGATAGGCTTGCAGCCATAGGGGCCTGTGTCTAGAGAGGGGCTCGGCTCTGTTCATTAGGAGGATAATGAGCTTGACGCTAGCTGAGTGCACAGACGGTGTATGTAGCCTGGTGATACCCTTAATATGTACCAACAACTCATTTAAACTCTACAGATTACCTATCATGATGTTTCTTCCCATAGATTTCTCTGAAAATGGAATATACGCTTGTTCTGTACGTGGGAAAAAAAGGTGTGCTCTCTCATGCTGCAGTTGCCTTGCAGTTGTTTGCTGAAGTAAATATATGATGAAAAAAGGAACTTGTATACAAAATAGAAAAATGTTCCACACTGCAGAGATGATGCCATGTATTGAGGTACCACCATTTCGTGACAGTTCATAAAGAAATTGTCTTCCTCATCAGAGTTAATGTAGATAACAGATACTAATAAGCAGGCATTTATCTAATTTATCTGAATAAATCATGGACAAAGCATTGTCTTCAATATAGGGAAGAAACACAAATAGCTCTTCATCCTTGCCAGTTTTATAGTAGGAGTCTGTATTTCTGCCACATGCAGTTCTCCTCACGAAGTACTAAAGATGTTCAGGCAAGTAAATAAAATAAAGCTAAACTCATGAAGAGGAGACAAATTTCACAGATACTCAGATAAGTGTTTTCTGTGGTCTTTATCAGTGAGCCACTTGGCTCAGCAAGAATAAAGTTTTAAGTTCTGTCCTTAGAATTTTCTGGCTTTCCAGTGGCTACTCGTGCATCAGAAGAAACTCAGGCTGTGATTCTCTTCTGATTAAGTGAGACTGAAGTTGGTAATTGATTTCAGTAGAAGGTCAGTCAGCTCTCAATAGAGTGTCATTTCACAATCAACCGCGGCATAAGATTGCAGGGCACACCTAGGGTTTTAAAACACCCTCAACATCAGCGTATCTGATAACTTTACATTTTTAATTTTCAAAGCATGTATTTTTTCTGTTTCTTTTTCTGTGTTAATGTTTGGTGAGAGCAAATGACTACCCACTACGAAAAACAGATAGGTGTACCTTATGTTTTTTTCTCGAAGATTTGTTTTCCTTCTTGCCTGTTTCGAAATCTAAACCAACTATTGGAAAAGTTTAAATTGCACTGTTTGGGTGTCAATCTCAAAAACATAATCGATTCACGTCCACTGCTTGACTCTACAGTGTCTGAGCCCTTGCTCTATTTCCTCCTGTATCTCTAATCGCACTTGGTGTATCTCAATTATCCATGTTAAAACATCTCCCTCTCGGAGTTTCTAATGAAGTTAAGAATCTAATTAACTGCGCTTTTGTTCCAAATAAAACTTGGTAGGGCTGGATTCCAGTTCCTAGTCTGTGCCTGCTTCTCAAAGCTGCTAATATGAAGGGTAATTTATCATCTTAATCCTTTCCATTACTACTTACTACTGTTCACAATGCTCCTTTAATAGTTCTATTCATGTGCTCTCTTTGTCCTGATGATTGAGGGAGATACAGACTGTGTAGCTTTTGCTTAATCCCTGATCCTTTAAGCATAGTTGTAATCACTTCCTCCATGAAATGATGACCTTTATCTGGGTCAGCAAGACTTCAGGAGTCCCACAGAGACAAAAGGCTTCTTGATATGGTTGGGCTTTTTTCCCTGTCCCTGCTTCTATATGTTATTTTATAGAAAAGGTTTCAAACCACCTTGAGAAGCAATCAGTCACTTCCAAGGAGTTTCATTACCCCGGCCTGTTTTGGGGAGTTAATGTATATAATCGATAAATAATCACATCCACGGTATGATAGCCTGCTGCTGCAGCAGAGATACGACTAGACTTTTTCTTGCCCTTCCTATGTATATCTCAGACAATTTTTGATCCATTTCCTAACACCTGTTTCTGTACCTTTCAACATTGCTATTTCCTTAACCCTAAGAGTATTCTAATTTTCCTGTAGTTTGTTTAGCAATCCTTCTTTCTCCATTTACTTTCTTCATCCTTTTGTTTCTGCTGTGCTCTAGTAACAGACATTACTGTTTACTTCGTATGCCCCAGGTCATCTGCTGTTTAGATGCTGATTCTACCTTGTCATCAGGTTCCTGGTTCTTATTCTTTTGAGCCGTTAGACACCTAATTCACAACTGATCCTCATAGCAATTCCCGTGCTTATAAATTTCTTCTCCACAGTCCGTATTCAAAAATAGCTCTGTCACCCAGCCTTTACCTTCTCCTGACCTAGTCAAACATCCAATATTGTGTTCCCTTCACACAATAACCCGAACCAGCTAAAATCACAACAGATCCAGCCTTTTGTTGTCTTTAAACTTCAAGGATTACCATAGTCTATATGCTGGGCTGACCTGCTCAGAGTGTTCCTTGTCTGTGCCCCCATTCAGGTTGAAGGCCTGCATGCCCTGGGCACTGTTTCCATCAATATACCTTGAAATTCCACCAGTGAACCAAAGGTGATTTGTGCTGTAATCCTTCAATATACTGAAATCCTTCAATATCTTCCTCAATCCCAGGCCTAGGTGTTGTTTGTAAATGAGTGGGCATTGACCACCTGTTCCCGTACTGATTAGGGCACAAGAAAAGAGATCAGGTTACTGAAAGCTTCTGAGGCTAATCTGTGGTTGGTTAATGTCCACAGAGCAACAGAATTCTTGGAAGCTCTGTGCTTCCTGTCGATGATCCTGGCAGAGTATACTTTAAAGGAGACATCTTATTTGCATCATGATAGGGGCGGTACATGGGGATATTTAATTTTTGTATTGTTCAAGCAGCTGCGAAGCATTCCCAAACGTAGACTGAAGAGCACAGCTCTGGTATTGATATTTTTATGTGTTCATAGGTTACTGAGGCCAGGGTGGTTTTTTGATCTGTTGTAGCAAAACTGCTACCAGTGCTACCGGTGTGGCAGCTAATCAGACACAAGAAGGTTGTACTGAATTTGGCATTTTTAGGGCAGAAGCAGGAAGAGCAAAAACGCTGTTGTACAGGTTCACTGCCATTGCATTCTCCAAAAATCTACATACCAAAGTTTTGCAACAATATTTGCTACAAGTCCTTACTGCAACTAATTTTTGCAACCAGAACAATTGTATGAACTAGAGGCACTACCCTGACGCTGTCCTCGAGCCACAAACTTGTTCCAGCAGATGTTGAACAAAGAATAAGAGGAGAAGCTTGGTGAAAACCTCCCTAATGATGTAGAATAATGTCATGGATTGATTTGATCGTTCTTTGATAATTACGTGTTGCATGAGCGGTGTGGTCTTTCCGCTATTTCTCAAGTACAGTTTGAGTGTGACTTCTTCCCGTATGCTGTACCTTCAGAATGAGGGAAGTGAAAAAGTAACAGATCTCAAACCTTTTTATCTTTATTGGTCCGTTCTTTCATTTCTCTGCACTCTCATTTTTCAGCGCAAACAACCAGTATCTTCTGGCATTAGCTGTCTGAATGTTCAGTAGGCTGCAGTCTCAGCTGGCAGTGACAGCTCTTAGAAAAGCCCAGGTAGAAGAGATTCAGTTGTTGCAGGTAGTAATTCTTGAAAGCTGAAACGTGTGTCTCGGCGGCACTAAGGAAGTGGCAAGTTTCTTCAGATGGTTCCAGTTCCAGTGGATTTGTGGTGTCAGACTTAACCTCACATACTAAAGGTACTGCACCAAAATTAAACTTCCCTCAGCAAATACATTCGTAATATTAAGGTCTCTTTTAAGAAGTGGTACTATCAAGTTAGCTTGATTCCAGGGGGTGTTAATTTGTTCTGTTAGTTGTGGCACTTTAACCTTCGGGCTCCTGTCACCTGAAATGAGATGAAGATTTTTCTGGATTTGAAAACATCAAATGCTTTATTCCAATTTGGATTCCTGCTACTGAATACCCAGTAATCAGTATTTTACAAGTGGGTGGAGCTGGTTAGGATGTTGCTCTTGACATACAATTTTTGTCTGTACAAGCAAATAATTTATTCATTAAAATATAACTTCAGTATCTTGCTAGTTGACACCTCTTCCAAAACAATAGTTGGAGAATGACAGCTCTGATATTTTTGGCTTTATCTACAAATTCTTCCTTCATGAATCCCCTAAGATTATTAAAGATTTAGAAAAATTTTTCTAAAGGCTTGGGGAATTTTTTCAAGCTTCATTTACTGGGCACTCGTGCTGATGTTTAACTTTTACTTATTTTGCTTTTTTAATACAATATTTTAAAGATGTTGGTTGTTTTATCCCTCCCAACCTGGAGTTGGGGGAAGGTGGCTCAAAAGGGGGAGGGGAATATGCATAGGATATAAAGACTAAAAGAAATATTGTAAAAGGGCAAATAGGCTTTTTACTGTGTGACGGCTGTCCACACTTGCTGTGCAATAATGGCAAAAACAACAGAGGTCAAGTAGCGAGAGCACGGAACCAGAGGACTCGATGATCTCAAAGGTCCTTTCCAACCATGAAGATTCTATGATTCTGTGACTGGTGAAGAGTAGCACGTGTGGGAGGGTTTGAAACGTATCCTTTTCCTTTGGGGTTTGTTTTCTGCCGCGTCCCGGCACAGCAGGTAAAGCAGGGTACAGACTGCAGGCAGGGGCACGGTTGCCTCTTTCTTTCCTTGCTTCTCTTGAGCACCCGGAGGAATCAAGTCTTTGAGTTCCCTGTGCAAATGGGTGAGTGTCATGCAGGCTGCATAGACCTTTTAAGGAGAAATAAAACAGTGCTTGATAAGTTTTATTTTTTTGTTTTCATTTTGATTTTAGGATTTGTTAGTTAATACACAGGTGCTTTGTATCTTATCACAAGTTCACTCAATGGATATAGCTGTCAGGTAATATGACTTTGGTATCACTGGCTTGATAAAAACTATTCTCCCGCCTTTGTTAGATTTTTTTCCATCTACTATACAAAACCAGTACTTAGAATAACAAAATAAATATATCCTCCAACCATCCAGTCCTATCCAGTCTTTTCTGAATTTTCTTTACAGTATAATTTATAATGCTTAGTTTTGAAATTCAAGGAGATGGTACTTGCTACAAAAAAAATGGTGGCCAGCAAAATACCTGGTGAAGATACAGCCCGTGAATAGTAATGGGCTTTAAGCAATATGACATTTTCTCAAGAGCCCAAGACAAACTCTGTCTTTCATCTTTTTTGCCCTTGGTGGTTTTTTTGGTGTTTTGTTGGGTTTTTTTTGTTGTTTTTTTTTTCAAGTAATAGGTGTAGCGTACATGTCAGAAATGATTTTTGTCAGTATGGGTTTTTATCCTGAAGACTTTAGATTTAATATTTATGTCTTGTGGCCATTCAGGCAAAGAGCAGAGAGATTTTCTGAGGACAAATACAAGACAGAAGCATATATGATTGTGTTTTCCCTTAGAGCTTTTTGTTGCATTATATATGATGGCCAAGTCAGTCCCGAAGTCAGTGAGCTCCCATGTATGCGTGTGATGGTAGACCTGCGTATGATATGAAGGACAACCAAAAGGATTTTGAAGCTAGAGCACATCTGTAAGACAAGTTTAGACAAGTACTTTGCTCTTGCTGTGGGGTTTCTCTCAATTATATTTTCTGACAGTATGGGTGAAATGTTGAAAAATGAAACTGAAGGAGGATATTCTGGTGTATACGTATGCACTGAATTTTTTAAAAGCCAGCAGCTTTTGTTGTTTTTCATCTGACTAATCTGTTAGAGAAAAGGCACTCATCCTGCGCAGGGATGTAAATGTTGAATTACAGTCTCTCATGAGATCCCACCTGGAGTACTGCGTCCAGTTCTGGAGCCCCTACTCCAAGAGAGATATGGACGTGCTGGAATGTGTCCAGAGAAGGGCCACGAGGATGATCAGAGGGCTGGAGCACCTCTCGTATGAGGACAGACTGAGAGAGTTGGGGTTGTTCAGTCTGGTGAAAAGAAAGCTCCGAGGAGACCTTACAGTGGCCTAGCAGTATCTTAAGGGGGCCTACAAGAAAGCTGGTGAGGGACTTTCTAGGGTGTCGGGTAATGGTAGGACTAGAGGGAATGGATTAAAACTAGAGATGGGATGATTCAGACTGGACGTTAGGAAGAAGTTCTTCACCATGAGGGCGGTGAGACAGTGGAACAGGTTGCCCAGAGAGGTGGTGGAAGCCCCATCCCTGGAGGTGTTCAAGGCCAGGCTGGATGGGGCTCTGAGCAACCTGATCTAATGGGAGGTGTCCCTGCCCATGGCAGGGGCTTGGAACTAGATGATCTTTAAGGTCCCTTCCAACCCTGACAATTCTATGATTTTAATTACGGCAACATTGTTAAACTTTATGTTAATATATTACTGTGTTTTATCCAATATCAAATATCAAGTCGGGTTGGTTTGCTCAAACTGTGTTAAAAACATACTTAAAACCAAACAAATGAACAAAACCAACAAAACAACAGCAAAAACATGCACCATCTGTGTTAGCTTCTAAGTTAGGCATCAAGAAAGAAATAATTTCATGCAAGCTTTTAATAGTACCGACCCTTGTCAATGATGGCTGATGACAAAATTAGATTCTGGTGTAGATGGAGCTTGTTCTTTGGTGAGATTGAGCACAGTTTCCTAGTTGAAAATTATTTTGAAGTATGTAGTTGTCAAATACCCTACCAGTGTAAAAATTGCTGGGCATGTAATGGCTAAAGGGTTCTATGTACATTCAGAGGAATTTTGATTTATATTTAATAAGAGTCTCCCAAATACTAGAAAGAGCAGTAAATGTTGTTGGTAAACTTCTTGGAGTTTCCTGACCTTGTAAGTACTTGACAGAAATGTAGGGTTGTTTTTATTTTTTTCTAAGACAACACAGAAGGAAAGAAAATTAGAATGTCCTAAATAATGCATTAGAATTGTGAAATCCACTAGCACCAACAAAATTCCAGTAGATGTAAAACATGGTTTTCACCTTACTTTCTAGTGCCAAGGTAAATGGTACATTTGGAAATTCTTTCTCTCCAAAAAAAACCAAAACCAAAAATGTGATGAATCCTATTAAATCTAATTATTCTTGGTAGCTTTCTGGGATGGGAAACAACTTAAAATAATGGAATTAAATCAGTAAGGCATGGAATAAATAAAGAAAATAACTTTGATGGCTGGAAGGGCAAGACTAGGATAACTCAAGTAATATAGAGCAGAAAAAGCTTCTTATCTGCAATCCAGTAGTTTAAGATTATTTCTCAATATCCAGGTGAAATTTAGAATATCCTCACCAGCTCTGGCAAAACTTGTTTTATTAAAATGTAACTCTAATATTGTACTTAATGGTTTTGATGTAAGCTTAAAAAATGTCATAGGAACAATTCTTATAGATCCTCTTCCTTACTACTTTTGTCACATCATTACACCCACAGAGGCAATTTAAAATAAGCGTATTTCTGTTGATGCTAGGATTTGACAAAAAGAGTAAGGAAGATGATCTAAAGCTGTTTCTGTGCAGGAAAGTTAAGAAAGAAACCCAAACCCAACTGTTTCTGGTATGACTTGGAGCATTCCCAAGGCTGCTCTGAATTTTTATGGTTTATGACATTTGCTGTTTGTTAATATCCCAAATGCAATTTATGTGACTTTGGTAGAGCTTTTCACAGCAGGATGGTACGATCATTGCGGAACTGCGCTGGAGAAGGACCTTCTTATTCAGGGAAGTCTTTCAGGGCAGGTCTCACTCCCCTCGTGCTCAGATGTGGTCTGACCAAACTGAGACAGGACAGAGACTCTGACATGCTTGTATCCAACCTACAACGTTCCAAAGTTGTATTGCCAAAACAAATATTACAGAAGCTACTAGACATTCCTTGATTTTACTGAGAGAACTACAAAACAGAAATAATAAGTAACACTTTTAGGAGGTTTTTTTTTTGTTTTTTTTTAATAAAAACAAGCGCTGCTAGGTGTATATACGCCAGGAACGTACCATTTTGCTCCTTAGTTTTGTGATGGGAAAGCTTTAACACAAATCTAGAAGCATCACTTTGAAGAAAATGGGATAAAACCAGATTTTTGGAGTCATATTTGTTTCCTTTTTTATTCCATGGTATGCTGACAGTCAGAGAAACAAGTCAATTAAAGGTTCACTAAATTATGCTAATATGTAGGGGAAAGCAATCGGCTCTTTTCCTTCCCGTAAAGTTCAGACAGCACTGGATGTTGGAAGTGGTGGGAGGGATTTATGGAGATTAAGCAGATGTGTACCTTGTGTAAATTATTAAAAGCTTTCTTACTTCGCTGTAAAATTAGCCATTCCATTTTTAAGCTGTTTTTGTAAGCCTCAAAACCAAAGGAAAAATCTGTAGTCCAAATCAGAACTTTTATAGAGGAATAAAAATGATGTAGAAAAAATAAATAATAAGGGAATAAAAGGTAGTGATAATAACTAGGCAAGTACACTGATCGGATGCCTTGGTCTGTCTTTAATCTAGAAGCTGATTATTAAAACAATATTTTAAAATTAATTTAATATTGTTTCTGTCTGAGTATTTGTAAAGTTGTGTGCCTGCTTTTGGTATTTATGCAGCCATCTAATATACCATTCCCGTTCCACGTGGAATCAGTAACAAAACTCCCATTTAGATTATTGGCTCCATATATAATTTCAAACACAGATGAGGAGACAATGACTCAGAAAGCTGTGAAGCTTTTATTGTTAGAAAAGGAACTGTTCCCTTGACATTTCACAGTGATGAGCTAACTGCAGCAAAGAGAATAATGTGAGTACACTTCAGGCTTCAAACAATCTTTCTACAGTTTATTTCTAAAATAACTGCTTCTCAAATTAAACACTTGTAATAACTTTGTTATCTGCAGATTTGGGAGCTCCTTTATAAAGCAGCTGATTTTTTGTTTGTTTGGATTTTCTAAGTGGTGGAGTTTTTTTGAGTAAGCTTTGGAAATCCTGTTCTTTAAAATTATATTTAAAGCACAGGATCATAGACTTATTTAGGTTGGAAAGGACCTCTATAAGTCATTTAGTGCACCTGCCTGCTTGAAGTAGGCGTTGTTACATCAGGTAGGTTGAGTAGGTTGCTGAGGCATGGGTCTGAACAAGTGTTTAGTATCTCCAGGGTGGAGATTGCACAAACTGTCTACGCAGCCTGTTCTGGTGCTTGATCACTTTGACCATCCTCATGATGAGAAAGATTTTCCTTGTCTCTGCATGGCATTTCTTGTGTCCCCACTTGTCTGTTGCCTTGCATTTCTGAGAATCATCTGGCTCTACCTCTTCTGTACCTTTCCGACAGGTAGTTGAAGACAACAAGCAGTAAGATCCTTCCTTTGCATTTTCTTCTTTAGGCTGAGTGAACCCAGTTGTCTCAGCCTCCACTTAGCCATCATGGGCTCCATTCCTCTAATCATCTTGATGGCCCTTCACTGGACTTCTCTAGCAATGAAATGTCTTTCTCTAACTGGGCAGCCAAAAACTGGATGTAATATGTCAGATGTGGTCTCTCAAGTACCAAATGGAGGGGAAGAAATCCAAATCCTGGTCAAATCCTTCACCAGGTTGCAATGCTTTTGCTGAAACCACCCAGGAGACTGGTGGTGGCTGTGGCAGCAGTGGCGCGCTGCTGGTTCATGGTCAGCTCGTCCACCAAAGACCCCCAAGGCCTTTTCTGCAAAGCTGCTCTTTGGCTAGCAGGTGCTCTGTACTGTACTGTTGTAACTGCATTATTCCATCCTATTGGCCAGACTTTGCCTTTGACTTTTCATGGGGTTCATGCCAACCCATTTCTCAAGTCTGTTGGGAATCTAAATAGTAGCCTTATGCTCCAGCATGTCAACTACTCCCCCAGTTTAGTATGATCTGCAAACTTGTTGAGGTTGCATTCCATCCCCTCATCCAGTACAATAAAATTGCATCATATTTTTGGTAATTTTATGGGGTGGAACATTGTCAAAGAAAGGTTTATATGACTACAAGAACAATTCTAAATGTATACAATCTTATTTTTGTTCTTACTTCAACTGGTATGGGTGAGGAATAACTCTAGAGAGATCAAAATAATTTTTTCACTGTAAAGTTGAGTAAAACAGGAGTCTGGTCTAGAGTTTTAAATATGGGTGATGGAACTAAGTGTTGCTGGAAGAATGTGCTCCCTTACTTGTAAACAAAGAGTGCCAGCTCCCAAAGCATGTTCTCCTCAGAAAACTCTCTGTCCAAAGAATGTCTTTGAATGTAACCAAATTCTGTTTTCTTATTGAATGAAGATAAAGTTTACCTGTGAATTAAATTTTTGTAGTTAAAGAATGGTCAAAAAAGCTAGTTAAGTATTTTTAGGACTGGAAGGAGTCACCCAAGCCATTTGAATGTATTTTCCAGTTGATTATTGTTTTTGACATTTACCGTATGGTGGTTATGATACCAATCTGCAAGAAGAACTTGGGCTTGGTGCTATGCTGACTTGAAGATCTTTGATGAAAAAGTCAACTTATGGTCCCTTAGATGGGAGGCTAAAAATCATCTCAATTTCAGATGTATAATTCCAGTTGTAAAAAATAAAATTGCTCAGTAACTCTGGTTTTCCTCCTATCATTTCCAGATTTAGCCTACCTGCCTCCTCCCCCCCCTTACCCCCATAAGCCATACTGAGGCTTATGAACTTACATTGCATTTGAACTACAAGCCTTAACAAAATATTCTATATTTAATTAATTTTAAAGTGGCTTATCTTTTGGAAGCTTTGAATTGCTTTTAAAAGACTTTAGCTTATGCTAGCTCTTTTTCTAACTTCTGTCTTGCATGATATTTGCACTGAATTGCTGTCATATATCAGAAGTATTTATCTCTTCAGAATGCCATGTAATTTCCTACAAACAGCTGCTTGCTTTAGCTATGCTATTTTTTCTGAAATTGAATATAATTTCAGTATTTTAATATAAGATTTGATTGAAATATTGACTATTCAGTTGACCATCATGCATTTCAAGAGCACAGATCCTCACCATACGACTATGATCACTCCTCTAAAGGTAATAACATCCCGAGTTTCTGTAAAACATGATGAAATTCAAATGCAAGTTGAAATAAAAATATCCCATCTGCAGTCCTGTATTGTGTATATGTATTGCCAGAAGAGGGAAATACGCCTAGGTCTTAGCAGTCCAGTTCTGGCCTTTTGCTACTTTGCCATGCATTTTCCTCTTCCTTCAAGGCTTAGATATATTTTTAATCTTTTTTTTTTTTCCTTTATAGAGCCAGTATAGTGCAGAAGCGCATAATTTATTTTCAAGATGAGGGTTCTCTCACCAAAAAAATTTGTGAACAAGGTAAGGTAAAGTAAAATATCTTTCTGAACCTCCTTGTCATGTTCTACATATTTCTCTTAACTTGTCATATCAAACTAAAATTTTGAGGCCTTGAACAGTTTCACCCAGGTTCAAAGGTACAAAGCCAACTGTATCCTGGGCTGCATCAAAAAAGCATGGCCAGCAGGTCGAGAGAGGTGATTCTGCCCCTCTACTCTACTCTCCTCTCTTGAGACCCCATCTGGGGTACTGCAACCAGCTCTGGGGGCCCCAACATAAGAAGGACACGGACCTGTTCTAACAAGTCCAGCGTAGGGCCACGAAGATGACCAGAGGGCTGGAGCACCTATGCTGTGAGGACAGGCTGAGAGAGTTGGGGTTGTTCAGCCTGGAGAAGAGAAGGCTCCAGGGAGACCTTATAGCCCCTTCCAGTACCTAAAGGGGCCTACAGGAAAGGTGGAGAGGGACTCCTTATGAGGGAGTGTAACGATAGGACGAGGCGTAACAGTTTGAAACTGAAAGAGGGAGGATTTAGATTAGATATTAGGAAGGAATTCTTTACCCTGAGGGTGGTGAGGCACTGGCACAGGTTGCCCAGAGAAGCTGTGGCTGCCCCATCCCTGGAAGTGTTCAAAGCCAGGCTGGATGGGGCTTTGAGCAGCCTGGTCTAGTGGGAGGTGTCCCTGCCCATGGCACAGCAGGGGGGTTGGAACTAGATGATTTTTAAGGTCCCTTCCAACCCAAACCATTGTATGCTTCTATGAAATTTTGGATATTCAGTTATGTTCTTCCTTATCACATACACTCTTCCTTATACAACCTTCCTTGCCTTCCCCTAAATGTGATACTTGCAACTTTTTAGCTGGTCTTCATGTGAAACCCTTTTGTCTCCAGGCCCCTTAGTTTATTGAATCCTGGGCTATTTAATCCTCTCCTAAACCTAAGAGTTGCAGTTGGTTATTGAATCCCACTGGAGAATTTAGATGCTTTGTCTGTCCAGAAGTTTCAGGCCTGTTGTGTTTTGAGATCAGCTGAGATTTTGTCCATATCAGATAAGAACCAGAAACAAACTGGTTTTGAATCTGAAGACGACTGAAATAGTAGTGCCTTCTTATTTAAAAATGTAGATTTAAATCATTACACCCACTTATAAATATGATGCAGGTATTTCAGGGTTCTAGTTTAGTCTAGTGTAGCCCAGCTTAAAAATAAACAAAAAAAATAATGTGTTTAACTCAGATTTATTTATAGCAGTACTTACTATGGCAATTTTGCTGTCATCTGTTGATTTTGAGTTGTAACCATTTTCGATGGATATTCTGCTGCTTTTTCAGACTCGGCCTCAGAAGGTGTGACTGACAAACCGATTTTAGATTGTTGTGCCTGTGGAACTGCCAAATACAGGCTAACTTTTTATGGAAACTGGTCAGAAAAAACACATCCCAAAGATTTTCCACGTGAGTATCATTCTTTATACTATCGTTGTACCATATAGGGACTGCGAAGAGGGTTGGAGCTTGTTGTATGACGTAACATTACTTATTTACAGCTCAGCGGTGTAAATTATGACATACATGGAATACTGCTAATGTTCAGTATTGAAAATCCATGGATCTTTCTGTGAATGCTATACATTACAAATTTGTTGATTTGCCTGACATTTTGAACAGAAGTGTTTGTAAGATCATATTTTTAAAATTTCTTTGTGATTTCTTTTTTTAATTTTTTCTTTTTTTTTTTTTTTAGTGAAAGCTTAGACTGGCTTATAAAGTACAGCTAGGAAATGAGATTTTAAGAAAAAGGCAACAAAGGATGGGCAGCGCACTAACATTTTGATTTTACAACCATGCCGTTCTAGGCAGTATATTTTCCTTCAAATTCTTTTGAAAGATCCCAGTTAGTTTTGGTGAGCACTGCATCTTACTGCCTGAAGATGTTAATTAGATATATAGACCTTAGAATATTGTATCTTTTTTGTCTTTGTTGGTTGAATAAACAGATAAAATACATGTTCTGAGCTTTGCCTGTCTGGGTTTTTAAAGTTTCTGAACTACAGAATCAGAGTGCTTCTTGCAATAACCCAAGCAACTGTAAAAAGCTGAAGTTACAAAAACACGTGTATTATGCATTTGTTCTTTCATTACTGCCTCCGCAGTCTGTGTCAATAAAGGCTAGGAAATGATTTGGGAACGTGAGTCACATTTACTGGTCTTTAAACTTTGTTATGCTTTCTGCGGCTGATGTTTTATATATAGACTTTATACGTCGATTTTTAAAATTATTATTATTATTGTCACAATGTCGGAATATCGTCATATAACTCAAATATGGTTTGTGTGTCCATCAGCTCATAGTTTGAACAGCCTAAGCAATATTGCTTGTCTTGAGTCTCTCATACATTTTCAGTTGAATGTAGCATTGTTCAGATGTCGTTTGTCAGCGTAATACATGGGAGATAAAATGAGCCAAACCCAGTAACTGCAGGAATGCTCTTATAGGCTATTGGATGATTTATATATCTGCCGAGTGTGACGCTTTATATGCATTATTTGTGTGGATTCAGCTGGTGGTTAGAAATAGGGCATGAGGAAATGATTGAAAACTATGAAATTACTGTGACTTCATGATGTAATACTGGGGATAAACGGCCTTTTCTTTTAAAGCCAAGTCAGTGAACACATGAAGAGTATGGGCGCACGACTGAAAATGAGCAAGTTGCGATAGTTTGCCACAATATAGCGGACTCTGTAGGCTGCTATCTCTCCCCAGTTACAAAGCGGTGAATTATGTGAATGTTTCACTTAAAAAAATGGAAAAGTGAAAAGATAACCATACAATACTAGCATGGTTAAGCCCAGAAATAACAATGGATAAGATTTTACATTGAAACTTCTTAAAGTTGAGAAGATCTCATCCAGATGTAGTGATGTTAAAAATGAAAGCTAGTCATTGACATTATTCCTTAAAGTGTTGCACTTGTGCAGTAATTACATTAAAATAAAATGCTGTTTATGATGGACTGTGGTGAATCACTAATCATTTGCCAAGCCATCACAGAAAAAATACTCTTATACCATCAGTATGGCTGAAATAGAAAGCAGACCATAAAACTTATATTTTGCATTTTTTCTTTAATTTATCTTCTGATTTGCTTTAAAAATCCCGAAATAATATGTACTCTGTTGCTTAGCTTTTCTCCAAAGAACTACTTTTGCCAAATAAAGTATTTTCTTTTGCTATTACACAGAAATGTTTCTGGAAGTTACAGTGCAAAACTTTTAATCCTGCGGAACTATTTTGAGGCTTTCGCAGATTCCATGGATTATGAATAATTTTACATTTATTATACCAGTGCACTTAAAATACGTCTGTTCCGTTAAATTTAAAAATGTATCGTCTGTTTAGGAGTTATCAGGTGTGCCTACTGTATAAAGCATTGCTTAGAGTGAAACCGCTGCAGCACATTGGTGTTGTGAGCGTGCCCACTGTAGAGTGAATGGAGAGAGGTGTACCACGGCTGTAGAAAGCCTTCAAAAACTAATTCTTAAAACAATGTTGCTTTCATGGATCTCAGACAGACTGAAAAAAAAAAATAATAAAAAAAATTTAACTGATTTGCAAACCAGGGCTTAAAAAAAGTGAGCATGCTTTTCAGGTAATTTTCGCAAGTTATCACAACTCCTGATAATAGGGCTACTGGAGGCTGAGTGTTTCATTTGTTATTAAATCTGGCACGAGGGGAACTATTAAATTTCTTATCACATTTTGCCAGTCAGAAAGATTTGTGCTTACTATGCCCTGTGGCTTAAAAGCATCTGTTGTGTCTGTGTATCACCCGTATATGAGAACAGAATTATATAGGCCCTCCATTGTGATTTGATATGGCACATATGCGAAATATGTCAGAGGATACATTCTCGTGTTGTGATGACGCTTGGTCTTTATGCAAAAATACATGTATAAGTGAATAAATTGAGAAACTACTCATACAAAAGAAGGGAAATAACACCATTGGAAAGCTGTCAGTATTCTGTTTGCCGTCGTAAGTATTGGATAGTGACATTGGACTGGTGATGCAAACTAGTTCTGGCCTTGTACTGCTCAGAGTATTTCACGTAGAGAAGTTTCTTTGACGTTTAGAGGAAAAGGCTTAAGAAACTGCACGGAGTTGTATCTTCGTTCTCATCAAGATTGTGATGTTCAAGGTGAGGAGTGAAACATTTGCAAATGTTGCACACGTTTTGTAAAAGGTTTGGGGTAGATGCAGTATACTTCGAACGGCTCATTTGGGCAAGTAGGTGGGCCAGCTGCTTTCTCTGCAGAGCCAGTATCTTTAGGAAGTGGTGTTTAGTGGAAAAGGCTGGGCTCTGCTTGCAAAGACATCAGAGGTTCTTCGTCTGTTTAGGGTAGGGAGTGTGAGAAGCTTTGGAGCACATGGAACAATTGATTAACCATTTTACTAAAGACTTAAAGGCACTCTGGTTCCTCTCTGTAGTGATACGCTTTTCTTTTGTAGGGACTACGTGGAACTTTCTCTTTCAATGAGTTTCAGCGTCACTTACTGTGTTTCAGGGAAAGCTGCCCTCTCTGACTCGTGACATAGTTAGACCTGTGTGCTAGGAAGAAAGAATGGGCAAAACTGGCGGTCCCATTGCTGGAGCTGAATGACAGTATCCCTGTGGTTTGACAAGGTGCCAGTGTATATTTAAGGAACAGTTACTAGACCTAAAATCAAGAAGCCGTCTTCGGACGCTGTAGTCTCTTCAGCTGTTACCTGGGTGGGGAGGAGGTTTAGTTTTGGTTTTTCTCCATTTGGGCTCAAGTAGTATTTAGCTTTAATGGACTCTGAAAACATCAAGCCTTCAGAGCTCAGCGGGTGTATTTTGGTCCAAGTTTAGCACTAGGGAAACTAGGGAGGCTTTTTCTTCTGTGCTGCTAGGCCGTCTCCCTCATCTGTCTGTTCTGCTTGCTACACTTTTCTAGCTTTTTACCCCTACCATTGGAGTTCATTTTTTATTTCTAATCTGTTTTCCTGTGATTAGGTCGCTGCATCTGACTTTATCCATTCAATTCTCTGCGCTGTCTTCTTCAATTTTGTTGTCCCACCTTTCACATCTTAAATTTGCGTTCCGTTTGTTTACTTCATTATTCATTTTTCATTCATTCTAGTTTTCAGCTGGTTCTACTGCTGCTCTCTACCTTTTGCATTGCTAAGAAAAATGTTAAATATTGTCTCATTCCATCATTCTGTCTCCCTCATCTCTTACAGTCTTTGCACTGTTACAAGACTGTCTGCTTATGTGAGCAGTTAATTTTCTCATCCCTTTCCTTTAAGCCCATAACTTTGCAGAGTGTTATTTGACACTTTAGTGAATTCATTTTTATTTCCAGTACTGTGGGACTTCTGTGACTCCTTATTTTTGCTCAATTCTCTTTTCAATTTTATCCAGACTTCTCTAACATTTCTTCGTTAAACTTTTGCATTTTTTTTTTTCTTGTTCCATTCAGCAAGACGAGAAACAGGAATCCTTTTGCCTAGCTCTACAACTCTTAGACTGTAAGAAAATTGAGCAAGCAAACCCAGTGAATATAGAAGCACCAAAATTCACTTCTTCGCTCCCTTACTAAATTAAAGGGAACCCCTGCTAATGGTTGGGGTGCGGGTGGGGGAAGGAGACATGGTACATGTAAAATTTAAGTATGCAGAAGCGAAAAACCAGCTATGTCAGTGCCAATAAAAGCAGTTCTTTACCAGTATTTCAGAAGTTTCCTGGACACCATTTGCCCATAGAGAGCAAATGTTTCACCTCTGTTTCAGCGGGAAGCTGCTAGTGGAGGCTTCTGGCTGTGAGCCCTTCATAGTTCTGTGCCTGATAATGTTTGGGCACAAAGCTATAAATGAAAATCCGTAACATTTAATGATAGTGTAATCACGCTTATATCTACCTTTTTTGCTGGTAGTCTGCTGTCACCACTCAAATACAGACCTAGTGGACTGTTAGAAACCAGTATCTCTCAGTAAAGGAATTTAATTGCAGTTTAATCTTTGTGTGACCACTGAAGTCTCCCCTTGCAGGTTTCATCCTCAAAAATATTTTACATGGAAACCTAAAATTAAAATATTCTTAAACTTCCCAAAGAAGTGAAGTCTTTGGTGAAGAAAAAGTATACTAAGCCTATCTGTTTGGGGAGACTGCTTGATTAGCTGAAAAACAATCTTTCACACCATTTCTGCCAGTGTTGTGATATCCAATAATTTCTGACCCTTCATGGTATATTTCTGTAGTTCACTGGCTTTTTCTTATAACTGTTAAGATATGGTGTAATGATGTCAGTGAGAACTGACAGCGTGCAACACCTGCAAAAGCTTGGTACTGGTGAATACCGTGCACTTGAAACCTTTCACTTTAATAAAAAATGAGGAATTATGCTTTGAGGCTGTCTTGATGGTTGATGTTGTTGTTTGGTGTTTTTTTTTTCCCCCTGAAAGGACGCACCAACCACTGGTCTGCGATCATCGGTAGTTCTCACTCGAAGAACTACATCCTTTGGGAGTATGGAGGATATGCAAGTGAAGGTGTCAAACAAGTCGCAGAGTTGGGGTCCCCAGTAAAGATGGAAGAAGAAATTCGACAGCAAGTAGGTGTAATTCAGTGCATACTTTAAAAAAAGCATCCTACCTCAGCCTGGGACTGATTTGTCATTGACAATGTCTGTGAATGTCATTTTGCTGGCTAATTTTCAATTAAACAGATTAGGAGATCCGCTTATCTTTCTAGGCTCATTCTTGCCCTGGCAAAACTTTTTGTCTGTGAAAGGACAAGTTAGTTGCAGTATTCTGAACTTAGGAAATCTATGTGTCATGCAAGGCATGAATCAGAGATAGAAAAGTAAAATTCGTATCTCCAGGCTTAATCGCGAAGACAGAGTTTGTTAAAAGAATACCATGAAGACAGCAAGTAGTACGCCTTATTCCTTTTTGAAGTCATGATTTTTAGTTTACAGTATATTGTAGTTTGGGGTTGGGGTTTTTTTTCTGGTAAGCACCATATTTGCAATTTTCTGCAGATTCATTCGAGTTAGAAATGCTCTTACAGGGGAGTGAGGTGATTTTTGTTGCTGAGCAGGAAAGCTTTACACAACTGCACTAATAAAATTCCATGAATGAGGATTATGGTTTAAGGGCAAAAGAGCCTTTACAGTGTATCATCATACAGGGGATAGATGCAGCTGAACGGAAATCAATCTTTTAAATAGTTTATAGATGATTTTCATTTTGTTACATCAAGTAACAAGCAACCAAATAAAATATACCAGGACACGATGATTATTATTAGGACATCTACCTCCACAAAATTTAAGGACTCACTGGAAACTGAACTCAGTTATGAGACAGCAAGAATGTCCATATTATAACATAGAACAGAGCTATACATACAGTTCAGTAAGAAAACTTAAAGGCAGAAAAGTTAACGACAGATCTGGTTTACGGGAGTCTCTGTCTGATTCCGCCGTCCTGACTTTCTCCCCGGATTGATAAAGTGATACAGGTGAGGAGGAGGCCTAGTCCGAGGCGGAATAGTCGGATTGAATTGCAGGGACACACCGCAGGCATCAGCAAAATGGGAGCCAAAAGGCTTGTTTCGGCATTTCATGTGCCTGCTTTGCTGTGCCAGCCTTTAGCATGCCGTGAGAGGGGTGACTTAATATTTAATTGATAAGCAATATTTGTAATGTATTCCTGGGACACTTTCTGCTTCTGCCAAATGTGCTGAGACTTAAAGATTTCAAAACAGCTGGAATTTTATAGAATTACTTGTGTTTCAGTCATTCAGTGCCTGTTCTTTTCCTAAGGTTTGAATTTTAACAAAAAAAAAATCAAACTAAATATTGTGAAAATGGAAAACAGTACTTTACGCTTCAGTAATGAGCAAAAATGTCTTTCCCTATTAATCATTACTCGTATCACAAGCATGCTTTCCTTAATGGTTTGCTTTTCAGAGAAAATAAACTATTCCTTAATTTTTGAACATATGTAAGAAACCCTCTATACCCACAATCATTTTCGCTACATTTGTGTGGATATTTCCTATATTTGATACGTCTGAATATGAAGTCAGCAAAACTAAAAGCAGTATTTAAGATGATGTTGTTGATTAATCGTATTTGGTTTTGTTAACTGCTGTGTGTTAAAGAGACAGTATTTCGAGGCCTCCTAGATAACACTTAGGTTATATATAGAATTATATAGAGATGTACAAAAAAAGATTCAATTATATTTATACAGACAGTGTAGAACCACCTCAAAGACTGTTTTGCCCACAAGAAAACTTGTATAGCAAAAGGCTTTACATACTGAATTTCATTTGCTGTTTTGTGATGTTGAAGTGTATATAGTCACGGTACAAGAACAGCTGGTGGGTTTGACAAAAAACTCGCAAACCCAAGAAAAATAGAATAAAACCAGCTTATAATTTAATATTTTAAATGGATATGTACGGAATAAGAAAGGGAAAACCAGGATGAATATTGGGGGAAATGTGATGGTGGGTATGTTACTCTTTTTATCCTATAATAAACCTTTGCCATACCTGGGAATAGAAAGTAGGCCTTGATCCTGGAGAACTTGCCTTTGCATCTTTACTGAAAAGTAGCTAGTTTTATCCTAGTAATACTATATAAACCCAGATAGATTAAAATTATAACAGACTATTCCATATACCACATATAATTCATCATTTTTGCTGCTTACTTGGGAAATCAAGTTTTTCGTGAGTAGTCCACATGAAATAAAGAAAATCAGCTTAATTAGTATCTTTGTACTAAAAAAGAGAGAATTTCTTTACACAGTCTTCACAAATACTTTATAAATAAGGGTCTGGGGCATCTGAATTGTAACTACACAAAGATGAGGTCTGGTCCGGAGGCAGCGAGGGCATGGGGAGAGCAGGGATGGGGCACAAGCAGAGGTGCACTTGTGAAAGGTCGTACCAAGCACTGGTGGAAGAGGCAGTGAATTTGAAGGGAATATGGAAAAGAGTGAAAAACATGACTCTCTGCTTTCCAAATTCTGTGTTCTTTGTCATTATGTGCCATGTATTTGCAAACAGGAGATGCATTTATACTCTGGATTCAAATCAGAGGTGATTGTGACTTTTGGAGTACATAAAATAGCCAACTGGCTACAATATCAGGAGCTGCTGAAATCGCACGTGAAATTAATGAATGTCACATTTCATTTCAACATCAGGCCTGTCTGATTGCATCAAACCTGCCATAATTCCCCTCGTTCTCCTGGTTCAGTCTAATCCGAGCAATGAACGGGTGTTATAACTGGATATTACCTAGAACAAGGCAGCGTATCAACAAATGCCATAACATTTCCATTGAGTTTAATTGACTTTTTGTTTCTTTGCATTAAACTTGAGTTTAAGCTGCGCTTATATTTTTGAGAGGTAGTGAGGTAAAGTTCTACAACGAAGACAGCAGAGCTAGTGTTGCCAGGAGCTAATTTGCCAATATTTCATTCGGGCTTTTAGTTTTTGGTTTTTTTTATTGCACGTTCTCCCTTGAAATATCAATTACAATCTGGTAGCATTGTTTCCTTCCCCACGCCTCGCAATGTACCACAGGATCCATGTCCCTCTTTGCCATTTCTTATTCTGCCTTTATTTCCCCTATCTGTCGCTCCCCCAGCCTGCTGTTGTGGGGGTGGTGGGAGGATGCAATTCATTAAAATCACTCTCCCGAGTGGCTTTTGAGCTTTCTGAAAACACAAGAGAGGCAATTCCTGTGCTTATTTCTGGTGCCTAGAGCCAGACCTCTGTGCAGCCGTAGCCCCAGCAGGTAACGCGCTTCTTTCATGGGCAGACTTGGGTTTGGAAATCTGCTGTGTGTCTGCTGTGTTTTGTGTGCAGTTTCTTAGGTCGATACATAGACACGTATTTATGTAACCAGCATCTGGGTCATTGACATTATTTAAGGTTTTATTAAGAAAAGAAAAAAAAATTAATGATTTTTATGAATTATCACTAAAAATTTACCATCCGTGTATGAGACAAAGAAAAAAAAGGCTTTCTTTAAACAGAGCTTTGTTAAGAAGTGTCCTAACAATTATGTGTCATTAACTAAAGATTCTCAAGCGTGAACATTTCTGCTCCCCGTTTGACAGACTGCTGAATCATCATCAGCTTTTCTTCTTGACTGAGCACCTTCCAATGCTCTGATTTGTGTTGTTACTGTAAAGAGCCTGTGTGATATTTTTGCATGGATGGTCCTGGGTACTGTAAACTTGCTTTGTAGTTTGTTTATCTGGAAGAACTTAAAGGAACTAATCAGCCTTTTTGTTAAACTTTTCCTGGCAGCCTGGAAGGAAAGCCACGGCACATAAGAGTTTTAGTAAAACAATCTGTCAAGTGGTTGATGTGTACAATAGGATAATTCATGCGTTATACTTCAGGGGTTATAAATGAACAAACAGAGGATGGAAAAGGAATTATGTGAGCAGAAGAATGTTCACTGACCTCACGTATTTCTGAAATATATTCACTCTTTCACTTTGTTTTCAGAAATTCTGATTCGTACAGAACCTATTATTTGATAAACTGCCTGGACAGAAACAAATACAGAATTCGAAAGGTGAATTCTGCATTCGTATTGAGATACTCTGTTTAAACAAACGAATGAGATGGTTAAAACGTGAATCAAAAAGAATAAAGTGTAATGCTAAGCGTCATATCCTAGGCAGATGAAACAAGATTAAAATAGAGACATAGTCATTCCTCTTTGATTTAAATGTCTCACACCTTAAGGTAACTCATTTGGTTTTGCTTAATTATTTGAAGATAAATACCAGGTAATTTTTTTTTTTTTTTTAAACCGAGATAAGTAATATTCTGTACCTTGGCGCTATTGCCAGGAAATGCAGTTTGTACTCTCTGCTTATTCCCTATAGACACATAGATGACATTCTTACAGGTTTGGTTTAATGCGCTCTGAAATGTCAGTAAGTGGAATGACTTCTTCCATTGCCTTCAGTGGCCTCGATTAGAGCTGCCTATGCCTGCAGACCTTGAGAAGAGCAAGTTCTGCTTTCCAGTAAGATGCTTGTAAATTTTTTGACACATGGTAATTAACGTGAAGACAATTTCTTAATTGAAGATGAAACCTGAAATACCCGAAACTTTCTACAGATTAGAATAGGTCATTGTTAAGACTCTATCCAAACATTTATCTTTAGAAAATAGTTCTGGTTTGGATGTTTTTAAATATATCCATGTAATACAAAAGAAAAGGGAGTCAGCATTAAAGTCATGTCATTGTTGGATTGATCCTGATTGATTGATTTTTTTTTTTTTCTTTTGAAGAAATGTAATTTCAGTATTTCAGTTGAATAGTTACCATTTCATTATCTGTTTTGTAACACAGCGCTGTGTTCTTCCATCGAAAAATGGGGTCATCATATTTCTCTGACCGAAGCTGGTAAATCACCTGAATTACAAAGAGGAATCTGCAGTATATTGATTACTTTTTGTTATAGTGCTAGGCAAATTATTATCATGTTTACTGAAAGAAGCTCAAAATTTTGATTGTTGAATTATCTGTTATCGTGTACTTATAGAAGTTAAAATTAACTGACCGACCAGGGAGGTTCAACTGAGTTGTACCTGTGATTGATAGAACAGCTAAAAATTCTCCCTGAACACTCTGAGCTTTGGAGACCATGACACTCCTGAGAATGTTTGAGAATAAGGCTACTTTGCACTTGGAAGTTGTTGCTGCAGAAGTAGCTTAGTCTGTGATTGTTTAAAGTAGCTAAAAAAATCAGTGAAAACACGATGGCTTGGCCTTCTTTGCAGGTAGAGATTAAAACATATATAGGATCTTAGATTCTTTTGCCACATATTATTATTGGTATTTCTGCTACTATTGTTACTCATGGAAACCAGAAGAAATTGGCCAACTGGAATGTCTACCTTTGCTTAGCCAAACCTTCAGCGAATGGCATCAATGTACCCACAGGGCGCCCTTCCTCCTCCCTCCCCAGGGAGAATTTTTGTTCCCGGCCACTTTTCAGAGGCACCAGTCGCTCTGTTGAAAAGACAGGAATGCTTGGGAAATATTAGCGTGGCCACAAAGTCTAATATGAAAAGTACAGTCACTATTCATATAAATAGACCAAAAGCCTGTTAGGTTTCTATGCAAAGCTCACAGAAATTTTCAGTGGGTTTTGGACTTGGTCTAACAGTGAGGTAGTAACACCGTCCCAGCATGCTTTCCGCTTTAGTTACAGCCTGACCGCATGTTTTTAACATGGTATTTAATCTTATTCTGGACAGATCAAGCTGCTTAATTGCAAATTCGTGTTTAGACTTTTGTTTGCTCAGTTAGACTCCTCTATTGCTGTGTGCATACACCTCTATTGTGAATTATAGTACTACTTATGCTTTTTGAAAATGTTAAGTGGTAGATTTTCCATCCTTTCCTTTTTGGAAGATAGGCCTTGTATAATAATTTAAAAACTGGCATGTGGTAATTTAGAAGTTTTGAAATGCCTGTTTACTATGCTAAATTTCTGCCAAAAAGAAATTGTTGTCTATTTATATCATAAAGGGAAGCTTTATCTACCAGTAAATAACTCATGCAAAAGGGTTCAGAACATCTCTTCTAGGGTGGCTTCCATCTTTTAATAAACTTCTGTTGGAAACTGTAATTAGGATGATTCACAGTTTGTGGTGCTTTGTTTAAAAAACCCAAACAAACAGAACCTGTTCATCCCAATTGCGTCTTTTTTTTAAGTACTTGATAATAATGAAGACATGCTTCTCGAATAAGAAATAAAGCTGATGTTGCATCCTGTGCCATTTTGCTCTTTGTGACCATGGGATTAATTGCTGTGAGCATGATACCAATGTAGGTCAAAGTACAGCATTCATTTTGAAAAGATACATGTTTAAAGGGTCCCTTTTTTCTTGACAACTATTGAAATATTTAAAAAAAACTCCACCACTTCAAAAATAATATTTAATTTTCTTTTATATCTTACTAGTGACTTATAAGGCAGGTACTTAGAGGTCACTTCACTTTAAAAGGAAAGCCTGAAAGAGAAAATCAACTTTCTTCTGGCAGAACAGTGTATAAATTGTGTTGCTACATATCCTTATTCTTCTGAAGACAGGGTGGAAAACCACAAATTTAAATTTATTCAGTGAGTTTTATTTCTGTATAAACAACATAGTCACTGTATGTTCCCATCAGTAAGCTAGTATTTGGTTTCAGTAGTTACTGTACTATCTAACTGGAATTACATTGCGCAAGTTTTGATTGCTTGTGCAACTGTTAAGTAATCATGTTTGGGCTTTAAAAATAACTAAGCATGTGGAATGTTTGCTTTGAGGTACCAAAAAGAAAAGAAACATTCAACTACGTAGGTAAAAAAAAAAAAAAAAGTCATGTCTTTATTTTAATAAAAGTTTTGTTTCCATTTCAGTGAGAAAAACTGTTCTTTTGTTGGTGAAAATAGTCTCTGTACATACTGGAAAATAATTATTGTTTTTACTAATTCTGACAGGTACAAAGCACCTTCAGTTAGTCTAAAAGCCACTGAAGTTAATCACTCTTTTACAAAATCAAGCTCTGATGAATAAATATTAAGTGATGTATTATTTTCTGGTCCAAAACCTGAAAGATTCAACATGCTTTTAATAGTTCATGCAGTCGGCCAATAAAAATGAATAGGAAAATTTGTGCTTATTTGAGTACTCTGAAAATATCATCGCGCTATGGATAAACTCTTAGTCATTAAAGCACAGTCCTTATGCCACAGTTACTCCATGTGCGGTTCTTCTATTTGGAGAATTGTGATAATCGCCCTGATTTAGAACACCAGGCAAAATATCATTTTGAAATTGTATTTAGCCTTGGGTCAAAACTTTAGCAAAATAGTCGCTTGGTTAGCACTGCTTTTTCAAGTTTTGTCAAGTTGATTTTTGCCAGGTTTAGTAACAAGAACAGGAAAATGTTGTAAAATTACTGGAAACTCACTCTGTTTGTCAGTAGAGCTGTAAATCCTAGTGAAACATTCTGGTTACCATTGCTCATTTGGATTTGTGGTACATCTTTGACGCACTTCTATGAGTTATATGCAGAGCTAGGCCAGGTCCCTTATTGTCATAGAAGAATGAAGGTCCTTTCTGCTGTTAAAGATCTGGAAAAATCAGACAGAGAATTTTTGCACTCATGATCTAGAAACTTAAACCACTGTAGTTTTGTTCTGTGGTGGTTGGTATTTCCCTTGCAAGAAACAGCCTTTGCGATCTAACATGACAGGTGCAGACATGCCATAGAGAAGACAACAAGCTTTTGCTATTGTTACAAAAATTCTGTCTCAACATACTGGGGTATATGCTGCATTGCAGGACATTTCTTCATCTACTTAAAATTAGAAGATGCTTTTAGAAATTGTCAGCACTGAACAGACTCCTTTTAGAACATTGTTCAGCCTGGAGAAGAGAAGGCTCCAGGGAGACCTTATAGCCCCTTCCAGTACCTAAAGGGGGCTACAGGAAAGATGGGGAGGGACTCCTTATGAAGGAGCGTAGTGAGAGGACGAGGCGTAACAGTTTGAAATTGAAAGCGGGGGGATTTAGATTAGATATTAGGAAGGAATTCTTTACTGTAAGGGTGGTGAGACACTGGAACAGGTTGCCCAGGGAGGTTGTGGCTGCCCTATTCCTTGCAAGTGTTCAAAGCCAGGCTGGATGGGGCTTTGAGCAACCAGTTCTAGTGGGAGGTGTCCCTGCCCATGGCAGGGGGGTTGGAGCTAGATGATCTTTAAGATCCCTTCCAACTGTAACCATTCTATGATTCGTACAAGTTAATCTCATGTGGACTTGTGCACAGTGCATGTAGCCGTGTCCTGCAAATGGAGCATCAAAAGCACTTCTCCCTGCCTACACTGAGCACCTGGCCTGTGCTCTGCCCACAAACCGATCTCCAGCCTCAGAAATGTGGAATTTCCCTCCAGTGAAAGTGTCCTCCAGTCGAACGTTTCCATTCTAAAAGACAAATAATTTTAAGGAGTGATATCCTGTCAGTCTTAGGGACCCTGCTGCCCTTCTCAAGGAGCAGCTTGTTTTGTAAAACTCCACGTTGCAAGCTCTCGTCTTGCTTAATGAATTCCAGAGGTTTCACACCTCTAACTTTCACACCTCTAAATTGTCTTTGAAGTTTTGCCCTCTGAATAATTACTCAGTTATTGATATGAAACAATTTGCATAAACAAACAACGAGTTAAGATTTTAACAGTTAGTTCAACCGCTCATTTCCCTTTCATTTACCTTAATTTGACTTGCTGATTATTTTCTTCCAATTATCACAGACCCTCCATTTCTAGTATAAACCAGAAATACAACTTTTCAGTAAAATCCAATAATCAGGTTCTCTTTGAATAAGAAATGCTTCAAACAAGGTAGAATTCTTTTAGTAGAAGACAGACCCTTCAAGAAAAAAAATTGGGTTTAACTCAAAAGACTGGTCTTTCCTCAGTGAATTCTGATGCTAAATCTTGTAGAAATGGGACCAATAAAAATTCTAACCTTTTTAAAATATCTATAATAGCTGAGAGGCCCATCAAAGCTTATAAAGATTTTCTCTGCCTCTTTGATAACTTCCTGCATTGCAGTAAAGCAATGCTAGAGGAGGAAAACAGTTGCTTCTGCTTCTAGGAGATTCATTCATTTGGACAATATGCAATAATTTTAGCTCTCCAGTACACAGACATAAAAGTCACTAGGAAGTGTTGTCTGTTCAAGACAATATGATTGGATTGCTAGCCATTATTTGCTAATTTTAAAGTCTTTTAAAATATCTTGCCTTTTCATTTCCTGCAGTTAGATTTTATCATGCTGTTCTGCTGTCACAAAATTATTACTGTCCTGTAGCAGATATATCCAGTGGAAAGATGCGATGAAATGACTTTCAAATTATTTTCTTTCAGTCTACCAGTGTCATATTTTTAAAGCATGAACATTTCAGACGCATTGATTCTTCTTGTGTTGCTAATACTGAGGGACAAACTCCATCTGACAGCAGTCCAGCCGTCCTAACACCAGGCTTTGGTCTGAGAAATCGGTCTTATCACTTGCAACCACTCCGGTCTGGAATGGCAGCTCTAAATCCTAACAAGAGACAACAGAAGCATTTGAGGAGCAACCCTAAGGCACTCAGGAACTGTCCTACAGCAACACAAGCAGAATGTTAAGTAACACAAACTGTAGAAGAGCTAACACCAATAATGTCAAATTGTTTGATGGGCAAATGAAGCAGATGCTTGGGCCTCCCCTCCCCTGGAGACATTGCCTAAACTCCTGTTGACTTTTGCAAAGTCTGTTTTTTAAGGGTCAGAGTACCACTAAAAATTAAATTAGGGAAGAGTTGACTTCTCTCTGACTACTTTCGTCTGCAGTGGCTTAACCTGTGATTAAAATGCAGTGGCTGCATAGCCAGTGGCATTCAGCTGCCTATTAAAGAGGTGCTGCAAATGCTGAAGAAGTGCCTGAACTCTCATTAGCAGCATTTGTCAGGAACCACAGGATCTTCCCCTGTTTTCTCTCTTCTTGCATTGTAAATATTGTTCAAAGGAACAGCATGACATAACAGCTGAAGCTGAAGAGTCCTACTAGCTCGTTTGACTTGCAAATGCTTAATTATTCAGATGAATTTTCAAATTAAACAAAAACTAAGGAAAAAACCCCTCAATGCCAAGTCCATCATTTTGGCATTAGCTTTTTAGGGTGTTTTTTGTTTGTTTGTTTATGAACCTCACTTCAGAACTCTCTTACTGTGATGATATCAAGTGCTTATTTCCACCTAAATTCCAGCAGAACCCTCAGAAAAATACCATGCACAAATATCATACCTATTTCCGAAACCAAATATGGATGCAAGTGTATGAATGTTACTCAGTCTGTATTATTTTCTAAGACAGCTCCTCTCAATTAAATATCTAGATCACAGATACTGATTGCAGAATCTATTTGTTGCATTTAATGTGCGATGGATAGGCATATTCAGGTATTATGTTATGTATGTATTAATATGTAATCATAATATGTAATCAATCAAGTGGCCCAAGGCACTGAATAGGGAGGATATTCATCAGTCTTTATTTCAACTTTTAACTTTGTTTTCTTAGATTGCTTTTCCAGTCTGAATCTGAAAGCATTCTAACGTGCTGTAGTTTACGTCACTCAAAAACAGAAGCAGGGCTGCTTATTTTTAGAGCAGGGGGGAAGGTTAACGCTGTTGACTAGTCTTTAGCTCAGGAAAGAATGACATACTTGCAGGCTGTATGTTTCTTTGAAGTTCACCAGTCAAACATTGACGTAAAATGGCATATGAAAGAATTTAGAAACTGTAATATATGCTGTGACCTGAAACAGATTCAAGAGTTAGCACAGGGCTCAAATGAAAATGTCTGGTATTGTCATTTGTTGCCGGTTACAAACTCTCTGGATTCCTTTTAAAAAGATGTTATTGGATTCTCTGCCAGTCAGCTCCCTCCTTTAATCATGGCTCAACTCATTCATTAGATTCTTCCTTCAGTCAGTGATATCTTCAAATACATATGATTACTTACATCGTGGGCCGTATTCTGCTATTGCAAGAACATTCTGTGGAAAAAAGCTATACAGAAGTTATTAGAAAGGAGACAATCAAGAGCAGAGTGGAGTATTCATTCTCTGCATTGACATTCGCTGATATTTGATGACAATATTGTAGCAAATGGTATAAAATATTGGGCTTAAAAGTAGGTATATTGATAACTAAAAATGGTCTACAGAAAATTTGTTTTCGAAGAATAGTTTGGAAATTTATGTGAGATAGTAATCTGTACAACACCACCTAAGTTGATGCTTCGCCAGGATAAACACCGAGTACCTCAAATGCTTATTTTCTTCTTTATGAATGAAAAGTGGCCAGCACTGTACCTGGAGTAGTCTAGGAGGTGCCTAAATACCATGTACCTTACCTATACAGTAAGTCATTTAATTTGGACAAGTCAGTTTGTTCCTCTTATCATATTTTGTTTTATACAGTACTAGTCAGTTTTCGGAAAGGACAAAAATGAGCTAAATGACTGGAGAAATTACTTTATTTACAGAAATGGAATGCATCTTAAAATTATTGTCTGTGCTCTATTCCCTGGAAGTTGGTAATGCTATTTTAGATGTTGAGGATGTGCTGATTTTTGCGCCCTCCCCTTCTTTTATAACTGACTTTTTGAGTGCTTTCAATACTTTTAATGCATTCAATTCTTGAAAAATACCTCATTTAAGAATAAATATCAACTTAGAAAACAGATCTCTTTAAAATGGCCTCTCTATTTATCTATTAACGATACCTACTTTTTTCAATTTGAGAGAGGATTCTTAATATGAGGGTAAGGGGAACGAAGAGAGAGGAAATGGATGGTCGGTATTTTTGCTCCCAGAGGAAGAAGTTATAACTTTGTTCATTTTTTTTACCTATGGTGAATGTAATCTGCGTCTGGCTTTGTAGATGTGAAAGTCGGGGTCTACAAAACGATGGTTTATTATTTATGTTCAAGTTGCCAAGACGAAGTAGCTGTGCTTTGGGGCTCTGCAGGAGGTTGAAGACAAACCTTTGTATTTCTAACATGAGCAATGTACATTCTAGCTAAAATTTTGTAGATGTGTCTAGGCACGTATGAACCTAATATAATACTGATTAATACCTATGGACTCTTTTCAGTGGGCTTTTTCTTGTTTCTTACATTCGTGCTACAAAACATCAACATCGTCACAGCTTCAGTTTCTCAAAACAATTTTCAGAACTCAGTTTGTTACATGTACGATTTTTTTGCTTTCGTTCCTTTTACAGCTGAGAATAGGTCTCTAAAAGCAGTTTTCTGTAACCGCATATAGTGCATACTGCTGCAAGCTTCACTATGTGACTTTTGTGCTTTTAAAGTAAAAAAGAAAGGAATAAATAGGTCTTTGTCATCATTAGTTTTAAAGAAATATATACAAAGGAATGTGTGTGTATAAAAATGTACAAAAACATATGTGGACGTATAATATATATATTTAGTTTAATGTTTAGACATGAGAAGGCTGTTGATAATAATTTTCTTATCCTTCTAAATGACATCAAAAGTCTGTGGCTAGCTGCCATACGTGTGTAACGAGATATCCACCGTCTAAACTCTGCTTGAGCATCACTAGCTTTTCCTCTTGAGAAGTGTTATCACGGGGCTAAGCTGTCATTGGCTAACATACAGCCATGAATAGTTGTACCATTGTTTCCTTAAAACACAAGATGCATAGATGCATGCATCCCCCCAATCTTTACATTGAGAAAAGCATCCAGAAGTTCTTAAAAATAATTTGCAACCAAGGTCTGTTGCTATCTCTTCATTTCTCCTTGGCTTAAAAAAAGCTACAGTACTGCGAATAAGTGAAATCTCTTGGTTCTTTAAGCTATATGACAAGATTTTGTGCTGTAATACTCATGAAACAGCTTGCGTTGATGGCAAATTGGAAATACATGATTTCTTTTTAAGTATACGAGTTTGAATCCCACACACGGATCTTCTAAGAAGTGTAGTACAGAATCTTTTTCTTTCCATTTTGCAAATGGGAATGCAATTTTTCTACATCCCGTATAAATTCACTTTAATAATCACCCCCTGAAATTAAGGTTTAAAAATTTGCTATGTCATTATCAAATAAAAATGTTTCATTTGAGTTATATAGGCAAAGAAATACCCACAGTAAACACCTATTCATAAGATATAAAAGCTGTCAGTAAATTATCTCTCAACTGCCACTTTGGATATTTTCTGGTGGTGTTTTTTTTACACAGAATCACAGAATGGTAGGGGTTGGAAGGGACCTCTGGAGATCATCTAGTCCAACCCCCCTGCCAGAGCAGGGTCACCCAGAGCAGGTTGCACAGGAACGCGTCCAGGCGGGTTTGGAATGTCTCCAGAGACGGAGACTCCACCACCTCTCTGGGCAGCCTGTGCCAGTGCTCTGCCACCCTCAGAGTAAAGAAGTTCCTCCTCATGTTTAGGTGGAACTTCCCATGTTCAAGTTTGTGCCCATTACCCCCTGTCCTGTCCCCGGGCACCACTGAAAAGAGCCCAGCCCCTTTGTTTGTTTTTTGTTTTTACACAAAAGATAGGGCACAATTAGTGCACACGTGCAGTTCTGCTGTGCTTTTTCTCCCTCTCTCTGTTTCGCTCTGTCCTTTTCGTGTATGTTCGTAGACAAAGGGGGAAGAGAGACTTAGGAAAGAACAGACAACCTTCATCACTTTTACTACAGAAGCGTTAAATGCTAGAATATAACCTAACGGTATTTATTTAAGAATCTTTAATTGATTTAATTTATATAACTTGCAATGCAGAAGACTCTGTGTTTCACTGCATCAATACCTAGTGCCCGTTTGGCGGCTGCTGTCATTGTCAGCCCTGTGTCCCCACCTAGGTTTTAGAGAGCTCTGTCACAAACAGAGCTTCAGCGCTTTTGCTGCCAGTACCATGGTGTTGCCCCAAAGCTGTCTGTGATGTTCAGAATGGGTTTGATCAGACATGAGCAATGACATGAATTCAGAAAACTCACGACCTGAGTTTCTGTAGGTGTCCTTTTGAAGGGGACATTTTTACACATTGCTACTTATACCTTGTATGTGTGCACATGAGTGTCTGTAGGTGAATATACTCAGTTCATCCTGAATTTTACATCAGGTCAGCAAGGTTAAGAATGTGAAAGGCAGGCTACTCCTTGATTATTCATATAATATCAATGATATTCCTGTTTCTTAATTCAGTCAGAAGCATGTCTATGTGAAAATCAGTGCATCTTTTCACGCTTGGGACTTACCTGCCTGGGGCAACTTTGGGATGTAAGGAATGGTTTCAGTTTAACAGACAATATTTATGCTGCATTGACTCCCCAGGTGGAAACTGTTGTTCTGGAGAGGTGGCGTTCTTGCATTTTAGCTTAGAATCCAGAGTGCTGGATCTAGGGTCCTGAGACTTACTGAGCAGAGACATCTTGCCTTGAAATTATGGCATATAGTATCAACGCTCCTTAGATTCAATTGAAAGGCTCCTCGTTACTTTAATGGGACTTGAATCAGTCCTTCACATCTTCACAGCCGGGGAACTTTACAGGTTGTAGAACCAGTGATTTCAGTGGGAAAATTCTGTAAACTTTCTTCTTGGAGTTATTGTGTGGGTTTGGGGCATACAGATCTTTTGGGGTGTGTCATCTCATGTCACCTCGCAGGACAGAGTTCTAAATCAGAATCAAAATTCTTGAAAAAGAAAAAGCCTTCCTACATAAAATTCAGATCTGCATTCAGAGTGAAATTCCTGGGGAAACAAGTGCCTGCTTTCTATGGGATAGATAGTCTGTTTGTAGTTAAGGAAGAGCAGAGTTTATTTATGTGTCTTTCTTTACTTATCTTGATCCTTTGACCAAAAATTTGTGTCTGTTTTATTTGTGGAATTGCGCTTATACTTTCCCAATACCTTCAGAAGAAATGCCACTCAGCCTCAGCACTTCTGCAACAATGTTAAGGAAAATAGATGGACAAATTCATTTTCACTGAACAAAATAAGGAAAGCCTGCTGTGTTCCATAGATACACACTTGTTTTAAATGCTTCCCTTTTCGAAAGTTAATTACGTGATTGCTGCATTACTTAAGAGCTGAGAAGAACATATCTATAATGAGCAGAATCTGAATAGATTTTTAATGCATCTTTTCTAGCTCTCCCTGTGGCTAGGAGTGCTTATTGAGATCTTCATTTACAATAGATTACTGCTACTTTTTCAAAGTACTTTCCTGCTCCCCGTAATTGATGTATTAGTATATCCCCTAAGCATATTTTCTTGTTCGTCTTTACTCCATTAAGATTAAACAGAATGGTCATTAGATCATAAAGAAATAAAATATTCACTTCACTACTTAGTGCAAAAAAGCTGCTATTATCTGTCAAATATAAAGATTAACTTTGCCTTCAGGTACATTTTTAATGGCCTTTTAAATATAGCCCTGAACCACTGTAACACACACTAATAGATGAAGAACTTTCTTCATCAGGGGGAAGTCTATCTTAATTAGGTGTCAGCCCCAGAATTTTTTGCTCAGCTCATGCTCTTAGCTGTGAAAGATTTTTATCCACGGTTATCTGAATTCATGACACAGTTGCAACACAGGTTAAAATTAGGGAGACGATTTGTAGTCTATCACTTGCTATAGATGTTCTAATAGGTTTTAATTAAAATGTCAAAGATTATATTCTATATATATTTCTTATTCAAATAACAGTGGAGAAACATGAGTTTGTAAAGATATGAAATAATCCGATTTTCAGTGTGCAAGCATAAATTGCATTTGCAAAGAGATGTTCAAGCATGAAACAAACCCAAAATTTTATTCTTATGAATTTCGGTTTGCAGAACAGTGTGTGTTTCCCTTATTCACTATAGTCCCTCATTGCTTTTCTCCACTGCTCTTTTCTTCTAAGGGGCAAAAAAATAATGTTTCAAATGATGAAAGTGATTTTCAAAGGACATCAGGGAACACAGAGGACGCTTCTGTTCTATTTTATGATTGAGTACTAACAGATTTAAAATACATAAAATATACGCAGCAGCATAACTGCAAAGCTGTTCTTGCCAGTAATGGTCATGTTTACTATCCACCAAACTAGATAAACTTTGCAGAAGAAATATGGTATTAATGACTGATTAATTTTATCAGGAGCTATTGCAGTCAGATTTATTTTATTAATTAGTTCATTATTCGTGCTGTCATGGCTCCAAAGTCGCAGTGTTCACAGACAACTGGAGAAGCATCAATATTCAGTAGTTTTGATTGTTACTGATAGCGAGATCTCTCCATCAGTGCTTTGGTTCTGCGTAATTTTTCTGACTGCCCTGATATTATTGAAATCATTTAAGATTTGGCTGTCATTCAGAATCGTAATGAAAAGCTTCCAGATATTCTAGTTTATGTTATTAGGTTTTTTTAATGATGTTGTTAATTTCTGTAACACTTAAGGTCTTCCAAGGGAAAAGCCCTTTTTCCAAGAAGTCCGGTGTGCTATAATGGCATGCTATGATTTTGTTTACAGGAAACAGCAAAATGACATGATATATCATTTGGTTTAAAAGAACTAGTTTTTATTAAAGAGTTCGTGGAAAGATTAGAGAAAATGGTCATTTTGGTTTTACAAGCTGCAATTGTAGTCAGTAGATGTTGTAAGATACCTTATTTTAATACCAAGTTTGTGTTTGCTTAGTTAGATGAAGGCTTTCATTGTAAATCAGAAACTTAGCCTTTAAGGTAACAACTCTTTGGCATCAAAGCCAGCACTTTGTTTCAGTAGTGCTTTTGTTAGCTGCAGATACCTTCCTGAGTGCTCTCGGATCTCCAGGCCTGGGTCAGCTACCCATATGAGCACCTCAGTTGAGGTGTTGACCTGATCTCAGCGCTGCTGCCTTCTCCAGGCAGGGAAGGAGATGTTCTTCTCTACTTGACTCGGTGTTTTGACACATTGCTCTGAAGTTTGGTGTGCCTTGTCATTTGATTGGGAACACAGCCCCTGTGATGCTTATAGGAAACGTTATTTCTTCTTTTCATCTTTTTTCCTTGGGTGAAAACATTCTTACTGACACGTCCCTCACTTATTATGTAAAGCGGGTAATTAGTTGATTACTTGTGCTCCACTTAGCAGCATGATTGGATATGTGTCACTCTTGGCAGTGGTGTAGAATAATCTTTAGACGAGGGCAGTTTACTCAGAAGATGCTCCTCCAGTGTCACCTTCAGTGTCCTGGAAGCCCTTTTTCTCGATCCCTGCTGGACTCCTTGAGTGGGTCCCGCTGTCAGTGACCGGCTCTTCTTTTGGCGGCATTGGGCAATTACGCCTACCTGACCTAAGCCTGTCGCTGTGCCCCTGCCTCCCCTCCTAACCAAAGGCTCTGACAGAGCTGCAGTAAGTACCCTTGATCGTCTCAGTGGAGCTCCATCGGAGACAAGTGCTGGAATTAAATTAACAATAAATAATCAAGATAATTTGATCCTTTGACACTTATCTGTAAATGTTTTCTGCCAGCCCATATGCAGTGCAATAGCACTTCCATTTCTTATGTATTTATTGTGCAAAGTAGAGGAAATTAGTTCTTTCATGTTCAGTCATGCCTTTACTTTTCACCTCATCTTTCCTTCTAATCTTCCTGCAATTGCACTAAAAAGCGTTTTAGTAAATTTATATCAACTTTTTCTGAAATTGTTTTCCAGGCTTCTCTTAAAGAGCCACCTGTGTTTCAACCTCTCCCAGATTGTATTTGGTCAATTCTTCTGTACTTAATTTTAGGACTTTCCAGAGTTTATAGGGTGTATATTCTTTTCTTTAAATAGCAGTTCAAATTAAGTGAAGGAATTCAGTTGCAGGCCATTTATTCATCCATAATGTTATATGAGAAAAATTGTCACCCTCTTTTTTTTTTTTTTTTCCTGTGGAAGGTATAATAAACTAGCTTGTAAGTCCCTTGTCAGTTTTTATTTCTGCCTTCATGTCTTTTCAACATCTGTTTCAAGACGACCAGGCTTTGTTTCAATTCTAGCGTTGTTTTGGCTAGTGTATGCTGAAAAAAAATACTGTGAGGCATTGTTAAATTTACAAGTAAATTATACAAATTCCTATACACTCTTAATGTGTTTTGACTGTCCAGTTATTAACTAAAACCCCTAACCTTTCCCATGTGCTGGTGACTTTAGAGAGGAATAAAAATGGCAATATAAAAAACCCCAACAAATAACAGTTAAACTAATTTCTTTTTGTATCTATATGTCACAGGTCTGTTATCTGTTTGATAAAGCAGGAAAAATATCTTGGTCTTTACAGAAAACATTAGAGCTTTGTGATCCTGTAAAATTTTATTTGTCGGTTGTGGAAGAGGTTGGGCCTTGTCCACCTAAGACGGTGCTGCCTTTGTGCTTGAAGCACCCACAGTCAGGCTTCAACCGAAGAGAAAAATCCCTGGAATAAGGATGATTGAGAGGGGCGATGGCCTTGTCATCTGAGTGTTTATGGCCAAAGATCTTTTTGTTTCTCTAAATCTTCTGTGTCTGGCATGTAGTAACGTAAATTTTTGTGGATATATGAGCTAGACAGTAGGCCTGATTGCTACCTGTTGTTTTCCTCTTAGATGAGCTTGCTACTTTTCCGTTAGACCTAGTGGAGACCCAAGTTGTTTTAAAGGATTTAGAAGAAAGAGCTAAAAATACAGAAAATTAAAGGGAAAAGAATGATGGCTAGTGTGGGATAAGGCAGTAGCCTTGCACCTGACTGAGTCACCACTGTGCTCGACATTGCTTTTTCCTTGGCGTAGTCACTTATGTCTAGAGGTTATTGGTACTCTCTTTTCTCATTATGGTGTTAGGAGAATAGATTAAATTAGTACATGTTGGTGAAACATAAAAATGCAAGGGGAAGGACTGGCTTATAATTTTTTTAATACATTTTGCTTAACTGATGACATAATTTCTCAATGTCATCATTAAGACAAGAATTCTTTTCCCACAGTGATGTCCAGGAATATTTTCTATTCACAGAAGGTTCATCTAATGGCTTCAGGGCCCTTTAAAAGTATTTAACATAAGAAACTTCCTATGCTCAGACAAGTTGAATAGAGAGTTTTTATTAGTGTGGAGTGGTTAAGTGCCTTGCGTATGTTATAAATCAGTGATTTATATATGACATATTTGACTAAACTGAGAATTTAACTTGTGGACCAATTGAAGGACAAACATATTTGTAAAGCTTTTCCTGGTTGTTATGTAGAAATTCTTCATAATCTCCATCAGTACATATTTTTATGTTAATGTCCCTCCATTGTGCGTTATCTCTAAACTGAATTGTGAAAGAGGAATATTGTGTTCCAGTTTAAAATAAAAGCTAAGTGAAAGGGTCTTTTCTTTGGTCAGTGCCTTTAAATAGTGATTTTGACTCTATGTGACTTTCAGGGTTGCTTGAAAGAAAACCTCTTTAGTTAGAAGGTGATGCTGGAAGAGCTATATTCAAAGCCTAATTTACACGGGAACTTGATGCTTAAGAGCTAGTGAGAATATTAATTAGTACAATAGGATAGGGAATATAAAATATATTTTGTTACCTTTTTTTTTATTAGGTCACAGAAAGTGGCTTGATGACTGTCTAAGGCAGAAAACTAACAGTCGGGATTCCTTGGCTCTGGTAGTGCTATCGCATCCCGTAATACTGGGCACTTCGGTCTCTCTTTTGATACCCGTGACAGACAGACAGTCTGTGAATTGACTGTAATGGTAGGCAGAACATGTGTATGTTGTGACAGTTAATATTGTATATGCTTTTGTAAAGCACTTGTATTGTAAAGTGCTTTTGATTTTCGAGAAAGGGGATGTTCGTGGTGTTACTCTTAAGACTGCAACCCCATGTAGGAGGAGGCTGACAGTGAAGGACAGATAGAAAGGATTGGACCATTTGAATGTTTCTAAGGTAAAAGGCAAATCATTTGGTCATCATTTGAGGAGAAATATGAGATTCTGTAGGAATTAATTAGAATTCTTTTAACAATTTTGCCCTTCTGCAAGCGTGGGATAGGAATTTGACCTGTTCTTCATACGATAGCTAAGACTTGATCATACTGCCTTCATTTCTCTCAGTTTGTGAGGCATGAGAAAATAAGATGGGTTCCAAGCAGTGGGATAATTCTATTTTCTTCACAGCATATGAGAAGAGAAAGGCTGCCGTGTGTTGATGAGATCATCACTTTAATAGCAGCCGTTTATCTCAGAATGCTCTCTGGAGGTAAACACAACGATCACTTTTAAAGTTAAAAGCATAATTCAGCCTGGCTAGTCTCTTAATCCTGTTCTTATTGAGGTGGCGTGGTTCAACTGATCTATTTAAATGGTGAAGAATGCATCAGACTATTTTTTCAAGAATGCCTTTTATACTTGTTTTAGTTAGATTTAGGATTCAATAGCAAATGCAAATTTTTTAAGCAAAAAGGCTGATCAGGCTGGGTGGAAAAATACAGGGGGAAAAAAGCATTCTTTATGTTGCACTTGAGAAATGCAAAGCTGGCAAAAAGTTATTTTGCAAATGACAAAAAAAAAATCATAAGTTCTCATCAGGAACGACACAGATCACTGCAATCAGTTTTGATGCTAGAAATAGTGCTGCTTCATACGCGGGGTAAACCGGTTGCTAAGGAATAGGTAGGTTGAGCCTTTTCACATTAAAGCATAGACTAATACCTGGGGGAGATTCTTATTAGAAGCTGGTTATAGCTGAATTAAAATGAATTGAGAGATAAAACGATTAGAAAACAGCAATATCTGCAACCTGAAGAACTGCAACCAGTGGTCCTACAAGAACTTAATCCAACAGTCTGTCTGATCAAAGCACTGATGATAAATTTTTCTACCTCGGTTTTGGTTCTGGTTGCTGGTAGAAGGGAAACTCCTTCTTTTTCATCTGTACATTCAGTTTTGTACTTGTGAGGGTGGATGCTTAATGCTCCATATTTTTTTTTTCTCTTTCCAAGGAGGTTTTATAATTTCCCCTAGTGCAGCAGGAAGGAGCCCATCTTATTTCATTCTCTTCCAAATAAAGAATAGAGCTGCTGTTCCCTTTCTTTTCCCTTTTCTGGGGACTCAGTTTATACAGAGCAAGATCTTAGAATAAGAATCATGGTGCATTGCTGGGAGTTTTGTGGATGTGGGCATTTGGGTGTTGACTCATAAGTACGCTTTCATTGAGTACAAAAAACCAAAAAAGAGTACGCTAGCCCTCTCAGTAAATTTAAACGTGTCTCTCTTCAGGTGTAATTATCAAAAAATAAGTCTTTTAAGATACATTTTCCCCATAAACACTTTCATAGTCATGTAGGATTATAAATGCTTGTCTGAAATTCAGAGAAAGTTTCTAATATGTCCATCAAAACATTCACCTGGTAGCACTTCAAGTCATCTTATATACAGTTTCACAAATGGTACCTGTAAATTTTGCAAACAAGACAAAGTATTTCTTAGAAAACTTTCAATGAATTAGTCATCCATTTGTAGATTATTTTCATAATTACTTATTTCCTAATATCCTCCTTCTTAATATATAGCTCTAGAAATTGGAGCTGTTAAAGTTTTGTCCTCTAAAATAAAAAAAATGTTATTTAAATAAAGAAAAAAAAAATCCCTTGTACATAATTGGCTATTTATAGTAATTTCTTTTAATTTTTCACATTTACTTGAATTGAGTTACTGAGTTTAATAATGGTCAAGAAGCAAGTATAGACATGAAAAAAAAGGAAATAGTTAACATTGAGGAGAAATGTATTGATTTAATTAAATTTCTGTCATATGCCCTAGGAAGAAATGTCAAATTAAAGCGAGTTATATTGGTTAGATATTTCAGATCTGACACAAATGAAGTCTTTATTAATTCCTTGATTCCTAATTGTTTTATTTGCATCACAGCACACCATAGCTCTTTGGTATAGTTCTGCTCTTGCGCCCATTGTAATTACTTAGGACTTGGTCACAGGAGAGAGGAATTCAAGCCTGTCTCCTTAATTGCTTAGTTTGTTTTAATATCCATATATTACCTGCAGAATTTATTTGATGACCGCTTCTACTGCTGTCATCTGACGACGACACAGCTCACAGTCTCTTTTATCTTATGGCACATCTTGAAAGCTAGGACATGCTCTTATCCCCAGCGTATATGTGAAGAATTGGGCACAGATAAAGTGGTTTGTCAAGAGGGTGTGTGGGAAGTCTTTGGTGGAACAGAAAATTACTCTATTGCTCGCTATCTAAGGCTGCCGCTGAGAATTTGAGCGTGCAGAGTAAAAGCCAGTAAAAGCCCAGACTCCTTGGCTGGAGGCCTTAGCTCCTGCCCTGGGCACTTGTTACTCCATCTCTGCCTTACTTGTCTCTTCTCTTCCTCCTTCTTGATGCCCTTCAAAGGAGTGAATTTTGCTTTGTTTGGTTGGTTTGGTTTGGGGTTTTTTTGTATCTCGTTGATTTGGTTTTTTTCTCTTGGTTTTGTTTTCCCATCTTCCTTGTACACTCAGTCAGTCTTCTCCTTCTTCCTTTTCAAATGTCGTTGCTTTCTGGAGAGAAAAAATTTGAAAGAATATAGTTGAATTGAGCTATGACTGCCCTGCTGGAGTTATGCAAATATGGTGCTATTTAATTTGAAGAAATTATAAAGGTGTGCATCCTGCAGTATTTTTTTTTTCATCTCCTGACTTCAGATCTACAAAGTCAGTATTGTTTCATAACTTCTCTCCAGTACTTTCAGTGGAGATTTGCAGTGCAAAGTGAGCAGTTTTGTTAAAAGAAACAAAATCTGTGATTTTTAAAGAATTTGAGCAAAATCTTAAAATTCTGCAATTTTATGTGCAGAAAAATTCTTAAAGTAATTTGTCATAGGTTATTCAGAAGATTTTATTTTGGTAAATTATGTTGGGTTTTTTTTGGTGGGTTTTTTTAATGGTTTTGCTGTTACATTGTACATTATGTGGTTACCAAAGGATCATCTGAAAACGTGGCATCGCTACTGTGTGGCAAAGTCATACATACACTAATGGATTTCAAACAAACAAAAACCCACTTCAAATTAAGAACAACGTAAAGGTTTTATTTTAAAAATTTGAAATTCGATGATTGAAAATGGTTCTTATTTTATTCCTAGATTGACATTTTTGTTATGATGGGATTAGAAAATCTATTTCTTACACTGAAATGGGCAACACAAAGAATATGAACGAAAAACGTCACGCCCACCCTGCATCACCAACATTGGGAATCCAAACAGTTAATATGAGGTAGAAGAGGAACCAAAACAATTTAGCTACTAGAACAAAATCTCTATTGAGGACGATGAACTCCCTCTGACAGATGAGGGAAGACAGTTAAGGACAAATCTGTTTCTGTTGAAGAAACATACTACTAGAATTATGTCACATTAACGAAAAACAAAATGATACTGGTAAAGAGCGTATTTCCCATCTTTGCAGAGGGAACTCATTTTGAGTCTTGATAGGCAGGATTCCCCCCAGCAAATATCCTGAATTACAGAAGATCAGCCTCTGACAACAGTGTTGATGTTCCCAAATCAAAGCTAACAGAAGATAATTTTTCTCTTACCTTGGAAGCCGTTCTTCCCTTCTTTTCCCAGTGCACACATTCTTTCCAAATCACAATTTGAAACCCAGGAGAAAACGGAGTGCAAAGAGTCTCATCAACACGAGAGAAACTTGGTTAGTCAAATGTTTTTCTTTTGTTTCCGAAAAGAAACAACTTCTACCGTGACAGCTAGAATTTTAGATTAAGATCTTTGAAAATGTCAATAGATTTTTGTGTGAATTTCCTATGAGAGTGTTTCAGCCCTGATGATTCCTGCAGATTTTGAGTCAAAATTAAAAAATTTTCTTCCAACATTTATATCATTTTGGTTTTGGGTTTGTTTGTTTGTTTTTTGGTTTTTTTTTTAATTTCTTGGGTTGAAAGATTGTTACTGTGCTTAGCTGCAATTGTTGCACAGTGCAATTTTCTGTATGTGTTTTCTCCACCATCACTGGGTTTTTTAGCTTTTGTGTTGACCTTGTTGCTGGGCCACTTTGCTGCCCGTTGTCAACTGAGTACATGAGGCCGATGCTGAGCCCTGCTTTTCTCAGCATCAGAGGAAAATGTGTGTAGTAGTTATGCAGATATATCCTTGGTTGACTGCTGCCACACAGCATGTACAGCTCTGATCACTACGGGGACCTGAGCGTATGGAGCTGTAAGCACAACATGTCAGCTGGTTTTCAGACCTGTGTCATCTGACATTACAGCCAGAAAAGCATTTTATTTTCCATGGAAGGGTATGAGTGCATATACACCTCCATGCTAGCACTGACTTTGAGCCTCAGAACCTAAGGCTTCCTGTGAAATTAGACTTTTGTTTCAATGTTAATAACATTTGAGTGATTTAACTCCATTGGTACCTGCTTTCAAATGCAAAAATTATGTCAATAAAGTGGAAATAAATTTAATAGGCTTAATGGCGCCTTTAGAGTTAAAGTAGCTTGGCTGCAACCTTCTGAGTCATTAAGGTGTTTGCTGACAATGCAGACTAACAGCAGTGACTTTAATAGTACTGGGTGAGGAATTACTTAATTTTAAAAGGCTTCAGCAAATTTTCATGCCTCTATCCGTCCCCATTCTGTCTAGCTGCTGGAACCTGTTTGTACTCCAAATACCTTATCATCCTCCTTGACAGGGAACTTCTAAACATACATAAATCTGGGGACCTAATTGCTGTTGAATGTTTTTCCAAACGTGTTTCTCAGGAAAAAGTCTGAACCATAAAAATACCCTAAATGTGAAGTTAAGGTATTTATATTGTCTATACCTCCAGTCTTTCTTTTAGATTTTGCTTTAGCCACCTTCTCTTTGAAACCTTTATTATTATTTTGTATGTAAAAATAATGATAAATGAGACTGAAGTTTAATCACCTATTTCTTCTGAGTCAAATCCCGCATTATCAAAAATTAAAGCCTGCCTTGATGCAGCAATGGAGGTACATTGTTTATGCTGAAATGCAGTATTTTGCATTATTAATCTCCAGCATAACTTTTGTTCCATGGCTAAAATAGCTAAATAACAAGTTTTAATAGTGTATTTAGTTTGTGTGGCAAGGTTTTGATAGAAGGGGGGCTACAGGGGTGGCTTCTGTGAGAAACTGCTAGAAGCTTCCCCCATGTCTGATAGAGCCAATGCCAGCCGGCTCTGGGACGGATCTACCAGTGGCCAAGGCCGAGCTCCCGGCAACGGTGGCAGCGCCTCTGGGACAGCATATTTAAGAAGGGGGAAAAAAACCTGCTGTGTAACAGCAGCTGATACCAAGATCTGTGAAGAAGGAGGGGGAGGAGGTGCTCCAGGTTCCAGGGCAGAGATTCCCCTGCAGCCCCTGGTGAAGACCATGGTGAGGCAGGCTGTCTCCCTGCAGTTCATGGAGGTCCATGGTGGAGCAGACATCCACCTGCAGCCCGTGGAGGATCCCAGGCCAGCGCAGGCGGATGGCTGAAGGAGGCTGTGACCCAGCGGAGAGCCCGTGCTGGCAGGACCGGTGGTGCCATGGAGAGAGGACCCCACGCTGCAGCAGGTTTGCTGGCAGGACTTGTGACCCCGTGGGGGACCCATGCGGGAGCAGGCTGTTTCTGAAGGACTGCACCCAATGGGAAGGACCCACACTGGAGCAGTTCATGAAGGACTGTCTCCCGTGGGAGGGAGCCCACGCTGGAGCAGGGGAAGAGGGTGAGGAGGAAGGAGCGGCAGAGACAACGTGTGATGAACTGACTGCAACCCCCGTTCCCTGTCCCTCTGTCGTGCGAGGGGAGGACGTAGAAAATTGGGAGTGAAGTTGAGCCTGGGAAGAAGGGAGGGGTGGGGGGAAGGTGTTTTAAGATTTGTTTTTATTTCTCATTACCCTACTCTGATTTGATTGGCAAAAAGTTAATTTAATTTCCCCGAGTCGAGTCTGTTTTGCCCATGACGATAATTGCTGAGTGCTCTCCCTGTCCTTATCTCGACCCACGAGCCTTTCGTTACATTTTCTCTTCCCCGTCCAGCTGAGGAGGGGAGCGATAGAGCGGCTTTGGTGGGCGCCTGGTGCGCAGCCAGGGTCAGCCCATCACAAATAGGCAAGTCTTGTAGGGCTTTGGGTGTATCAGGATCATGTATGGAGGAATTTGAAATGTATGATGCTGCCTTAAGGCATTTGCACACGTAAGGGCCACGCTGGTTTTCCAGGTGGAGCTGTTTGTGTGTGTCAGCTTTTGTGCTGATGGCATGTTTGCATGGTGGGAAATGAAGTAAGTACAATAATTTGCCGGAGACGATTGTGCAACAGACAGGTCATGCTTCTCTCTCGATTCACAGGTGATAGTAATGGTAGCAAGATTGAAGTAATGTCTTAGGTAAACCTTAATATCTATTAATTTTATGAAAAAGTGGAAAAAAAGGGGCAGTTACAAGAAAAAACCTAGCACAGTAAAATAAACCTCTTGGTGGTAAGTAGGTCTTCCTGACTTAGCAAAATCCGTTTAAATGCATTAAGGTAGTAAAAAAAAAAAAAAAAAAAAGTAGCCATAGGAAATAGTATTTTAGACAGGAATTTGCTGCTTGATAGTACTTGAAATTCACCTATTGTAGCTTGAACAGGAGTATTATCAGCACTGTTCAGGGAAATGCCTGTTGCCTTTTATTTTCCTCAAGAGCTACATTTTGTATTTCAGAAGGAGTTGTCAGGATTTTTACATTATCCTTTTCTGCTGTTACAGCTAGAATTAATGCTGTACTTTGTTTTTCTGTTATTGACTCTATATTTCAGGAAATCAAAACATAGCTCTTGACTATGAAGTGAAATGTAAGTGCTCAACATTGGAGTATATCTCATAAGAAAAAAGATCACTTTTATTTTACATGGGTTTTTTTAAGGACAAGTGTAAACTAGTGGTATATTGTGAAAGGAAATGAAAAAATACTTATTTCAGTCAAACAATTTATAATCTGATGTTTGTTATATCTAACTTGATTTTCTAATGGGAGTATAAAACTCATACCCAGATGTTTAGCAGGCAAGTTTTAGGATTTCATGTAAAACAAAAATGTTTGAATACAGGTGAGGTAGCTGTGGAAGTTGTTGACCACCTAAAGTGCATCTATAAATACTGTGCAGACCAGCCACGGAATTTCATTGCACCATGCAATTTAGGAATATGACACCTTTATTATAATCCCTTTACTATCTTTCATCTTTGTAGATTTTTCTGTCTATTTTTATCTGATCTTATATAGCAGGAATAATGTTAATGGTTTGGAATATAATTACTTGGAATAAATAGATTTTTCATTATGGTTGTCAAATACGTTAACCCTGCTTTCATCATTTCACTAACTTACAAACCTATTTATTGCTTTGTATACTTCAAAACAAATTAGCGTTGTCCCTTAAGTGTACAGTTCTACTACAGTAATATACTTTTAGCCAGGAGAAAACAAAAAAACACAAAACCATGAGATTTTAAACTTTAAAAGTTCCAATTTTAAGAGTCAGTTTTCTGTGATGATTAGTAAATATATTTCCCTGGCCAGGTGCTGTGTTACAGAAGGCGCTGAGCATGAGTGTGTTTTTATGAGACAAATGCCATTTATTGTTGCTGGCACTCAGTATTTACAGAGCTTTGCTGCGCCTTGAACGTAGCGCAATGCTGCAGTCAGTGCCGGCTTCTGCTTCTGCAAGATCCTGCCTCTTGGTAGTGACTTAGCATCTGACACTGACAACCATACCAGCAGCTCATAGGCGTTGTTAAGTTCTTCTCGGTGTGGGATCAGATATGGTACTGGCTCGGTCACCGTTCCTCCTCCTGCAGTTCAGGCTGGGAACTCCCCGGTGGAGATTACCTGGACATTAAAGCGGGGTTTCTGTTGTGCTCTGGAGAGGCACAGAACTGAAAGAGCGATCATGAACTGCTCTTTGGTGGTGACATATCCCAGCAACTACCTTTCCAGTTGTTAAACCCAAGACTGATCCCTGCATTCATCACAAAGTATTTTAAGGTAAAATATCACTAGAAAGCAGCTTGCCTCCTGCTGGCTCCAATATTACATATATCTTCAGTGCACTATGGCCGCTTCCTTGTATTTGTTGAATTTTGTATTCTCTGCAGCATGTATGCCACTGTGTTTTGCATATATAAATTACAGAAGCTAGGGCATGTGAACATAAATGAGATCTCAGCTTCTCAGAGGGCTTACACGCTTGCTTTTCTTTTAGCCACATGTTTTTATGCTTCTTTAATATGAATCTTGAACAATAACAGTGTGGTTGAAATATATGAAAAGCACAGATAGTCATTTTTAGGTTGGTTTCCTAAGAAACTGAAGTTTATGTGATTGTGCTGCTCATCTGCCAGCTATAGATCTGAAAACTACCGAGCAAACCCGAACAAGGGGTAGAAACTGAAACTGAGCATCATTGTGTTAGAAGAAGATAACTGGGGAAAATTGTCAGAAGGTCCGGGGGGAAAGATGCAGATGAATATCTTCCTCCAAGAGAAGAGCAGGGAGGCACGACACAGACAGACGCTCCCTTTCAGGCTCTCTGTGCTGAGCACAGAGCAACTAAGCAAACTTGAAACTCTCCTTCTTGCTGTAGTCACGTCCAGACACTTACTATGCTAGTATTTCCTATCAGAATAATGTAAAAAACTCTCCTTAAGTGCTAGTGAGAGATTTCTGCTTTTTCACTTCACGTTTCTAGGCAGAGCTTGAGCAATGTGAGCATCTTCCACTGCTCTCACTTTTCTGTACAAATGAAGGTAGAATCTCATTTTGATCTGTGCTAAAATACAGAAATGGCATTACTGACGCCCTTCCTGCACAGCTTCATAGAATGGTTTAGGTTGGAAGGGACCTTAAAGATCATCTAGCTCCAACCCCCCCTGCCGTGCACAGGGACACCTCCCGCTACAATTGGTTGTTCAAAGCCCCATCCAGCCTGGCCCTTCCTTCGCGCCGGGCTGTGAACATTGCGAGAATACAGCCATTTAAGAGTACCTTATTGTGAGACTGTCTCTGACTGTAGCTTTCACCAACGTAGTGGATGGACCGTGTCCTTGGTGGTGTACTCTGCGTTGGGGAGCAGTCAGAGGTCTGTCAGCTCAGGATGAATACCCATCAAAGAATCCGTGTTTTTGCTAAGTGTGACTGAGCTAAACTCAACTCTTCTCCCAACTGAAGGTGTCTCAGATTTATCCAGGTAAGAACACTAGAATCTTTTTCCAGAAAATACTTAAAATTTGTTGAAGGGCAGACCTGCTTCAGATTATTACCATCTCGCTAAACGAGAATTGTCAGGTTTACAGCAGATAGCCTGTTAGATTGACATACGGATTTCTCAACTGCCTCAAAACAAATACAGCAGATGAGTGAGCATCTGATCTCAGTAATTGTCCATGCATCAGTTTGTACACCAACAAAAGTTTTCCGGTTTTCCTTGTACCTTCTGAAGAATTATGGAACGTTGCTATTTATCTCCAACAATGCAGAGGGGCAAAATTACGGACACTGAATGTCATAGCTCAGCATTTTGGTGTGTTTCCTCTGCTTTAGGTTAGAGCTTTCAATTTCTTTAGTCAGCACGTTCAGGTCATCTTGTAATTCTCGGATATATCAGAATTATTTGTCAAGATTTAACTTCTTCCAGTGCCTATATTGTGCTGTCCTCTAGATGGTTGAGTTTAGGCTCATATTTTCTATCAGTGCAAAAATATAACTTTACTGTAGTTACTGAAGTAGTGCTGATTTAAAATAGCCCAGGATTTGCTTTGGTGGTTAAATTTAAAATGTTGATGGTCATTAAAATTAGACCTTTTAATGTCTGTACAATAATCTCATTTTCTCAGCTTTCTTAATTTACCTTTCTTTGTCATTAAAGTTAATGGTAGATCCTTAGGTTCACTACTCTTAGAATCATAGAATGTGTTGGGTTGGAAGGGACCTTTAAAGGCCATCTAGTCCAACCCCCCTGCAGTCAGCAGGGACATCTTCAACTAGATCAGGTTGCTCAGGGCCTCATCAAGCGTGGCCTTGAATGTCTCCAGGGATGGGGCCTCCACCACCTCTCTGGGCAACCTGGGCCAGTGTCTCACCACCCTCATTGTAAAGAACTTCTTCCTAATGTCTAATCTAAACCTGCCCTGCTCTAGTTTAAAACCATCGCCCCTCGTCCTATCGCTACATGCCCTTGCAAACAGCCCCTCCCCAGCTTTCTTATAGGACCCCTTCAGGTACTGGAAAGGGCTATAAGGTCTCCCCGGAGCCTTCTCTTCTCCAGGCTGAACAGCCCCAACTCTCTCAGCCTGTCCTCACAGCATAGGTGCTCCAGCCCTCTGGTCATCTTCATGGCCCTACGCTGGACTTGTTAGAATAGGTCCATGTCCTTATGTTAGGGGCCCCAGAGCTGGTTGCAGTACCCTAGATGGGGTCTCAAGAGAGTAGAGTAGAGGGGCAGAATCACCTCTCTCGACCTGCTGGCCATGCTTTTTTGATGCAGCCCAGGATGTGATTGGCCTTCTGGGCCGCAAGCGCACATTGTTGGCTCATGTCCAGCTTTTCATCCACGAGTACCCCAAATTCCTTTTCCGCAGGGCTGCTCTCTATCACATCATCCCCCAGCCTGTGTTGATAATGTGGGTTGTCCCGACCCAAGTGTAGGACCTCGCACTTGGCCTTTTTGAACTTGTCTTCTATTCTGTATGCTAAGTATGCCTAAAATTACATCGCTCTGGGATTGGGTCTTTTCCTTTTCATTTATGATCAAACAAAAACCCAAAAATCTTGTCCTCCTATACTTGTTGGCATCATTCGAACCAGGGATTCTTTGAGAATGTGTATAAAATATTTAATTTTCATATTGTCATCACCTTGTACAGGCTTTAAAACTTTGTTTTAAAATAGTTATTTCATAGCCTAGTCATGCCCTAGAGAGTCCATGGCACAGTCAAGCACCAGGTTTCTCAGTGCAGCATTTAATATCCATAAGGTCTGTATCATTCCTAGTCATTTTCACATTCTGTCCTTTAACAAATACTGTTTTCTTCTTCATTCTTTTGCCTATCCCGATGTTAACAGGAATATTAACTGTCTTGTTCCTGTTTTTATCTATTGTGTTTTATACGAATTATTCCAGTTCTATATCACGCTGAATCTTTAATTCTTTATGAAATAATTGACAAAAGCCCTATCGTTTAGTACTCTTCACAATTCTTCCTTTGGCATGCATCCCATTATATATATACACGCACATACACACACACACACATATATGGCAATAACACCAGGCTTAATTTTATCTAAGACTATAAAAGCGTGCTGTCTTATCTACCAGAATAAAGGGGATTTTTCTATGAATGCTTTGCTGAAGGTAGGAGTCATCACGTTTCTCTAGGAGAGAGAGTGCAGTCCTCATGTAATAAGACTATCAACTACCTTTAATTCTTCTTTGCCTTGCAGGTTATTTGTGTATATATACTTTTCCAAAATGCTTATTGGTACTTTTTGTATTCTAGTCTAATATTTTTTTTATTTGAATGACTCCAATAGGATTAATATCCGAGTGTCAAAAATTACTTGTCTTTCTGTTGAGTTCTGTGGACTGCAAGACTGATGTTCAGTGCATTCATCATACTACAAACGTTTTTCCAGGTTTCCTGCAAAATCACTTAGGGAAATAAATATTTGTAGCCTTTCTTTCTGTCTGTCTTAGTTTCTTTTGAACAGTCTGTTTGAACAGGTCTGAACAGTAGATCTAAAAAGTCAAGGAGAATCTGACACACTGGAGGCGTGGAAGAGTACATGGGGGAGCCAAACTAAGTTAGAAACTCAAGTTTACCTTCTCTACTTTATATTGTGGACAAATAATTTAGTTCCCTGGTTTTGTTTCTCTTCTGTAAGGTGGTGACCATAGAAATCATGCAGATTGATTCATTGAAGATCTTAATGCGGTCATATATGGTATTATTGCAGCCATATGAGTTCTTATTTTCACGTCAAGAAGTAGTCAAACCAATGTAGAAGTCACAATGTCAGATTAGGCATAGTAGGAATCCTTATAGGATTTCTTCTTTCTTTTGCGAATGTAGCATGCAAAATTGTCATTTCTGTCCTGGCTTCTTGCTGCATGTAATCTTATGTTTCTTCATTTGTCATTAATCAATCGAGTCAATTAAATAATTGTCAAAAAAAAATATCAAAACTCTATTAAGGTTTAACCAAATTATAGTTCTAAAAACATCGGTCCATAGAATTCATCAACTGAATAAAATATAAAGCTTTAATTGCAGTGAGCTGGGAGGAAAAAACTGCTAATGATTTTGGGTTTGGAACAATTATTACAGGCTAAAGAATCCAGTGATCAGAAAAAATACTATGTGTAAAATAACCTTAAACAAATATTAGGAAAATAATATAGTTCAGTGCTACTGATAGGTCAGGCTTTCCAATAAAAGAATGTATTTAGGTGGAAAACTTGAAGATGTCACATATTTGGTGTGGTAATTCATAAGAATTTAAACCCATTTGATTAACTAGAATTAATTACCTTTTTACAATGAAATGACTTAACTGGGCTGTTATTACCAAATAATAAACATGGAATCAATGGAATTTTATAGCATCTGTCAGAGGATAAATAGTAGGCAACCTAGAAATGGATTTCTTCAAATATTCTAAAGAAGGAAATTATGATAAAATTTTACAAACATAAGACAAACCCTGTGCCTAATACAATGAGCAACTGAATTTCTAATAGCAAAGCTGCTTAGTTCTGAATTTGCAATCTGTTGTAAAGCTGGTGTTTTATGTTAGTATTAGTGACAAATTATTTCGGGGCTGAAGCAAAAATAACCGAAGAGCACATTTTCAGTATTCTTCAAATTGAATGTAATATTTTTAAATATCATGAAGAGTTTAATGAAAAGGGAAAATGAAAATGATGTGATTGAGAGAGGAGAATCTTGCAGTGGTAGATCTGCCATTCTAGTCAACTTCATCTTGCTATGCTATTGCAGTTTTTAAATAATTAAAAACACATCAAAGCAAACTTACACACTTATTATAATGCAGCAAAAAGACATGCTCATAAGGACAAAACCTTTTAATTTTACTGTTTTATTCAAAGAATTACCAGTCTTTCAATTTTAATAGAGGGACAGTTTTCTATTTTTTAAAAAAAGACCCAGCTCAGTAACCAAATAGGTCTGTTGATAACTAGGTGAAAAGTACATTTTTGGATCATACCAAGGAGAGTTTTATGAATTGTTCAACAATGTCTGATTCTTCAACAGCTTCCTTTCAGTGAATGATAGCTCTAATCCTTGAGGTAAAGAAGTTTTTTCTTGAGCCTGAGTGCAGGAAGCTTAGTTGAAGAGCTTTATCCCATCAGAGGTATCTTAACCGAACGGTTATTTTTCTACTGTGTCCTATCGTTGTGTATTAGCACCAAGGAAGCTGCTCTGAATTTCCATGAAGAAAAATGGCAGCAGTGGCGGAGAGCAGCTCAAATGTGCCTAACACGTTTTGACAGAACAAAGAAATTTTAAACCCTGCATAATAATGAAAATACGGTTTCCCTGCACGGCATTTTAGAGGCTTCTGCACTGCTGAGAGTCTGATAGATTCCCATACCTCTTCCCTAGTCTGTTCTCATCTCAGTCAATTCAGCATCCCAAAATCTTGGCAATTAATTTTCATTCCCCGTAATCCTCCTATCTGCTCCTGAGCACACCACCTCTCTTCCTACCGCGGCTCAGCGAGGAGATTGCTAATGCTCCACTCAGGGTTAGGAGGGAGGCAGATCCAGCACGAGTGCCTAATGAGGATTACCTTAGAGGAAACATAAAGAAAGAGAGCAAATGGGACCAAAATGGTATGTAATACCAATTACTTAGGTAGATGTAACTCCCTAGCCCACAGTTTACACCTGCCAGGAGTAGAGGAAAATCAGTAGAGTTGAACAGAAAAATTAATTCACCATTTACAAAAGGAGAAGGTTGATTCACAAGGACTCTGAGCAGAGCTATGAGCAGGAGGTCAGCCTGCTCACACATGGTTTGACCTGCCCTGCAGCTTTATATGATCTGAAGTTACAGTCCACTCTTCTTTACCTTTTCTTCAACAAGTAATTTTTTTCTGGTGGTTGGTCTCTAAAATCAGCTCTGATAGAGAGCATCCATATTTCCCTGTCCCTACCCTGATTTATTTAGGAGATTTTAGGAGAGCTCTGCTTGCGGCATGCAGCAGCTCACACAAGGAATGCAGAGGAATGTGGACGAGTCAGCAGATGGAGTTTCATCTGTACCTAGAGAAGTTGAAAACCAAAGACGACAATGGGTGGATATACAGTAAAACGTGCCACCTTGAAATCCTGTGTAAAGTGGATCTAGGGAACATTGCCTATTGCTGCCTGTGTTCCTCTACTTCTCTTGCATCAAAAATATAAAAGTATAAAGCAAAATCTTATGTTTTAGCCTTGTGGGTGGAAAACTTTTTGTGGTTTTATTCAGTCATGATGAGTTTCTGCTCAAGCCAAAACCTTGAGGGCGTAAATTAACCAGGAATCCCAATAAAGAAAGAAAACCTGGTGTTTCTGTGTGACAGGTTCTTTGAGGTCTGCCCATTTCCGAAGGCAGGGCTAAATCTGAGGTACCCCATGCCAGGTTGCCGATGGCACTGAAGAGACTTCAGCGAGCCATGCTGCGGAGCTCGCTCTGCTCAGAGGCCCATTGGGCTTTCTTCTGTGTGTGGTTTTGTGTGTGGATCTGCCCACCCGAAACTCTTGCTTGGTAGCTGTAGTTAGAGATGACCAATTGCTGCTTCCATCTTCATACGAGCTTTGAAAGTATCTGTTCACTCATTCTTTTTAAACAGGGCAGCCTATGCGGAACAGTCCTCCACGACTTTAAATGAGCAAATTGTGTAGTTCAAAACATTCAAATAAAACAGCGCAGCTTCACAAGGAAACAAAGTTTCCCAGTGACATCTAGTCCACTAGGTATAATCACTGCGCACAAATACCCAGATCTGAAACTCTTTGAAAGTGCTACATGCTGCTGTAGTTCTGTCCAAATCCGTTTTTTTGCACTAACTTGAGGGTTTCACCTCCAGCTACAGAAGCAGAGTGTTCTACAGTTAGAGAGGTTAATGCAGATTTTCTTGATGACCCTTTATGATTTGTCGAATTTTCTTGTGCCATTCTGAAGAAGCTAGCACATCTTCATTCCTGTGACAGCCAGCAGTATTACAGAGCAAGTGCCGGCTGAATGGGAATAGAGCTCATGCTTATCTGGTGATACCTTGGGGGGAAGAGAGCATTTGTGAAATTCTTCTTGCCTGTCAGAGGAGTCGAGGCATTTTCCTCCTCTCTTCTCAATTCACTTTTCAATCTCAATAGCTTATTGGAATGACAGGGTATCAAAACCTCTGGAAAGCTAATACCATACATCAAGCACCTGTGTATTGCAGAGGTCTGACAGTGCTAACAGAATAGATGGATTTTATATAATCTCTGTCTCCTGAAAAGAATAAAAGAAAAATATTATAGACTTGACCTGTGATCTCGTGGAAATAGTCTGAGTTTTGTCTGGGTGGCTTGGCAGAATTGGATGTACTGAATACTGTTCCACTCGATGTTTAATGAGCAGATGAGTATGTAGAAGAGTAGTTGTGACCATTCTGTTAAACATAGAGGAAATCCTCAGAGCATTGGTTCCATTTCTTACAGCTGGTGTTTATTCCAGTGGCTGATCTTGTTTCAGGAATTTGAATTTCATTACCACGCTACTTCTGACATGTTGGTAAGCTGGGCATCTGAAAGAATCAAGATACCTTCCCTCACCTCCCAGTTTTCACTGAGACTCTGAAGAGTTTCCCTGGTTTCCTGTTTTCATTTTTCAACCTAAGAGAATTATCTACTGTGTCATTAACTCCGTCCACCAACTCAAACCCCTCCAGTCAGCGTGACAAAGTGTAATATATGCGCTGCCCACCGAATGCTGGGATGCAGCCCAGAAGTCCTCTCTCCGGGCAGCTCTCAGAGAGGAAAAGGAGCAGCCTTGCAGTGTGTCCCATGGGGAGTGGGCTTCTGGAGAGCTGGTGGCTGCAACAGGGACAGAGACACACCAGGGTGGTGGGTGCAGAAAAGGCCAGGAGTGTAAAAGCCAGAAGCAGAGGTGCTGAGAGATGGAATTGACACCGATGCCTTTCAGAGGGAGTCATGGGATATTTTCCTTTCTTGTTCCCCCACTACAGGCATTATTTGGAGGGGAACACAGTGGGGAAAATGGGTCCTAGCAGCCGTGGGCTCAAAGGAGATTGCTGCCTCAGCTGCCTGCCTCTCCTCCACTGCTCCTCTGCGCTAACCAGTTTCTTCCAGGTGCACCATTGGTAATGGCAGACTGAATTTTGAGCTTTCCCTCTTGGGATAGAGATGGGGGTGCATTTTTAGGTGAATCGAGTTGTTCAAGCAGATCCTTCTTCCACGTAACACAGCTTCTAGTACTGGGGACAGACGAGCTTGGTATGAAGATTGTTTCAATGTTGATTCAGTGTAAGGGTAGCTGGGAATTCAGAACTGCAGGTGGTAAGAACATATCGCACAAATACCAACATCCTAAGAAAAGTGAGTGCTGAAAACATCTAAAAAAATCTGTGTGTGTATCTTAAGTTTGCAGGAGTAACACACTTGTCTATCAGAGATCCTCGTGGTGTTGAATTGAAGCAGAAACATATGTACTGTGGTTGTGAACAAGGAAGTTTGGGGAGCTGTTGAATTATGCATTTTCTGGTTAAATTGCTGCTTAGTACTAGAGCTTGGCTTATGAAAGATGCAAATGTGTAGCCATCAATGTAAACTTTACTATGGAGGAAGCACGATGAAACGAGCAGGGCGCGTGTTGGAAATGAATATTTGCTCATGCAAAGTGAAAATTAAACTGATGCACAACACAGTTTATCAAAGTGGATTTTCTACTTACTGTGAAGAAAGCTTGTTGCTAACTTGATTGTAGAGCCATGTTTAGGAAATAGGACCGTGAGAGATTGGAGGGAATTTATGTTGTTAGGAGTTAAGTATGCAGAGTACCAGTCACAAAGAGATGGAAAAAGCCATTTGTAAAAAAACACTTCTTAATTGCTTCAGCACAGAGAATAAAAGCTTTATTTTTGAAGGAAGAAGGCAGGGAGAATTTTTCTGTCTGATCTTTTGCCCTTGGGATGTTTTGTGCAGCCTGGCTCTATTTCATATCTGACTGCTGTTCATCACCTACTCTGGCTGGTACAGCACTCAGTTCTGGTAAGTGAGCCGCAGCAGTTCTGCTTTTCTCAAGGCTGAAGCATTACCAGCATTGCTGTTGCAATAATGCTTGGAAAGGCATGAACAAATTAAGGGTGTAGTAAAAACAAAAGCAGTGTTTTCTCCTCACAGACAATTAAAGCATCGTAAATAATCATGTGAGGATTTACTTAGGGTGAAAAACATTGGCACCTCGTAATAATCTGTTCCTTTGTTGCAGTTACCACAAGTATTCAAGGACTGGCATTAATTAAAGTACTTCTAAATGGGATATTACTACTGAGTACGGTACTAATAGGCTTATTTTTCTTCATTGCTGTTGCATTTATCTTATATATGCTTTTGTTTTACAAGCTAATTTGATATATGTTACTCCTTTATATAATTCCTTAAATGATTTGCAGAACACTGTAAACAATTTATGTGTGATGTTTGCATTGCCTAAAGTATTGTAGATAAAGTTATTAGGAAGATGGAAATACAGTGTCTTTTATAGGAATGTATCAAGTCAAAATGGGATTCCTTGAGATCTCAGAATTCACTTTGCAAAGTTGTTTACATTTATTGCTTTTTTCCTTTTTTTTTTTTTTTCAAAGTTTCCTCAAGAAGGTGCCAGGCTGATAAATACAGCTTTTCCTGACGCGCCACCAAATTCATGAGTGATCTGTCCTGTGCTTGAGACTTCCCTGAGCTCTCAGTTAAACTAAGGCCTTTCCTAATTGTAAACAAATGCGGTGATTGACTCAGTTTGCTTCATTCCTCTGAAAGAACAATAAAAAATGAGGAAGGGAAGGGGAGAGAATTTAGATATTTTCCCTTGTCAGGGCCACATGCTGGTTTGCTAATATTTTACATAGTTGCTCGCCTAGATAGCTATTATTTTCAAGTACATCTCATTCTTGCTGTGCACTTGTACTTATTTAGTATTTGTTTTTATCTTTGTGGGGGGGCTGGGAGGGAGGAGGTTCTACATGTAGAGCCTGGAGCTACTTCAATAAATGAATTTAACAATGGCAATATAAAATGAGCTTACTGAAACCAGACAGTACTCTCAGAGCCGGAGAAGAATTTCTCCGGTCCCTAAATAAACGAAGACTGTTACAACAAACAGACCGTTGTGGCTCCCCCATGGAGGCAGATTTCAGTGTGCTGCAGGGTTTTCTTACAGCACAGCAGAAACGCATCTGTGTCTATATGAACATACACATACATATATGAGAAGCAAATAACCTCTCGTTTGTTTGGGATTTATGGCTTCCTAATTACAAATGTGGAGACACTGTGATTTACTACTGTCTTACTTCATAGCACATGAAGTTGTATTTATATAATGTTTGGATGGAGAACTCCTAGCTCTTAGCAACAAGTTTGATGCAACAGCTGAAATAGTTTATACTGTAAAGAATTAAAAACGTGGTGCTTTACTGATCATTTTTTCCAATACTGGAAAGATTTAAACAAGCAGGAGAAAATTTGTAGTAATCTTTTATCTCTTTTTAATTCAGAAGTATCCTCCTTTAAATTATGCTTTTCCTACAGCCATGTTTTTAGGGTTAGAGAAAATAGGTTCTGATCTTATAAAACAAAGCATTTTTTAAAGTTAAGTAGTGTTATTGAGGTGATAAGTCTCTACCCTGGCCATCCTTAAGGGGAAAAAGAAAGCAATACAGTATTTACTAAGAAATTATGTTAATGAATCGAATGTCGGAATCTACTTGTGGACCGATTTTACTGATGTAAGAAACAGTATCTCGTTTCTGAGCAGTATCTCATGTCTCTGGCAGACTTCCTGATTCATGTTTTCAGTGGAACACGTTGCAATTGGTAGAGGAAACATGAGCAAACTAATAGTGATTTAGTAAGGTTTTGAAAGTATTTTGGAATAATGCGAAAACTTCTGTGGTAGACAAGAGGCTGAGTTAAAGGAGTACTAAATCTTTAAGTCCTATACAATAAGATTTAGAGGGGAAAAAAAAAAAGTGTGGTGGTTTTCTTTCCCCAATGTTCTGTGATTATGACTATCATTTTGGATGCAGAATTATTTTTCAGAGATTTATGGAATACAATAGAGAGACACAGTATGGAAAAATATTATCAAAATAGAATTCTGAAATTTCTTCTTTACCTCTGAAGAAATTAAACACTCGGTAATGAAACTGGATAAAAAAAACTAAGCAGGTTGTATAGCAGGCTCACTTCTTTTATTAGCAAATACATTTACACCTATCTTGAAACACATGCACACACACAGTTTTCTAAACTTCTAGCTTTGAAAACTTGAACCAAGCCCAAAAAATCAATTTCAATTGAGGCTTATTCAGACTGCTAGTACCGTCACTTAGTGTCATCACGTGCAAAACATCGGCAGTAGCAGACTTTACTAAGAATTGCACTGATGATATGTGAGATAGAGTAAAATCTGTCTCATTTTCTAAAGTAGCTTTGCAGTGTTAACCGCAAGGAGAAGCAATAAAAAGTAGTTTATTGCACAAATGCCTCTCCGAACACACCCAGTAGAACTGCAAATGAAAAATGGACCTCTTTTATATATATAAAAATTTCTCATCATAACTACACATAAAAAAGTTATGTTGGCTCATGTAGCCCGTAGTGTTTACTAGTAAAACCTTAACTTTTTGATCGTTCTAGATTCAATAATAAGTACTCTCTGAACTGCTCTTCTATTTCTTTACATAACGTCTTCAAAAGAGGAAAATCAACTGCAGTAATCCCTCCCCCCCCCAACTTGTTTAACAATCTTTCCAGTGCCCTTTGAGCCCCGCCGTATTGATTCACTGTTAGTGACAAAGACTCAAATTAAGGAATGCAGAAAATACTATTGTAATATCCAATATCTTCACAAAGTTAGGGATGTTCCCTTTAACATTTATTAAGATTTGCATAATTTTGCATTGCTTTGAACCTGTGTTACACCTTGTTTTCTTATAATAAGCAATGAGATAATTGGTCTATATACCTATAGACCTAAACTAAATACCCAAATCTATTTTGATTCCCAAGCCTAAAAAATACACTTATGCTGTGTTTAGTTAAAAATGCTGGGTTTAGCTTTCAATTTGCATAAAATTGTTTTCAGAATTGGCACAGTTTACTTCTGCTATATATCTTTCTTGTACTTTCTGTTTTATACGCCTACTGAGATCCTGTACTGCAATTACTGCCATATGGGAAAGCAAGTTTAATTTTACAGTGGAAATCCAAGGTTGGGTAATCACATTCCCTGTCTAGAAACAGATACGCATTAAGAGTAAAAATCATCCTATTAGATCTATCAAGCAGATCTCAGATAAGTAGCAGAGACTATGATTTATTTGAGATTATCTACAGAAATATTAATGTTATCCTCTAGATTCTTTCATGCCAGATATGTCTTTTTGAATTTACCATCCTTTCTGCCTTGGGATCAAAGAATTCAAAGAAAAAGGGGAATGAGTGAATAGGGCAGGCATTTTAGACCACCTTCTTGCGTCTGTCTGGTTTCAACTTTTCCATTCTGAAACCGGGTGAAACTAGGGTCTGGCGCAAACCGGAGGTGGCCGGTTTTAAGCCCAGCTTTTGGGTTAGATAGGGAATAATGTCTGTGCCGCACCGCAGGGCCAGCTGCAGGGGCCTGGGAGAGCACAAACTGCTGTATCTCAAAGCGCTGCTGTGAGCAGCAGCTGGTTCTCCCCAGATGGAGTCGGGCCCGGCTCTGCTGGGAGGTGGATGGACAGCAGTCTGTTAATGTGATCTGACACGCTGCGCACATGTCCTCGCCACTGTGGCAAGCACACAATAAGCACGAGCGCTGCAGGAGATCCAGTGAACGCTCCCTGCAGAATTCAGCTGATATCTTTTCAAAATCGACATGGCAACTTGTGACAGGTACGGTCTAACAGCCATATGTCTCTTGCCTAATTACAGGAAAAGTTGCCCGCGTGCCTAAAATTAGTCAGAGAAATAAAGTCTCAACATGGGGATGCTCAGCAGCACAGAAGTGAAATACTGGCGAACCAGGGAGAACGGTCCTTTAATTAGTGTCGCATGAAATGCGTGAATGCCTGCAGTACCTGTCAATGAGGCAAGACTACAAAACCGCTGTTTTGCAGAACTAAGGAGCTTGTCCGCATGAGTTAATGTCCAGCAGCTCTGCTTGGGTGGAAGTTTCCTCTCCCAGGTGCCTCCACACTAACGGTGTGCGCTATTCCCATGTACCTGGGGCAGGAGTCGGTTTACGCACCTGAGAGCAACGTGAGCATCTCTGGCAACGCACCAGCCCCTGATACTCACCCAAAAAGTGTGCAGCTGTTCCAAGGAGATAAGCCAGTGATCTAATACTGACAGCTTAAAGTAATTCTTCATAAGGAATGTGGCAGTCATTCATAGAGTCTTTAAAATAGTATTTTTCTCTTTTTGTTTTTCTCTTATTGCACATACAACTGCAAGTAGCACTGTGTATCTTCCCTTTTTTGGAAATTGTATACGTTCAGGCAAGCAGCAGGTCTTACATATGTAAGTATGCTTATGTGGGAATTACTTAAAAGGTTGTTCTTTTAAAGTGTTTTAATTAGTTGACTTAATTTTGACAGTATACAGCAGTTCAGAAGAGGCTAAAGGTCCTCCGCGGATGTATGCCTTGCTTTACTACAGTCAAAACTGGAAAACCAAGTATCGTTACACGAGAATAGCTCTAACTGTCGTAGCTATTCGTGCACTGAAGTATTCAATTGAACTTTTCCCTCTAAAGCCACAAGCCAAAAACTTTGGTCAAACCAGAAGTGGTCTTATCCTTGAGGAGTTTTCGAAACAGCTGCCTTTTGACCAGATTGGCGGCTTCTCGTTAGGGCTGATACTGCAAACAACTACAGCGGTAGCGTGGAGCCATCTTGCATAGCGACTGGCCGTATTACGCTCGTTTAGCATTAGCCTCTGGTTTTAAGAACATTCATTTAATAGGTGGTTTGGAAAAAGAAAATGGATTGTAGACTTTATGCTGTGAGAAGGAAGACATTTCACATAACTTGAAAACTAAGCTTTAAATGCTCTCAGTGCAGCTCAGAAAAGTGGCTTTGTAATCACGTCCGTGTTTAATGCATTTCTTCAGACTGTAGAGGGGAAATGTTAAGGGTGAGGGAGGTTTTTTTGAGGCTCTCAGAATTCTGAAGGACATAATCAAAGCTAGATGATGTTTTCTGCATTACTGAAGAACAGAGATAAATTTCTCCTGATTGGGTCCATATTCTTTCTGCCTAATTTTCAGCACATTGCTAAGATACCTAAGTTTGGAGAGATGTTTCTGATGCCCTGTACAGTACCATTAGATAACAGGCGTCTCCACAGGATTAATTCATATTTTAAAGAGGAAAGGACAGATTGAGGAAATTTACAGTTAGAGTGTTTTTCTTTCTTTATAAGAAACTACAAGACAGATCATGAAAATGGAAGGCTACAGCTTTTCTGTGAGGAAAGCTCTTAAGGTATTAAATTATCTTGTGTCATCTGAGAAAAATGTTATGACTTCTTTCTTAGAGCTTTTAATATTCTTTTTTAACTTTTCTGCATTGTGGCAGTATATAGCCACCTAACAGACAAGCGAACACCTATATAAACATTTAATACTGCAGTTTGAATGTGTTTTATTACTTAACAGGACAGATGCCAAAAAAAAAAAAGCCCGCCAATTAGCTTTTACTTGGTTTTAAAACAATTCTGCGATTTCCAATAGCCAAAGGTGGCACAGTAAAGGCTTTTATTGCCTGAAAATAAAAGAACAGTCTAGAATCTCCTACTGTTCTGCAAACTTTTTTTTTAAATAAATTATCTTACTAGCAGCTCCAAGTTTACCTACCAGCTGTTAATTTCCGCACAAAAGAAAATCAATTCCCTTCATTCCTTTCCTCTGCCACCTGCTTATGATTTAAAATTTTGGATCAATATTAACACCTACTGCCCCAGTTCTTTTGGAAATCATTAAAAACTATTACAATCTGTAAATATATTGTATTGTAGACATAGGAAGTTGAGTGGGAGAGCTGCAAAGTACTTGCCGAGTAAAGACAATATTTTAGCAACATCGTCACTGAAAATCAGAGCATTTTCTGTCATTTCTGATTATGATGCTTCCTGTTTCTAAAATATTCTGGTTTTACTTTTTTTCCAATTTAAAGGGGTTTTTGCTTTGGGATTTTTGTCTTAAGTTTACATACAAAGAGGATCTGAGATTGCAAATTTTATTTTCCCTTTCGTTGGAGCACTCATCCTTCCGCTAGACTGGAACCTATGACTGTTTCTGACCAGGAGCACAGGCTCGACGTGTTCTTCAGCATCCTCCAAGAAGCTGTCTCCCACCTCTAGGCTGTGCCAGCAGCACTGCCCGTGGGGCTATGTCAGTCTGCTCAGCGAGAGAGGGGCAGATAAAGGCTGAACGGCACGGAGGCTGTGAGGGTCTTGGGTTTGGGACAAGGTGCTGCAGTTTGGAGCCCCTTCTGCACTGGGCTGAAGAGGTCTTTCCTGCCTGTTTGGAGAAGGATTCCTTGATACGCTGCAGAAATGCCTGGCTCAAGTCTGCTTGATGTGTGGGCTGGACTGACTGTGTTGCAGTCCGGTTGTAAGTTTAAGAGTCGAGCCGGGTGACTCTTGTAATGTTGAAGCGCTATTCTCTTACAAACCCAAGTATATTCGATTCTTCTCCATTTAGAATTATAAAATATGGGACATTAAAAACTTTGGAGTTAAAATTATAATATTGCTAGGCACTACAATTTTAAAAGATTTTTGTATTCCTGTAGTACTCAAGTTTTCCCTGTTGCTTATTTTGAAAGCGTCTGGCATTTACCCATATTGAAGGCAGCAGGTTAGGTACTGCTGTGTGTGAATAACGGGTAAAATGCCCTCTTCAAATTTTAGGACTCATTTTCCTACACAATTTTTCCTCTCTGTTACATTTAGAGACTTATGCTATAGACTAAAAAGCCCTGCAGGAGATTGAATCATGCGTGAACTTTTATACAACTTTCTGTTTGAACCTGATGGGGTTTTTCTCACCTTTCTCTTCAGAATGGTCAATGTTTTACTGAAATGTTGGCAGACGGGGAAGCAGGAAGGGTGCCAACTGATTCTAACGTTTCAACAACAGGAGAAAAAAAAAAAAAACAAAAACAAAAGAAAGAAAGAATAGCTGGAGAATGTACTGTTTTTCTGGAATAATAGCCTTTCTCAAAGCACTCGGTTCTCCTTGAGCTGTGGCTGCTTCCAGTCATTTCTTAATGTGTAAGCACAGCCAGGCTTGAAACTGTTTTAGGCTTTAGCTTCCAACTGTTCCATTTATCTCCAGCTTGACAAGGTAGCATGGTAACCATTATATTAAGCCACAAAAGGAAAAGTCGTGAGATAAATTGTGGCTTTTCGCTTTGTTCTTTATTCTTGTTTTTCTGTAACCGTGTAGAGCAGACGCTGCACAAAGTTTGATGGAGTTAGTAAGTCTCAGCATACAAGGACGAAGAAGTGATGACAGTTACAGTTTGTCGTGACAAATCTTTTGTATTATCATTATCATTTGTCCCTGCAGCACATAAAAAGCAATAATCCAAATATTAAGATAACATTAATGACTTGCAATAAGCAGACTAATCGTTCGGTTCTTGCAGCACTGTTAGAGGCTAAGAACTTTACTAGTGATGCTGCTTCTCTTACCAGAGCTATTTTAAGATTATGCTGCCTGCATGCCTTCCCCCTTAATAAAACCTCACTACATGTGTTTCCTTATTCGTCATGAAGTCTATTACCGCGTGAGCACGTTCAGAGTTACATATTTTGAATTAAGATCTCTTGAAATAAACCCAGCCTCTTTCAAAGAAGAAAGTGTAAGCTGGTGGTATATGACAAAGATAATTAATTATTACAACAACATATCTTTATAAATGATCCAGAGTCATAAGCAAGAATTTCTCAGTCATTGAATTTCTGGTCTCCAGATAGATGAAGTCATCATTTTTGGTTTGGGCTTGGGGGGTTTGAGCAATTCTGTGCTATTCGAAGTAAATCTGACCCATTCATATTTAACTGTTGCAGACCAAAGTGTGAATTTGATAAGCTTATTGGGCTGAGTTTTATGATGAGCTTTTTTTTTTTTTAACGTTGAGCAGTGTGTAATGATGTGTGAATGTGTGCATAAGCATTACAGTTAGGAAATCAGGATATAAACAATGCCTGATTCCCAATAAGGTTTAAGAGAGCTTGCTTCCTGCTATGCGTAAATTTGTTCAAATGTTCTGCTCTCTGTTGCACCAGTGGGGATATTTTTAATTTGTTCTTGGCTTATGTTGCTCCTTTCAAAATTTAAAAAGTTAAAAGTCCATCAGTCTAAATTTTGCAATCTAAATCTAGGAGACTTCTACCAGCATTGTAATTAGAAACTAAGCAGGTACTTAGGAGTGAGCAACTAGCATCTGTTAAAAATCTATATACCTTTTTCTAAAAAAAAACCAACAATAAACCAAACCAAAAAAGGGTCTTATTAGCTTACTCCAAGGGAGGTATCTTTAAAGATTTCATTATTTATAGGAAGAATCAGAAAACGTACATCTTCTGTAGCAGCTGTGTGCTAACAAGGACAATATTATCAACCTTACCTGAGCAAACTTGGCAATTACATGGCAATTTTGAGTGATAATCATAGAATGAGAATGGGGCTCCCTATAAAGAACTGACCAATAGAAGGGGAAAAATGCCTGTCCGTATTCCATAACAGATTCGTGGTAGAGTTGTGACTTGTGGGATCAATAGATCCTTCCACTATGTAGGTCACTACATTCACCCACTTTTACACTGAGATCAGTATCTTCTGCTTGACTAAAACACAGTTTCTCTTTGAACTACATCTGATCTTCTGGGAAGAAGTCCAGCCTTACCTTGGAGACAAGACATGGGGAGCCCACTGCATTTCTTGGTAGTTACTTTAGTGATTAATCGCTGATGGACTTTTAGAAATGTGGGTAGGTTTCTCCAACTCTCCTGAAAAAAATACATCTAAAAAGACTGCAATGCTCAACGGTATTAGTAAATCAGCCCTGGTAAGTCATTGTCCTGGTTTGGGGTGAAGCAGAGCCAACCTTCTGTTCAGTGAGAGAGGCTCTTGCTCACACCTGTTGCTGTGGCCACCAGGGTCAGCTGACTTGGGTGTTTACCCCATGGAGGGGTTGCACCTGTGACACAAACTGGTTATTCCATCCCATCTGCCATGCTCAGTATAAAAGCTGAGGTGGGTTGAGAGGCTGGGTTCTTCTCAATGGCTCTTTTTCAGTGGACTGCTTCTCCAGTGGCTCTCTTTCTTCAATGACTGATGTCTGAGGAGGACCCTGTCAGCTCATCTGCCTTTTGATCCCGGTCAGTGTGTTCCAGTTCCCATTTGTCGCTGAGTCCAGTCTGGAACTTCCCCAGTGCCTGCCAGTGACGTCTCCCTGGGAGCTTGAGACGGTTTTGTGTATATTTGTATATATTGTATTTATTTCATTATTTCCTTTTTTTTATTTTAGTATTTATATTTCATTAAAGTAGTTTAGTTTTTTCTAAACTCATAAATCTCTTTATCTGTCTTCTTCCTCTCCTTCGAGCGAGCGGTGGGGGAGAGCATCTGTTGTCTTGTCATTGGCCAGCCCAGCCCAAACCATGACAGTCATGAACATGCTCAGTTATTGTTTCAAGATCAGACATAAATGATACTTTAACTTACAGTGGCAGATTCTATTTACAGCTATTTAGAATCCTTCACTAAATTCCTGCTAATGTTTCAACAGATAAGATTTGGAAAACTTGGTTGTAACATCTAATTTTTTCCTGCTCTATCTGAAATGTTTTCTTCCAAAGTTATTTTAAAACATATGTTTGAACTCTGATGTTTTGTTTTGACAAGAACTGAGTTTACCCCTGACAGAAAGGAAGAGCAAGGCCAGGAAGACAAAATTGACTAGATAACGACATGCAGTTCTTAAGGAGTTTAAGGGAACCAAAATGAAATCTTTAAAAAAGGAAAAGAAAAGAGAATGTCTGTTCATGGAAACGTTAATGGAGGCAAATGAAATGTGCAACAAATTAGAGCGGCTAAAAAGGGAATTTTAGAAACAAGTAAACCACATTGGAAAAAAAAGGTAAATATATGTTTCTGTAAAATAAATCTCTGAATATTATTAGGCAGTTAAACAGTGAGGGAACCAAATTTCTGCATTGATTTTTTACTAGAGGCAGATGAAGATCGCTGTCTGACTTGTATTCTTTGGAAGTATTTTAAGCCATAGTATATTAAGTATTATGTCCCGGAGAGATTAGACTTCATCAATATGTCTAAATTTCAATAAGTCATCATGCCTGAGTATAGTCGTTTATAACTGAGGAAGGTTACGAATGAAGCCACAGGGATGCTAACAAAATGGTATGAGCTGTCATTGAAATCATTTATCTTTCTGGAAGATAAACACTGAAATAGTCATGTTTATACATAATGTAACACCTTTTTTCTGTTGTTAATTTGACTAGTTAATCAGTTTACTCTTAATGAGTAATTTGTGAGAAAGCCCCCAAGTAGTGTTAAGAGTAAGTCATGGGGCTTACGCAAACGCTACATTTTTGTAGTGAAAACCCACCTCAGATGACTGCAACATGGAAGCATCAGCACTGTGAGAGATCCAGACAGACAGACGGCAGTCAGGGGTGTTATGTCTGAGGCAAAGTTTCACAATAGGTACCATATAAAAATCTGAACAGTAACAGTAAGAGAAGAAATTTGAACTACTGGTGAATATTTTATGGCTTCAAATTCATAGGAAACACCTAAGAAGGCATTTGACTTGTATACAGCTCCATGACATGACAGATGGTCAAAAGCGAGGGCTAAGATATTAAGATACATTCTACTATTTTGTACGGTGGATAATAATACAGTATCAAAATGTCATATAAAACAAAACTGTTAATTTGGGTGTCTGTTCAAAAAATATCGCAGGCAGTTACACAGCCACATAGTGCGGAAAAAGAAATCACTGAAGTACAGTTTTTACAAGTCTTTCAGGAGTAAATGAGTGAGTTTGCTTTCTGGACAAGCTATAGGCAACAAGTGAAACATCCCGGTACTTTGGGCTGAATAAGGTCAAAAAAATCAGTTGACTTTACTATATTACACCTTGATGTGTCTGAAAGGGAAACCGGAACTCTGCCAAAACTTCAGTTTCTTTTAAATTTAACTGTAGCACTGAGCACTGAAGGTCCTGATTTTTTTATTTTTTTTTACAATCTATTTTGGCAGCAATTAGTTTCTTATAGTCCTTTTTTTATCCTTCAGCTACTGTTAGGGTCTCTTGGCCTTAATTGCCTCTTAAATGCTTTTTCTGTGTGGAGTATAAAATAAAGAATAGTATATAAATGTTATTCAAGAGTCCCTACTTACTTTTTTCTCAGAATATATAAATAACAGGTTAAATTAAAAGTTTAAAATACAAAATGGATAAGAAGTAATGTTTAATCAGTGCAGTTTTGGCTGTGGAATTCACTGTCATGACCCTCGCTGTCCTATTCTAAACCATTATTTCAAAAGCTGTGATTAATATTTATTTTTATATACACATTTGACACAACCAAACTGTGTAGAATAAAATAGGATACTGAGATTTCAACTCTAATTGCCTGTATTTATGAAGAGAAATTGGCTCATAGAGACTGCATAATTGTCCTTTCTGGATTTGTTACATATCTTTTGTGAAGGAACAGGTTCTCAGCACACAGGTCTGGATATATTAAAACCTGTATTTCGGTTTTGTGGGGTTTTTTTAAAAACTTTTTCAGTGTCTTAGAGCCACTGAAAGACTCAATAGTTTCATGAAGTAAGGGACCGTTTTGGCATTAGCACTAGGGGTAATTGGTGAAATTTGCATTTGTTTTTTGTGATCAGCATAAAGCTTCTGAAGTGTAGGCAGTTTTTTTTCTTTTTCTGATTTCATATCTGAGACACAAGAGCTGCTTATCTGTGCACACTTACTATCTTTTTCCTTTTGCTACAGTTCAGTTTTCTGGCTTATGTCCATCTTTTCCATAAGACTGACAATTTTCAACTTCATTTTGAATATCTGTATTCAAATGCAGATTATGTCTTTGTAGCTGGGACCAAGTAGAAGGTATCTTTGAAGAAATGCTAATAAGAATGCTGTGATAAGGCACTGCTCCTTAGACATACCTTCCTTCTTAAGAACATTTCTTTGAAATCTAAACTAAAAAAATAAACCGTTTTGCTCTTATCAACATTGCTTTAATGTGCTCAGAATAGAGCAACTATATAAAAACAGGAAAGTTGATGGGTGATAGTGAGCTATTCATTTACTGTGCTGAATGTGGGAGGGTCTGCTTTATTCCAATCCATAAAGGGAATTTTGAAAGAAACAGCTATTTATGTTCCTTTTCTTCTTTATGATTTAGCTGATTACCATCCTGCATTTACTGAAACGACACACCAGCCCTGGTCTGCCCTCTATGTCTGCAACATAGATATGCAGAATACTGCAGCAAAGAAATGACTTTGATGGGAAATGCTATCAGGGTAGCTTGAAATCTAATGTATAGAATTTTCTTAACAAAAAAAAAAGAGAGAGAAAAGAATGCAAAGCTTGTAAATTACACTCTTTGCATGAAATTTGAGAGAACCTGAAAATTTGCAGATCCTGAAAGATTCTGTCTCTGTGAGACGGAGAGAAAACTTTCTTCACTGAGAAAAGATCACTGAAGAGAAAAATGTCACGCACAAGTCTACTCACAAGATACTGTGTGATTTACTACATTTATCAAATTCCACAATCATACTCAACAATTGCAAGACAGCGTTAAGGTTAAATAAAATTCCTAATAACTTTATTAATCTCTCTTAATGGCAGGTAAAATCCTTTTAACTGCATTCGGTATCGTTTTTCATATGGACCCATTAGAGTTAAATTAATGTGTTTGTAGAGATAGCTCAGTCATCCCAAATTACTTTTCTGTCTGATGTTCAAGCCTTTGATAGCGTACTTTGTGTTCGAATTGAATTTTGGAGAGACACTAACGATGTTAATGAAATTCTCTTTGTGCTCTAAGAGGGAGGAAAAGCAGAAGGGATTAACGTTTCAGGTGAGCACTGTTTGCAGTGCACATATCTCTTTCCCACAATATTACATGCGATTAGAAGTAGACATTTCTAGCATTGACATGTTCGCTATCTAATCTGAATTTGCTAAAAGCGCGTGTGGCCTTTGGATAACATGCATCTAGCATAGAGTATTTTTTAAAAATTAAGTTTTAAAAAATATTATCCTGAGTGTCTCATTTAAATGTTAATATATTCTGTAAGAACAGCACTGTTTATAACACTGAAAGCGCACAGACACTTGACTGGAACAAAAGTATAGCACACATCAGCTAAACAGGGAAAATACTTATGTTAGCTGATGTTTGCACAAACATGACACTTTTCTTTTTTAGTCTTTTTTCACACATTGGGCAACAGCACTAGGGGTCTCAGCAGTGGCAAGGAGAGGAGGCAAAGGGCTTTGTCTGCCATACTCACAGTCCCTGGAGTGTGCTGGTAGGGCCAAGTGCTAGGAGGCATCATGGCCTGTTGGCATCCGCCAGCGCTTATGCTGGTGCTCCTGTGATTTAGAGCAGCTCTGGGTGCATTAGTAGATGCACCTGAGGGGATGAGGACAAACACTTTTCTCTACAAACATGTTCCTATGGCTGAGAGAAAAGCAGTAGACCCTCCTCCATCTCCTTCTTCATGCTCCTAGTTCTGCTGCCAGGAGGGGTTTGGATGTGGAGTCTGACATGGGTGTTGGCCTGGAGCATCCCTGTCGCCTCAGGAGCAGGGAAGCAGTCAGCTGGAGCAGCCAGCCGCTTCCCGGATCCAGAGCCCACCCTGTAAGCAGCAGCTGTTTAATGCTCCCCAGTTAATCTGACGTGGTGACTCTCAGGCTGAGGTCTCCAAAGAAGATGGTGGCAGGAAGCTGAGGGGTAGCAAAAATGGTAACTGTACGCGTACCAGAAAAAAAGAAACCTGAAAGGGAGAAAAGGAAAACATAGCAAAAGAGAGAATGGGATAATGAAAATAATGAAACTGGTAGCTATACCAGTGAATGAAGATGTGACACAAGAAGGAAGAAATGAGGTAGCAAAAAACAAATTTCATAATTACCGATCTAAAGAAAATAGAAATACAGCCCATGAAATGAACTAAAGTGGCACTTATTGTCACGTCTGTAAAGGCCAACAAGTTTAATTTGCAGTTGTTGGGGAAGATTTTAAGGTGTTAGAAAAATGTAAAAGAAGCGCGGGGAGAAACTAGAGAGCAAGTTACAACCTTTGTCGCTCGCCCCCATGGGCATTGTTTGGAAGCAAGGAGCTGGGTGAAGGAGGTGGCGCAGCTGAGCAGGGGCTTCCTGGAGAGCTGCCTTCTCCTAGCAGTCAGCACGGCAAGGGAGGGAACTCAGGCATTGACCACCCACAGAACGATTATGGATCTGCTAGAAAGCAGGGATCTGAAAGCTGTACGGAGATCTGGCAGTAGGGAGACATAGAAAAATGAAGCCCCAGATGAGAGAGAATTGAGGTCAGAACAGGAACAGATGTGCACTAAAAATAGAAGGACAAGAAAAGAGAGATGCAAAGGTCCTTGCAAGTAGACAGATACCGGGGAGGAGGGAGAGACATCTTATTAAAGGAGAGATGGAAAAGCAATGATAACACAAAAGGAAGGAAAAAAAAATTACAGTGCAAATTAAGAAGCCTCTTCCCTCTCTTTTAATTCAAGTCGTTCTTGTTGAGCTCTAACTAAATCACCCCTTGAATCCTCAGCCTGTATTATTACTTGGAAAAGAAATGAACCTTGTGTAAAGGGCACCAGGGTAGACGTTACTGAATACCTCTGCAAACTTGAGATAACGACAGTAAGGGAATTAGTAGAGTTAAAGTACAGTCTGCATTTAGTTCTAATTAGACAAAAGATAGCAGCCAAATTACTACATAAAATTTAGATAGGGAATTCAAACAAGTTACAGAAATTGGGGAAATATATAACTTCTGGGTCTAGTATGATTCCCCGACTTCTTCCTAATGTATCTGCTCTATTCTGCCATTTTTTCCCAAATAATTTCACCCTTTCTTGGTGGTAGGCCAGAACATCACCTCAGTCATACCTGCATCAGAGACCCCAGCGAGGACCTGGCTGATTTCCTCTTTTCCTGTGACAGTCCTGGTAGTAGGAAGTTGTTTCTGGCAGAGGAACAGGGAGTGAGGGTTAAGTTCACTTCCAATACCAACAGAGAGAAAGAAGTATAACCAACCTCGCCAAATTTCTTTAGACTTTCTCTCCCACAAACCCGAAAGCATGCAGGAGGAAAAGTATCAATTCAGCAATTTATCGGTTCTCTTCTCCCCATTTTCTGCAACATCTCTAAAGAAAATACTCCTGAGCTGTAGTAACTCTTTAGGCCTGTCTTTGAAAGAGAAAGGACAGTGTGAGGAAAAAAAAATTGGACTCAGAAATCTTATTTACCTGAGAATAGATCCTGGGAGATCACAAACTAGCAAAGTGGATGGAGAATCTGGACGTTTGCCTTTTGCGTTATGAAGTGGAGCAACTGTACTGTACTCAGAAACCTGGTTGTTTAAATTCCAAGTGTTGGTACGCAGTGAATATCACAAAATGTTTATCTTGGCATTTCCAATGAATTCCTCAAAAAGAATCTTGTGGTTCCCAAATATCTAATTTTCTTGTTTCACTCAGGTTAGTATTTAAAACAGACGAGCTTGCCCTCTGAGTTACAACCCCAAGTGGTGCTGAGGCATAACGGCGACAAACTGACCATGTGAATAGATTTTGGTTGCTTGTTGAAGTACAGCAATTTGAAATGCTGCTTTGCATATGCATAGATAAGGTTTCTGTAATAGCAGATAGAACAAATGCTTTTTTCTCCGTCTTAATGAAAGATCATAAAAGGTTCATTCTTTTGTTCCTGTCGCTACCATTACTAGCTTTATGCCATGCACAACTTTCAAAGAACGAGGTGAAAGTAGTTTTACATGATTTCTTGTGCTCTCTTTCCATTATATTCTCATGTTTACAGCAGACTTTCTCCTGTTCTTCCCTCTAGCAGTTTTGTTATTATTCTGCTTTTAAATTCCTTCAAGTGATTTTCAGTAAGCTGTATGTAGTCTTTAATCAGGTAGAAAGAGGATAGTTGGCAGATTCTCTACATGTGAAAATAGCATTTTGTTTTTACGGCAGTGCTGTAAAAGAATTGGTACCAATTAACAAAATTACGTTGGTAATTAGCTCACCCAAATGGGTGGTCTACATAGATATTCTTCATTTTACGTGGGTAGGTTTTCCTTATCAATTTCTCTAGATTCGTTGCAGTCCATTAGCAGCCAATCCATAAGCAGTCTTATCCATTTCATGGTCTGGTTTATGACTTATCTCTGCTCTTCTGCCTGAATTTATAAACCCCTTTCCGCTTGTCTCTGAGCCCACATGTCATTTCCCCTATATTTATGATCGCATAACTTCTTTTAGCAGCTACAGTATTGTTTCTATGGAAAAATATGTGTGGGTGTAATTATAGGCAGCCCTCAAAAATGGCTACTGTGAAAATCTGGGATTATTTTTTTTTCCCAGCTTTTTTATTTCCTATAAGAGGCTTCTTCACCTGTCTGTAAACAATGCACTGATTTTAGAGAGGGAAGGCAGGAGATAACACTTCAACTTTGAGACTATGGTAGAGGGAGGATAAAGACCATTCTCTGCCACAAGAACGCCTGATGAGTGCGCAGTACAGCCTTGGTTCTTCCCACTTCTGCTTTGTGGGGCGGCTTAATAGATGACAAACAAATATCAGCTGTCTTTTGTGGCAGAGGAGGATGCAACGGGGCTGGTAAGGAGAGTCAGAGGGAAGGGCCCAGCTTCCCTCCAGCAGGTTGCACATACAGGAAGGGTAAAAATAGTACCAAGGGGGAGGAAAGATGAGACCTTGACAGTTCTCCTCTCCAAGTTTTTAGTAGGAACAGAACAGATGCCTTTGCTAAGGAGTGGTCCAAAAGGAACTAAAACAGGGGTGAGGGAAACTCAAAACCAAAAAACACTGGCAGAGCACTTGTGTGCAGTGGAGGGAGGGGACCAAAAAATGATTCATAGGTGTCAAAACGACGCTGTTGTGCTTAGGACCATTACAGACTATGGCAATATTTCATATGTAGACTGAAAATGCCTGTATTTGCACCTTGATCAAATATGCATGGGTAGCAAGATAAAAACATACACCAAAATAACATCCCTAAGCAGAAGACTGCATTATGTCCCATTACTAATTCCCAGAATTTACTGTTCATTTGCAAATGTTCCATTAGGGCCTGCTGACAGAACTTTCCATAACCATATTTGTGGTTTATTAATCTGGGACCTGTTATTTCTTGACAAACATGTAGGAGAACTACTAGTACCTGCCTCACCGCTGAGTAAATGGACCAGGACTCAAATGACCCTTTCTTGAAGACAGGAGCAAAAGCTTCTGATTAGGAAGAAACGACTGCTGAATTGGCTCCCCCTCCCTCCGCCGCCTCAAATTTTTAGGTCCTAAACTATGCGATATAAATGACCTAATGTTGAGCCCATTTCAATGAACAGCCAAAACTGCCTCAGGGAAGGATCACATCTAGCATTATTTATATTCATTTTTAGACACTAGTGCTATAATGAATATTGTCACTGTACTTAGTCAGTGGAGTTCCTTACCTGAAGAGTGCTTGTGCTAACCTATTCCTCAAAGCAGCTGTTGCAGCCTTTGGAGAAAGGTTCACTGCTGAAGATTTCGGTTTTCCTTGTGTAAGTCTTAATTGTCTTTATTGGTAGTGAATCCATTCCGCGTGTATTCTGGAAGCAGGCTTTGTAAAGCCCTATATACTACACTTGCAGTGTACGTTGTGAGAAAATGTTGCTGGATTTCAGTGGAAAATTTAAAGGGACTTCAGAAACAGTCTAAAGTGTGAGGAAAGAGAGTTTAGAAATACCGTGCCATACTCGGTAACCACAGCTGCAAGTATAGAAAATATATCTGTCTTAAAAGATATATCTTGTCTTAAAAGATAGTTAAGGTATAGAGAAGCATCAGAAATTCATAGTTCAAATAATATATGGCTATAGCAAGTAGGTTTCACGGATACACTGGTAGTTTTCAGTCTTTTGAGTTTGCCGCCCATCTGCTGTGCGAGGTTTTATGAAAGAAATTTTCCTTTAAAATGCAGTTGTGTTCTGAAATACGGGCCTGTGGAGTTCTGGACTCATTCTCGTTCAGTGATTTCTATATTTAGTATGTGTTCACTGTAAACAAAAGGCCTTTTTTCCCGTTTGCTTTACCTGCAATTTGTGTGCAGTCTTTAACACTTATATTCTCCTGTACTAAATAAGACTATCCCTGACACCGGGCAGTCTGATTTTTTCCAAATTATGGCCCTGATTTCACTGGTCTAAACCTGTTGTTGGTTTGTCTGCCCTCAGTATCTAACAAGAAATTTGCAAATGTTCCTGTTAATAAGAAACAGATATGCTGGTCTCCTAAGATCAGTTTGACTGGAAGAACAGAAATGATGAGCGAAACGCACTCTTAATTGTTCAATCAGAAAATTGGCCTACATGTGCCACAGGGAACCAGGCGCACTGAGTGTAGCTGTCTAAGGTTTACGGTGTAGTTTTTGAGAGCAGAGGCATATATAATTGAAGTGATGTTTCAAGGGGACCTGTCAAAGTTTTTCTGGCATAACATTCACTTAGTGAACAATTTGAAACCACTGCCTCTTTCATCCCAGTAAACATCCAGATGCTCTACATGTTTGTGTTCTTCTTTTCCAAGGAGAGAAACACCATTGCCGTTGCAGAATGAAGTGTAGAAACGGGAATGAGGTAGATATTTGCTGCCCGCATGCCAAGCGTTTGCCGCCTGTTTGTGGTGAGATGGCCGTGCAAATATGTGCAAGCTATCATGTAGGGAGATTTACTTTCTATAAAATTTTTAGATTTGTCTGTATTAAATTATCATAGTGATATGTTTTGCCATAAAATTTAATTTCCATATAGAGTATACAAATTATGTGCGTAACGTGTACAGAAGTTACACAAAATACTGCAACATGTGACCTCTAATTAAATGAAAAAACCTGCTATTAGGGTCATGGATATCTCAGGAAACTGGAATAGAAGAGAAAATGCCACTGATAGGCATAGTTCCAGCTGGAATTCAGCCAAGGCAGCAGTGCTGGGAAAAGCTGCATCGTCAAGTGGGAGATGACGGCTATTTGAGAAACAAGTTTTGTATCCTCAAGTTCCTGAGTCATCCCCCCAGCTTTACAACTAATGCCTGTGGTAGCATCTCAGAGGAGATGCCAATGTCTGTAGAGATGCAGGTGATACGTTATTCTCTTCTTTTTAAAGGGAGAGAGTATTCTAAAGTTGTTAAGATGGAAAAGCTGGATTACATAGGAGAAACATAAAATCCCCAGCTCAGCTGGCCATCCTCTGAGAATGGACTTAGTGGGAGAGGAACAGTGAGAGTCGAACTTTAGGACTGGAAGGTCCCCGTCTTTCACATGCAAAAAACTAACATGTAATGTAATGCATGTAATGTAATTAATATGATATAATAATAGCTGGTGAATGTGTTTTATATTTAGGTGTAGAAATGTCAGTAAATTGGATCTGTATAGTGAACAGTTTTTGGAGTCAAAATTCTGCCTCTGTTTTTTCCGAAGCTCAGTAGAGCAAAAGGCTTAGAGCTTTTTGGCACATGGATGACAACAGAAGGTTTGATGCAAGGGAGTTCTGAATACGTGGAATAAATACAGCTGAAATAATCTACCAGTGGAGTAAGTGGCTCTAGTTCCACATCTGTTGTTCTTGTCTCACCAGAAGAAGCCCTTCACGGCACAGTTTCTACCATGTCAAATAACTTCACTAAATAACGCAACATTAATAATGCAAAACTATTTTCCAGTTTGATATCTGTCTGCACAGCCCATAGAATTTTACCAAACCCTCAATTTAAGTATACAACATTTTTGAACTATATATAATCACACTCTAAATACTTCAAGTCCCAACAAAACTGCCAGATAAGAGATAAGTAATTCTCACACTTAATAGCATTCCTGGTAGAAATTTGCATCTCGATTCAGAGTTGGATTAGTCCGGCTTCTGCTTTCAGACACTGGATATTCTTAGGGCTTTATTTGCCAGATTGGATAAGCAACATTTGTGGACTTTCTTGCAAGTCCACGAACTCACTGTTTGTAATAGTCAGAAACATTAAACCAGTCATTTCCACTTCTGAGGAAACTGTCCCGTTTGTCAGGATGTGTGAGCTGTCGGAGGAGATCTCCATCGATGTCCTGCTGCAGTGCTGCTCCTTTCATTGAATCAGGCGAGAGCTTGAGGGTGACTCCAGAGGCTTTGTGCTTAGGCATCTGCTGGGGACAGCCGTACCACTGCTTTCATAAAGACAGGAATCAACTGCCAGAAAGATGGGATTTGGTTTTTTGGCACAGACCCAAATGAGCCCAAACACACTTCTTATGTAAAGAGGAGGACTCCTTCCAATCCTGTCTCTGTTCTTGGTAAGGGTTTATAGTTCCCAGTTCCTCCTCAGATATAATTTTTCAAATATCTTCCTTGTCAAAGAGCTAATGTGTCTTGGTGGGGCCAGGGGTATCAAGGCCGACATGATGCAGGTGAACGAGTCTGTTTCAGGAGGGTAGAGACTTGTTCAAGGCTTGGCAGAAAACCCTGCCAGAGAGGAAAGCAGGTCTTTGCTCTTGCTGGATCTCGGCCATTCCTGAGATGCTCCAGGAGGGTCAAAGGAGGAGCCAGGATGTCGCTGGGACTGCAGCTGGCCGCAGTCGTGTTGGACATTTGGCCCCTGGAAACAGCTGAGAGTGGGACCCTCTGCTCCTCCTGTACGTTTTCTGGTCAAAACTATTGAGCATGCTTGTATTTGGTCTGAATTTCTTAGAGGATCAAGGCAATCAAACTATTACATCCAGCGTTATCAAGTTCAGCAGATGATTTTTAGTTCAAAAAATAAATAAATGTGTTTTCTGAGGAAAGTCATCTTTCTTGAAGAAAAAGATCAATTTGAATCCCTGTAGACCTCATGTGTTTAGAAAGAAGAATGCTAATAAGAAAATAATGTTTTCTGCTTGGTACTACTCAGCAGTTGTAGTTTAGAAATCTGACTAATATTTTAGTTTGTTTTAGTTGTATAAGTTGTATAAAACCAAGCGTTAAGACAAAAAGTATACTTTGTAGTCCCTACTAATTGAATCTCTTCAGTTGGAAATGTCCAGTGCATTCTTGCTGCCTGGTAAATAGGGGGGATACATAAACTATCAGAATTGAGTTTCGGGGTGATAACAACCTAAGGAGATCTGGCAAGGAAAAGTATTTTAGGTGCTTCTTTCCTTTCTTGCCAGTGATTAAATAGGACAGCAGTCTTGATTTAAACTTTGAATTACTTAAGTGAAAGTGTGGGATTTTTTGAAAAATATATACAGGACTTGTGTGTATCTAGAAAACATAAAATCATTTAAGAAATAGTTTTTAGATTTCTCAGATATACTACTGGGAATATTTAAGGTATGTTAGAAGTAGCACCAAAAAAAGCTACTCATTTTGCTCGCTTCCTCTATGCTAGAATAATCTTTACCAAGTTTCTGCAGAATTTTTTTACTGTAGCATCAGTTATGCCAGAAATTCTAACTTATTGGAACTCAGCTATTTCATGCTCAAGTGATGGCTGGAACAGCAGGGAGATTTTCATAAATACATGATGGGGCAGATGTTGTGCTGATATCTGCTCAGTGAAAACGGATTCCCAGGTTGGCTCCCCATCTCTGCCTGTTTGAGATAATCACGGTGAAAGTGAGTGGTAGTGACATGCCACTAAGTCTGGTACTGCCACAGACTGGGGATCTTTATCTCCTGCTACATTTTTTTTAATGATATAAGCTCAGAATAAAATCGGGGCGCACCATCTGCAGCTTGAAAACAGTCTATATTTCTCCCTTACTGTCATGTTGCATAAGGAAACATGGCAGTGGTCCATGGCAAATCCTATCAGAATAATGATGTGATACAGTCCGTTTGGTTGTGCTTAAGTACTGATAAATAAACATATACTTTTTATTCCTTCTACTTTCCCACCCCGGCTATGCGGCTCAGTATTCAGGGCACTCACATGTACAGCTTTATACATTATGAGTCTAAACAGGTTTACATAAAGTTAAACCAAAGTGAATGTAGAAAAACAGCAAAGAAGTAAGCTTATGGGAAATAAAGCCAGAAAATAAGAAATCTGTTACTAGAAAGAAATACTTCTGCAGAAAACTTAACAGGATTCATAACCATTTTGACTTTGTTGAACAAGTTTATCTGTGTAAATTAGACCAAGGTCATGCCTGATTTCTGTGCAGTGAAGTCCAGACAGGGAGAAATGTGCTTGTCCCCTGTTGTACAGTGGCCACTCATGCCTTCAGTGTTAGGTTATTTTTAAGAGGTGATCTCCTCTAGAACAGCATCCTCCCTGCTCCCCGGAGACATGTCTGAGACGCAGAGGAGACGGGTAAGTCCTGCCACACGTGCATGCCTGCAGCCCTCTACTAGGATCATGCCCCTCCGTTCTGGATCTCTGAACCTTTGAAGGCAGCAGATGATGTTTTCCTTCCACCTATGTAGGAAGCTTTGGGATTTTTGTTCTCCTTTCTTTGCTTCCGTTCTACAAGGAAGAACGATGCTTAACCAAGTCATGTGAGCGTGGGTGTTCATTTGGGTCTTAATCTTATTTTTTTCCTGCTCTTTGGAGACCTAGAAATTAAGAACACCTATCTCTTTTTGAGACGCTCTTTCTGCGAGGGCAGCAGCTTTTCTTTCCTCCTCTCCTTCCATTCCTTCCTTTTCTCTCTTTTGTTCTCTCCCTCTTTTGAAGAGATGAAGAAGCAAAAGCCCCTTTAGAGAGTTAAAACTACTTGGGATCATAAAACAGTGTTTGGAAGGAAAATTTGGAGCAGATAATTCTTTGTTCTTAGCCCTTTAATAACTGGAAAGAGAAAAAAATTCACATTCCAAAATCTTACCGTGTCACTGGCTCGGCATCTCTCTGTAAAACTCAAATACAGGTCTTCGTGCCAGACCATGTTTTTGAGATTTGACAGATAATCACTGGAAAGACTGGGACATGGTAATTTTGGTCTGCATGTCATCCGTTTGCTTAAAAGTTACTTTCAAAAAGTTACTTGTTTGGAATTTATCTTCAAGCAAATTAATGAAGATAGTAAAAAAAGGCATACTTGGGGAGAAGATTTATTATTTACGCACTTTTCAGATACAGTTGGGTCAAATGTCAGCTAATTTTTTTACAATGTATAACCAAAATTTGGGATATTGTTGGCTTAATCAAGAGATGACAGAACTTGCTTTGTTTAGTATGTAAGTGGCTCACCTCCTTATGTCCATAGGACAATAAATAGGCATGACGCTGACCTGAGTAAACTCTGAGACATATAACTCCCTTGTTTATTGTTTTTGGTGTACCAATGTGAGCGTGATGTTTTACAGATAATTCTTACTGGGTATATTTGCCCATCCTCAGATTCTTAATGTGCAAACAATATACTTGCTGAAATCATGCACATGAAGATGGACTTGTGATAAGGTTTCAAACTAAGATTTGGGGATCTGAGAACAAGGGATATATTGCAATTTGCTCACAGGGCCATACTCTTTAAAGCTGAATAAAACTTCCAGGCCAAACTTAGAGCCAGAGAGGAGTCTAAAAATTTAGGAATTTGTGTTCTGGTGACTTAAATGTGCATAGTCCAGAATTATTTCTCTAAAGATTTGATTGTATGAGAAATGCAGAACTAGGTCACAAGTTGAAAAGTGCAGCGATACTGGCGAAAAATTAAATCCAAGTTTTTGTTGATATCATTGGCAACCAGAGACCGTGTCTGGCCTTTTAAATAGACTTAAGCTTCTTGAATCAGAGAAATAGTGTTTGAGGAGACAAGGGCAGAAATAAGGAACATAAGGTCAAGAAGGATTGTATTTTGTTCTTTCAAAAGGCTAAAAGAAGTAATTTAATTGTTTTAATTTAATTTTTCTTTAAAATGCAAACAATAGCTTGTTCATTTAGATAATTAAATTAAATGAAAACTCCTGATGAAAATCTTGAAAACATGTTTGCTGAACATGATTAATATTTTCCTGGTGCTAGCAGAAATGGCAGGAAGTTCCAAATGTTACTTTGAATGTATTTTCTGATAGGTCTGTTTTCCCCAGTTCATACTGTAATTCTTCCATGTTTTGGTTTGGGGTTTTTTTGTGTAATTCTTTAAGTGGTGGGTACATAGGTATGCTGAAGAAATTAGTATACCTGTCCACATAGGATCTTAAGAAAAATTGTCTTGCTTTTTTTGCAAACTTTCAAAATATTTTCCTCAAAGAAAGAGGAGTGTTTAATGCGTTTGGCTGTGAACTTAACGACTTTCAGAAAATTATTCTTTTTCTTTCCAAATGCATTGGAAAAAGCCAAAGCATTAAAACCCACTTTATGAGCTTTTATCAAGCTTTTTGTATCAGCTCTTATCCATTTTATAAGCTTTTAGCTGGTATATTTCGTCCTGAATACTGACTAGTATTGTCCTAATCCTGTTGATTTTCCTCTTATAAATCACATTGCTCTTAAATAAGAACACTTGATAGTACTAAAACTGAATCTTCACTTTTAAAACAGTAAAACAAAATACTAGATAGTATCAAGGAGCCCAGAAAGAGATGACAGCAATCAAGATTTGTCTTCATTGATAACATTTGTCTTCATTTATAGCTAATGCTATAAAAATGGTTGCTGGGAAAACGGCAAAGAAGTTGCCAAAATGGGGAGTTATGAGGCTGATGAAAAAAATATGTTTTCTTCATATATTTTCTTCTATATTTTCTTTTTGGGCAATTTTTGGGCAGGTACATTCATTTGGTTGGTGAACGTTTTACTTTAAAATTCTGAAATTGATGAGCTATTTATTAAAATCATTCTTTCTAACTGGCACCATAATTATGCAAGGGATTATTGTCTCTTCATTTATTTTTCTGGAGTGATTAGCTTGTGATGCTATAAAACTAATTTATGAGAATGACTTATATTTATAATGTTTTAATTAAAATTGGATTGGGAAGCAAATGGGAAAATTTACATTCAGCGTATACGGTTGTGTCAAACACTTTTGATGGCAGTTGTCTTTTTATTAGCTTAGGATAATTAATTGGGGTGTTTATGTACTAATATTACCTAATTAACTCAGCAGTGAGGTAATTAATTTAGTTAACTGTTGTCCAAGAAAAAAAAAAAACCACGGTGTAGTAGTATAGCCAGCTGCTTTCATTTCACTGTATTCTTATGGTTACATGATTTTTTCGAATAGGTATTGTCTTTTAAAAGGATTCTGAAATCAGAGAATAAATCTATTTTATTGGAGAGGGCAATTCTTGCATTTCACCCATGGAAACGCAGGGTACAGTGTAAATTGCGCTGGGAGAGAGCAGAGCAATTAGATGGTTTTCACTTTCAAAGATGCTGTTAGATAAGGTACATCATCCATGAACAACTGCAGTAATTTCTTTGCTTTTAAATTCAAAAATGCATATTTCTTTTAAAACATGCCTTATTGCAACATCACTGAATATCTGATGTGTGTAAGAATCAGGCATAAATGTTGGATGCTGGGCAGATATAGAAATAAAAAGAAAAAAAGCAAACAAGTTCTGCTCTCATTCATGTGTGTGCAAAACCTTGAGTGAAAGAAAAGTTTAGTTCAGCCTCTCCAGGAGATAGTTTTAGGAGGAAGCATGGAGAAATATGTGCAAGATAATTAAAAAACATTCTGCCTTGCTTTCCACAGTAGAGTTCTCTGACATTTTAATGATGTGCAAGGTGTTTGGGAACCTTCTGTGTTCGTATTTTTGTCCATATATTGCCTGTGCCATAATGTGTGTGCTGAAGCTGCCCTTAAAAAACCCCCACCCTATTTACTTGCAAAATACGCATGTTTCATCGTGTCATTTCTACTGAAAAGACTGAGTTTAGCAATGCTTGGTGAAGGACCATTCTTGGAGTCAGCATCCAGGAGACTCATTGGGTTACAAAACAGCGTAAAAGTCGAGTTGAGAATGGTGACAGTGACGGACCGCCGCCTGGGGGGTCAGAGCACATCAAGACAGCTCCACTGGGTGAGACCAAAAGTCCACCTGTGGCAGCGTCCCCATTGTCCCCTCCCCAGCCATAGGTTCGGCCTGCATGGCAAGGAGCAGTCAGAGCCCCCGGTGCCGCAGGAGGACTGTTCACAGCTGTGATTCCTCCTTCTAATACTCTGACAGCCTCCAAGTATTTTCAGCTCAACGACTTCCCAGGCTAAGTATGGTTTCTCATTAGTTAGTTTTCCCCCATTAATTCCATCTCCATAAACGTGTCCTGTCTCCCCTTTAACAGTTTAGTGGGTCCTATGATGTCCTGTGATAGTAGCCACACATGTTTAATGTGCTTCAGGTGACCCATTACTTCTTTCTGTCGGTTTTGAACCTGAACACCATGAGCTTTGTTTTATGCCCCTTAATTCTTAGAGAAGGTGGTCTCCATCCACTGATCGGAGTTGAAGGGCTTAGGATATGATTACTGTGCTAATATGCTCCCACAAAACTTTATGTCCATCTTCCCCTCAAGCCTTGCAGGATGGCGGTTTGGAGTGGGATTCTCCCACTTTATTTGCTTCTTTTTGAAAGAGTTAGTTGATTCTCCTCTGCTGACGAACATGCCTAAATTCATGTCACATCAGTTCTGTGCCTTAAGCTTTGCTCACATTAGTCATGTAAGTAGACACAGTGGGATGTAAAAATGGAGTGATGTGGGAAAGAAAAATGCTCAAACACCTAAAGTGCTTAAAATAGCAGATGGCATTGAACTCTGAATTTTTTGTGAAAAGGATACTGGCATCTCTGACATCTGGTCAGTTTTGGCGAGGGGAGAAATACCCAGTCAAATGGTTTATTCCCTTTGCAGATGAAAGGAAAAACCTGCAGAATGCCCACTAAGTCATCTAAGTAGCTCCTTACAGATCCCTACAGAAGCTTTAAAAGACTATTTTTCTATGTCCTTTCTACCTTCTAATATTCAGTTCCTTTACGTATGTGTTTCATTGCTCCTGTTCCTGAAAATTTTGCTTTATCTTTGAGTCTATTATAAATCCCGTTGATTGAATGAGCCTACTTTTTTGTCAAAAGGCAGTGTCAGCTTTGGTAGCCATTTCTTTGGAAAAGTTACTGCCTTAAAGGAGCTCTCACATCCATACTTTTAAATATTTACATGACCTCTCTCATACCTTGCCTCACAGATTGTTTTTTTAAATTTACTCTGCTGAACGATGCACAGCAGAGACCATCTCGCTCTTTGCAGCTGTTTTAAATATCATCCTGTAAGCAAATCGTGTGCTAGTATCTATCTTTCGTAGTTTATTATTATCAAAAAATGTTCTATCGTGCTTTTTTATTTGTAGCTAGCTAGTCCCAAATGAGATGGATGTCATCATAATTCATGCACCATCATGTCTTAGTTCCTAATTAAAAAATTCATGACTTAAATTAATCAATGTTTCTGGCATTCCCTGAAATATCCTCTTACTCTTTGTCATAACTTTTACTGAGAAGTTCCTTGGTTGATTCATAAGACTACTCCCAATCTGAAGGAGTGCGAGTGAGAAAGTTGTATTTCTCATTTATTTACAAAGGATAGAGGTGGAGAGGTTGTTTCAGAGTGGCACAGATAATACTTGGGGTTTCTAACTTCAACTATTTGGGTTGTGCTTTTTTTTTTGCATACCAGGTTTGAGAACTAGCTACTATCTGAAGTATTTTCACAGTTATGGTTTAAAAGATAGGAATCAAGTAATTCCTTAACATGTCGGTAAAGAATTTTAATAAATCAAATGTCCTAAGTCTCTTATTTAAAGTCTGGTTTTCCATATCTGGATATTTTTGCATTTTTAAAAAACCTTTTCTCCCTCTCCCGCTCGCTTTGTTTTTGTTGTTTTGATTTTTTTTTTTCTGTGTGTGGAAGCCAGTACATCCACAGATGTATTCATCACCACATTATTCATCCACATAATGTGGTGACAAATACTGTAATTTCCCTTCTCCTACGTGTTATTTACCTGATGATACACAAAAACCTGAATTAGTAGTCTTCATGGTTCATCTTACTTGATTAGCCGCAGTTTCCTAAGCCATTTCCAGAATTTTGTTTTCTAAGATCCTGTTCCTTTGATTAGATGTTCTATGTGCTTTGTTCTGAAACTTTGGGTATTCTATTTAAATGTATTTATAAACCTGTGCAGTGAATGAATCTAACTTACCAAGTGATCTGTGCAGTACAGTTGATCTGTTCTGAACTTCCTGCAACATGTTGCCAGATTTTGCATCATGTGAACGTTTTTTAGGAAGGGTTCCATATATTTTTTTTTTCCAAATTAGTGCTAGAGTTATACATAAATGTGTGCTGAGGACCTATTCTTATGGTACCCTCTAAATATGACTCCTCGGCTGATGATTTCCTGATATGTTTTGAAATTCTGGGAGAAGGAGGAAATCTATCTATCTGAGTCAGCAAGTACGCATTCTTTTGTAGTATTGGGCTTGAGAATACATAATTTTTCTTTATTAATTTGAATACTAATGTGATCAAAGACACTACTTATTTATAATCTTTTAAAGTGCTTACCATTATAGTATTCAAGTATCTCTCATACGGGTTTTTTAATGAATTTCCATAGTCCCTTGTTGTTAGGAAGGTACCATTATCCCTCCTTTATTAGCTAGATAAATATTTCAGTGACGACACATAGTACGTGTTTTGTACTGACTCCGAAGTAGAGTTTGTAGGATGTGGTCCTCAATAAGTGGTAGCTCCAAGCATGGGTGGCATCTCAAAATTTGTTTTATTTTCTCATACATATTTCAGAACTGTCTTCATCAGTGAGGTCATGGGGTGTTTAGGAAGAATACTATACCTTAGAAATAAATTAGCCAGTATGAGAAAAGCTAGAAAATAAGAATGATCTAAAAAATATTTTAGGTATCCACCTACAAAATAATGGATATATTCCTTTAATGCTTTCCTTTCTTCAGTATCCCCATCTCCAGTGTGTATCTAATCATGCCAGAGGAGCATCGTTCTGCATCTCTTTCACAAAAGAGAACCTGAGCAGTCTCCTTGCTAACTCTGCTTGACAGCCACAGGACAAAAGTGCAAATAGAGTGGCATGATTTATTTTTTTTTAAATTGTGTTGTGGTTGGGGTGGGCTGGGGGGTGGGTAGAGCAGGGGTTGTATTTTTAAATAGCAGTGGTTGACACCTCCTTTAAATGCTTCCAGTAGCACTAGCATATGAACACAGTGACTAACAGTGCCTGACAATTTCAGTTTTACTGCAGTTATTGCTTTGACAGGCCTTGACTTTCTGCCAATTCAGTTGGAAGGAGGCTTTATATCCCTTTTTACCCCACTGGCTTTCCAGATTCTCTCTCTTTTTTTCCTAACCACACATTTCTTTCTCTCACAACTCCGATTTCTCTGGAGTAATGGCCACAGTCACCCCTGTCCCCCTGCCCCACGGCCACCTGTGCTGTCTCTGCTGTTAAATCATTAAGACACATACACACACTCTGAGAAAACAGGAGAGAGATAATGACAACATTAACTGATCTTTTGCCTCATTAATTTTTTAATAAAAATGTCTATCTTTGACTTGAACAGGAGCTGCAACTGCTTGGTACTTCTAAACATTAAGCGTAGAGTCAACCTGTCCGTTAACAGCCTCCACCCTGACTGTGACCTGTTGACCTGTCCCATGAATGTAGTATTTCTGTAGTACGTCAGTCTCTTTAGACTACATATGAGCTCCCAGTGAACAGCGGGAGACGCTGGGTGATGAGCAGTAGAGGTTTACCCTTTAACCAGTTCCTGGCACGGTGTCGACATAAAGCAGGCAAAGCTGTGTGAACTTGTATTTGTTGAAAGAAACGCCCTTTATCAAGAAAACAGAGGGAAAGTCAAGCACCAAGATCAAGGTTCTCACAAGTTCATCATATCTTCTTCTTTTCAAGTCAAAACCTATTACTGTCTATAAAAATTTATAATTGTTAGTCACTGAGAGGAAGTAAGGCTACTGAAGCCAGTCATGTCCTCAGAATACTTAAGCTCATGGGTCCCAACTCAACATAAGCCAAATGGGCAACTATCAGGAATTGTACCTATTCACAAGTTAAGCTAAAATGAGCTGCTGATGTCAACTCATTTTTAAATCGTCAAGTATGCACAATGTGAAATCTCATTGTCTTTTCTGTTCTGCTTTCTGTGACTACAAAGACTACCTTGGCACTGGGGAGTTATTTATTTCTTCACTCTTAATGGTGCCGCCAGGTCCAGTCTGATGATGTACAGTGTATTAGAAAAATGATGCCACCTTTTCGTGTTCTCCGGCTTGTTGATGGCTTAGAAAAACTCAGTGTCTACCACCATCAGTCTACGGTGGAGATGGAGTTCACTACCAAAAGAAAAATCTTTTATATCTGCTTATTGTTGTCTTATAGTCACCTACTGGCAGAACATTCGTGATAAATATATTTTGTCTGCAGGTAAATCGATAGCATGGATTTTATTTTTTTTCTGTCCACATGCATCAATACTTCATTGTTAAGGTGTAGGTAAAGATTGAATATAGAATAGTAGGACAAAACAAAGGAACCAACGCAAAAAATCCTACAGATTGCACTAGTTTCTGAGTTTTCATAGTTTCTTTTAAGTCAGAATGCTTTTTACTTATGTCAAAGGTATTAGTTGTCAATGTTTTCTAGAAGAAGTTTTTAAACTGTGAGCAGAATCTAGAACAGCTAATCATAGTATGAATGGTCCGTTGTAAAAACTTGTCATTTTCCTTTGACAGCCAAAGACCTTGTGTAGAGTTCTCAGGTCTTCTGTAATGAAAGAATGGAGAATACCTAGGTGCCTCATCTAAGGAAACATTGTAAAGCCTGTAGAGAAAATGACTGTGTATTTGGGAAAAAAAGAAAAGTTTTAAAGTACAAATATGTATTAACTATTGGTACTCTATAATCATTAAGTTGTGTAACAACCTAAAAACTGCCATCTGGCATACAGATTAATGAATATAAACGATGTGTTTATACTTAGGAAGTTTATTAGTATCACTCTGGTGAAATGGGTGGAAGTGGCTCCCCGTTTGCTATATTTTTTTAAATTATCTACTTTCTATTAGCCATGATAAAAGTACGTGAAAACAAACTAATAGGAATTTTAACAGGATATTTATCATTTCTCAGAAGAAATCTGCTAGGTCTGCTAAGATATTTTGGGCAATATACTCAAAACAACTGTCTAAATTCTCTTTTAGGACTTCCCATCACTGAGGGGACACCTACACCATGTCTCTACTCAGTGCCTCAATATTGTCAGTAGATTTTCGTTGACATAGGACATTCCTAAAGGGTGGATGCAGTACTAGAATTTCTTTTTGATGGGTTCAACTGAGATTCAAATAATGTTCCATTATCTGGAGATTCACAATCTGAGCTAGTCTTTAAGCACGTGTTGCCGTGACCACATGCTTTGCCGTCTCCACTCTATTAATGGACATGTAAATGTACAGGACATTCTGACAGTGGCCTTTAAACACATCTGGCTACATGAAAACTGAATATGAATTTCACCTATATATGCATTTATTTTGGCTATTGCAGCTGTGGTCCCAATTGGAAGTACTTTTTTTACGTTACTCTGTGTCAGTACAGTACTGTACTTTATAGCTCTTTGATTTTGAAATATAAGATAAGGCTTTTCTGAGATATATATTGTAGAATCATAGAATCATTCAGGTTGGAAAAGATCCTTGGGATCATTGAGTCCAACCATCAACCCCACTCTACAAAGTTCTTCCCTACACCATGTCCCCCAACACCACATCTAAACAAGTCTTAAACACATTCAGGGATGGTGACTCCACCACCTCCCTGGGCAGCCTATTCCAGTGTCTGACCACTCTTTCTGTGAAGAATTTTTTCCTAATGTCCAGCCTAAACCTACCCTGTTGCAGCTTGAACCCATTCCCTTTTGTTCTATCACTAACTACCTGTGAGAAGAGACCAGCACCAACCTCTCTACAACGTCCTATATTGGATATTCATTCACATTAAACTTCACATTTCAAGCAGAGTTTTATGAGGAGTAATAAGAGACTTTACTGAAGTAAAATGAAAAATTCCAAACATTTTACTGACCTGGGTCCAGGGCAATTCAGTTCTAGTTTCATTTTGATGAGTTTTCTGGCCTATTAGAGATGTAATTTGTTAGGCATAATTAATACTCTTCTACTTGTAATTTTCATACAAGATCCAATATATATTACATTGAAATAAAAACTCTTAGGTAACCACAACAAAATGACATCTCAAACCTCTGACTATAAAACAAAGCCTGTATTTTTTTTTTTTGTTAAATTCAAATGAATTGAAATATCTGTTCTGGGGTACCTACAATTCATGTCTTATTCAGAGAGCCACAAAATTGACAAATGTCTATGTAATTTACTTTGGTTGGCTAGAAATATTTAATCTTTTAGTTTTCTTAATGTAAATAAAATCAGATAGAAGCCAGCTGACAGTAGTCATTCTTGGACTTTCTGGAATTCATTCCAGTGAGGACCATTGTGGGTCTGAAGTTTACCATGTTAAAAAGGCATGCATTTTTCTATGCAAACCTTTACCTGTAGTTACAACAACAGTTAATTCTGGCCAAAGATAATTAAGAAAAGGGATACACTTGACTGATTTTTCAAGCCAGTTGTTATATTTGGGTGGTGTGAAAAACCAGGGAGACAAAGTTCATTCACAGATCTTCAATATATCAAAAATATTCTCAACCTGTCAGCCAAGTTAAAATAGATTGTTGTGTGCAAGTTCCTCAGTGCATTGTTATTGAGATCAAATGAAGATCTCTGTACTGTCACAGAAGTATAAAGATGCCTTATTGTAACCATATTGTAAATAATAATAATAATAATCAAGCTACTTGTGCTTTGTGTTCATTCTCCATATCCATACCCTGTGGGAAAAGAAATTCAGAAACATTAGAGTTAAAAAAAAATACAAGGAGAATGATTTTCAATCATATATGAGGCAAAACATTATCTTCAATAGAATGGCAATAGATTTTTGTGGATGAAATGTTTTGCATACTAAATGGAATACTAGAGAAGGCTGACAGAAACATATTCTAGTTAACATTTGGTAATAACTGTAAATGAAATATTTAATTATGAGCATAAGACAACAGCTCTGTCTGTAACCTTTTTTTCAGCTGTGTTGATAGCACTTTTTCCATTTTTGACAAGAAAATTAATTGTGTTGCTGACGTGGGAATTTAAAGCCTTTGAGTGTCCTCTGGTTTTCATCAGCACAAGTCTATATTCAACTTTTGAATACAACTGGATGAGATTTGCTGGATTTCTGAGAAATGTTTTCCATTATTTCTTCTTGTGTCAATATATAGAAACAGGTCACCTACAGGATCATAGAATCATAGAATGTCTTGAATTGGAGGGTACCCATAAGGATCATAGAGGACATGAAGTACAAGCACAGAGAGGGCTCTTCAGTGAGAGTCATGGGAGAATCACAGAATTGTTGAGGTTGAAAGGGACCTTGGAGATCATCTAGCCCAACCCCCAGTCAAAAGCAGATTGTTCAGGGATGTGTCCGGTCAGGTTTTAAGAGTGTCCAAAGAGAGACTCCACAGCCTTTCTAGGCAAGTGGTGCCAGTATTTTGCCACGCTTGCAGGGAAACAAACAAAAAAACCCAGAAAACCCTTTCGTATTTTTAAGTGGAATCCCCTGTTTGTGTTCATTACCTCTTCTGCTGTCACTGGGCATCATGAGAAGACTCTGACTCTGTCTTTGACCTCCTTGAGCCTTCTCTTCTCCGGGCTGAACAGTCCCAGCTCTCTCAGCCTCCCCTCACGTGACAGATGCTCCAATCCCTTAGTCACTTTTGTGACCTTCACTGGATCCACTCAGCTGTGTCCATATCTCTCTTGTACTGGGGAGCCCAGAACTGGACACACAACCACAGAAGTGTCTCACCAGTGCTGAGGAGAGGGGAAGGGTCTTCTCCCTTGACTTGCTGGCAATGCTCTGTCTAATGCAGCCCTGGAGGCTGTTTGCTGTCTTTGCCACAAGGATGTGTTTCTGGGCCATGGTGAACTTGGTGTTTGTCAGGACCCTCAGGGCCTTTTCTGCAGAACAACTTTCCAGCCAGTCAGCCCACACAGCCTGTTCTGGTGCATGGGGTTATTTCTCCCCAGGTGCAGGACTTTGCATTTCTCTTTGCTGAACTACATAAGGCCCATCTCTCCGCCCTTGTTAGGGTCCTCCTGAATGGCAGCACACCCATGTGGTGTACCACCCGGTCCTGCCAACTGTGTGAGAGCAGGAATGTGCCATTCATTGATGTTCTGAATTCTCAGGATTACAGTTTCCAAGCATGTAATATCCTTAGATTACTTGCATACAAAAGATTTCTACAAGATAGAAAACAATTATCCTTGCTTTTTAGAAACTAGTTGCGATGGGAGTAAAGCATTTAAGTACCTCTATAAAGAGTGCTATAGTTTGAGTAAGGTCACGTTCTGACACAGAAATGATTTCTATAGCTCAGTTTCAGAATTAACTCTCAACTACATTTTCCTTCACTAAAACGTTATCGGTTTGATCTTGACTGCCCTATTTTTCATAGTGTCTTAGGTTGCTGGTACCTCAGAACTCATATCAAGGATATGAGTATTTACACACATGAAAGCAGTTATCACACTGAAAGATATCAGGTGAGAGACTTTGATTTCCTCATAGAAGACTTTTGGAGGGATATTTTGGTTTGGTTTTATTCTTCCACTTCCATCTCACGCTCTCCAGAGTATCATAAAGAGAATATTCTGTTTTATGGCTTATTCCAAGAACAGAGACATTTGACACAACCATGGGTGCAGTTTATAAAGGAAAATACTCCTTAGTTCCCAGAAAGAGGGAAGGTGGTTGTACGTGAGCATAGTTTACGTTTGTAAGAGAGCTATTTCAAACTCACTTGTGTCCTCCTCTGGCTTAAGGAACCAAGGAGGGCACTTTCAGAAGTATGCTGTAGAGAAGATAGGTATTATTCTTTGAATGTACATTATAGATATATTCAGTAGCTGATTTGAAAAGAGGTCCATGAAGAAGTTCCTCCTGCAAATAGCTGTCTTGCATACAAAAGCACATACAGGCTTTGCGTTCTGCTGGGATCTCATCATATGAGATAAGAATGTACCTTGACCCATCTGCTCCTTGAAAATATCGTGCTCATCTTGTTGTAGCTAGAATATACTCTGTAGGTCAGTACAATTTAAAAAGAAAAAAAAAAAGAGGCATCAAAATCCCCAAGGGCAATTACACCGTCTATTCAGTGTCTCTGAGGTGGATCAATGGGAGTGTTTGTTACTTAAAAAGACCTGAGAGATAAGCAGTAACTTCAGGCAAAAACTGTCAAACCTGTTCACTCCTTGAAGTTGCTTAAAGAGCTCTGGCACCTTTAGAATGGAAAAGACCCAGGTGGGGGCTTATGAGAGTATAGGAATGCCTAGATTTTAACAAATAGTATGGTGCTACCTGCAGAACAGAATAAGGGGGAAAAACCTCTTACATCAGTCAACTTTTCTGCAAAGGTCACCTAAATTTTTGCCATCACTTCGTTTTAGACGGTTTTCACAGTGTTGTCTGTAGGAGGTATCTCTCTCAAGTAGAGCTACTCATTAACGCACAGCGTCTTCCTTCAGTACTTTGACTGTTGAAAAGGAACCTTAGTTCATCGTGGTGTTTGTAAATGCTGTAACAAACATTAAGGGACTGTAACATAACAATCTAATATAACATAATGTGACAATATAATAAACACTGTAGCAATCATCATTATGGCTAAGTGGCTAATGTACTTAAACCTAGCAATAACTGAATTTTGGGGTCACTGGCGGTTCTGAAGAAAAATGTCCAGAAATGAAGAAATTACTAAAATAATATTAAAAACCCCATAAAAGCTATTTTAGGTTGAATAAAATTCAAATCAACCTCAAAAACTTCCAGCTCTTTCAGTGTTTTGTTTTAGGGGTTATTCTGAATGTGCAGGCAAAGCGCATTCAATGCAGAAATGAGAATAAATGTGGGAAAGGGGGCTTTGGGGGATATTGGCTCTCTTGCAGTCTCAGATTTGCCAGGGCTCAGGCTGGTGGCCTAAATGCCCCTCCACTGGGGTACGGTCAGATGACTTCTGCAAAGTCACAGAAACTGCCAATGAATCTGGTATATTCTAAGGCAGCATATGGCTGATGGTTTATTTTTTCCGCTCCATTGTTTTTTTTTTATTATGTTTGTTTTTCTACTTCTTTTTTTAATTGCGAGTTTATTTTGTTTATATGTATGGCTCATCACTAATGTATTTTAATGTTTACTGCGTCGTCTGGGAAAAATAGAATATTAAAAGCTATGTAAATCTGTTTATAAACATGTTACTGAGCATAACTCTTTGCCAAGGGAAAAGCATCCAAGATGTTTTAATTGACAGTTCAGTTCAAGCACGTGCATCTCATTTGTGAATATCTCCACGTATGAACAGCACTCACGGTTACCCATTTACAGCCACGTCTTCACTGAATCCATTTGAAACGTTATAAACTAGTATACGCAGGAATGACAGGTACAGTAGGCTTCGCAGTGAGAGCATGTTTATAAGCAAAGTGCACAGCAAGAATCAATGTTCATTTTCATAAGCAGTGTACAATCTAATAAGTCAGAGTGGAGGGCAACGAGGAGGTTGTGTTACGTTACTCGGTGAATGACCAGCTGTGAAAAATGGAATTTTTAGTGGATTTACGAAAGGTCAAAGTAAGGGAGTATTGAGTTGGAGAGTTCAATTCTTTTTCCTCAGACTGGAAGAGTTGCAAGCTGAGATTTTTCTCTTTCTTCAGAGAGCGGAATGATTTTGACTCAAATGGGGGAATTAAATATTTAAAGACTGTCAACAAAACACATCTGTAAGCATGTACACATTTGTTAAGAGTCTATGAGTGTAACTCATTTTCTATTCAGCATTCAACCTGATTTTTACTCTTGAGATAGTTTTGCACCTAAACTTGACAAACCACAGTGTTTGGGCTGGTGGGGTAGAAATGTCTTATTCTTTCATAGCAGAGTGATGCATTATGATCTTTTCCAAAATGAAAATTGTGAAATACTGTTTTCAGTAAGTTTTTTACCCATAGGAAATCTGTGTTCCCAAGTGCAGCTCACATATCTTTTTATTTAACTAGTACGTACTCGAAGGGCCAGATTTTCGGATAGGCTTCCATATGTGTATGTATAAGCTGACCATACAAATAATTTTAATTAGGTGTACATAAACTCCCCATTACTACAAACTTACATTAAGAAAATTAAATAAGTGGATTTAAGCACTGAAAGTATTATTTTACACTAGCAGAAGACAAGAACAATTGAACTCCATTTGACAAGTAGGGGATACTCAAAAACCTCTGTCAGAAATTTGGTTGGCTCAGGTAAGTTGGTGTCACTTAGGAATATACACATGAAGTTTTGCCAGGGGTTTGTCAGCAGGTTGCACTCTTCATGCAGGGTAGGCCCCCATGCTTCTCAAAAAGCCCACAGGGGATCCAAAACAAGACCACTCTCACATGTTCTTCTTGCACCTCTTTCTAACAGCGTCTCTCCGCAGGATGAGGTTTAGATGTAGAAGGAGACAGAATTTGAGATTACTTTTCAGTCATGCGTGATGTAGATGATAATCCAACCTCCCACATCTCTTTTGCATTCCCGTTTTAAATGAGACTATTGCCTACTTTTTTGTCCATTTTAAGCCAAAATATCTAGTGGCTTAATAACAGCTATTTCTCTTTAAAATGTAATTAGAAATCCAGTTTAGGATGCTAATTTGCTTAAGGATGGAACAGAACTTCTTTTTCTTCTCGATAAAAGCTCTTTCTGCATTTTAATCTCATAATCAACAGTAATAGGCTATGGAAATATAGAGGCATGGTAGTGTTGTTAAGAGGGACGTTCCTAAGTACTCATACATGATTTTATAAAAAGTATGAAGCATTTTCAGCATCTCAAGTATTTCACGTCATCCAGCCAAAGAGTCCGACTCACTCTGACATCTGCGGGCGATCAAAATAGTGACTGAACTCAAAGAGTGGCCTAAAATAAACGTGCAGCCTAAGACAGCCACATAAGCTGTTCATAGCGGTTCGGTAGCACAATATTTGCTTTTCCAATGAACTTGGAATATTTTTTCTAGTTCTGTTTGGCTGTTTTGTGTTGGGTTTTTTTTGTTTGTGTTTGTTTTCCAAAAGTGAGACAGTGCTGGCTGTCTTCAACTCTCAGAAAATTGGCCAGGGTAATGAAAGAGCCTGAAATTCAGGCAAGGCTCCCAGCGTTGCGAGAAGCCTGCGATTCTCCAGCTCGCTCGTCTGGGCAGCTGCCGCGGCCAACAGGCAGCACACATAGCAGGCAGCTTGGAAACCCGGAGCTGCGGCGGGGGGAATCGGCCTCATTTCAACTCCGTGGCAGGCGGCCAAAAAAATCCTGAAAGTCATGGCTCAAGCAAAAAGCTGAGTCCCCTTTAGAAACATATGCAGTGTGCTCCTGGATTTGCGAGACTTTTAAGTACCGGTCATGAGCAAATTAAACGAGATCCCAGGCTCCCAAGCAGCTTGCTAGGTGGGAGGCCAAGCGTATGTCCAGCAGAAAGCTGCACAAACTTTGTTTTCATCAAAACAAATATGTATTTCTGCAATCGCGTTCTACTTCAGCAAATTAGTATTGTTTCACTGAAAAATTGCCATCCAGCTGTAATATTAAGCCTTGATTTGCATAGTGTCTTGCACAGTTCAGAACAGACATCCTGTTCAGCGATGAATACCACTTAGAAGGTATAATAGGTTGCCCTAACAAAAGGACAACATATAGCATATTGCTTTAACGTTGTGCTTTAACATACTGCCTTAATCAGAATACCATCTCTTCTTCCCCCTTCGTTCTTTTTCTCCCCGTTTCTCTACGTGTTCCTTATCCTGGGATGAGAACTTGTTCCTTCCTGACAGCAGCATGCGGTTGTGGCTTTAGATGAGATGGCAAAATCTTGTGTTTATTGTGCAAATGGCTCATCCTTTCCGCCAGTCACAGTTGTGGTATTTAACAGCAATCACTGCTTTGATGGATTAGATGGGCTGAAAGTCCTTCTAACCACGTATCATACCGCTGACCAGTAACTGTAAGGAATGTGTGGGAATAAGGCACATGGAGATGTTTCCTCTGAAAGCGTAGTGGCTTTGGACGCACCGTGGTCAGCGTGCAATGACCTGAGATGACTCCAAACCAACAGGAGTTTAACGAGATAGACAGGGACAAAGTACCCCCCAAAGACGAGTACTGTGAAATGAAACTTAGATCTGTGTGTGCCTACCCCGTGGTTCAGTAATTTTAGCACAGTACAGAAATACCCAAGCTAGCTTTAAACTAGCCTAGCTATGGCAACAGAGATCTGCACAAACTAATTTATCCTACAGAGAGAAACCATCACCTATCCCTCAGTGTAAATCCTTTTGGACAATAACAAAGACAAGGGAAGGGCATTGGGAAGGAACTCTGTTGCCATACCTACAAAGCTATTAATTCCTAAATGGTTTCACGTATAACAACCTTCATTCATTTCTGCTATACCAAGTATTATTGATTTTTGCTGCTGCAGTAGTACCTTAAAAACCTGACCAGCGCCTCTAGGCATAGATGTGTTATATTTTTATAGGCATGTAAGACAGAGATAATCCATGCCCTAAGCAACTATCAACTCAAAAGATAACAGCATGTTGAAAATATATGGGGAGTAGCAAGATAAAACTGCACATGAACCAGTAGCCAAGAAGAGGTAACACTGAAACAGGAAGATGAGGTTGCACTACTGTTTCTCCCATACTGTGTGTGAAAATTAATTAATGTTAATCACTGCAGCATCATAGGATAAAGCAGTGATTTTAGTGCTTATGATGTGACTGTGTTCATTAACAAAAAGACTTGCTGGTTCTTCCAACGGGCATACAACAGGTCACTATAGACCCACCAAATACCATCGTGATAGTGAATCAACACTGGTGTGCTTTCATCATGTTTTGTGATACTTATTAGCTGAGACAAGGTAGCAGGCAGCATTTTTAATACTGTTGAAAACATCTAAAACGAAACACAAGAAGTCGCATTTTATTCTGCATCACAGGACATACTCAAATCTGAAGGGGCTGCTGATATGACTGCTTGAAATGAGGCTCCACAGATGAAGGTAGTGTAATTTAGCAGGGTTAATTTCAGCTAACAATTATTGTTTTGATAACCACTACAGGTCTTGCTTTTATACAAGCCTCCCAGCTCAAATCCACTTCTGGAAATCCATATTTCAGTTGTCCTTGATCAGCAATAGAGAGAAATCTGCACCCTGTAAACTTACGTTCTTACCCTGCCTTGAAGCACTGGAATATTGATTTTAGCCTTTGCTTCTCATTTATGCAATTAGCGTCATTGCATAGGAATCTTTCTTCTTTGTCTTCCTTTTTCGTTCTCACAGCTCAGTCAGTAACGCTGGCACTCACTGGGAGCACTGGGAAGGTATTTGAGCCTGAGCATCACGAAAGCCCAACCATAGATGGGTCAGGACTGTCGGTGGGTTGAATCGCTGGTGGCATGTTCTCACTGACGTAGGCGTTCCCCAGTCTTTGTCTGTCATCCCAGAAAAATGCTATCAAGAGAGATAAGATTCTATTTTTAAGCATCAGTTATCAGTCTTGTGCCTAGTTTGAATACATCTTTGCACTTCTATTTCATGCACAGATTATCTGTGGGTTTAGGATATGTTAGAAACTAGATTAGGACTGGCGGATTTTACGTGTACATACACAAGCTGCATCTCTATAGCTTGTAGTAGCAAATCATTTTGATGTTCCCTAAATTAATGCAGTTATTGAATTAGTATCTTTCTTTTGTTTCTTTAAAATTCATACGTACCATTCATTGACTAGGTCTTCCAGTTTTCATGCATGCTGTGTCCAAACTTCTGTTTTCCATGTTCCCATGGTAAAAGGAGTAATCGCTTACTAAAGTTCAGTTTGTAACAAAAACTTACTACATTAAATAAGAAAGGCAAATACTTGAATGAAGACATTTATGCTACACTTACAGGAGGTACAGTAGAAAAGAAACCATTCTCTGTTCATTCTTGTTTAAAATACCACCATTTATGTGTAATCAGAGGGTTTCAGAATCCTATTTATACAAACAAAATAATAAAATCACTCACATGCCATAATTGCTGTGTGATAAAATTATGTATTTAAGCTACATAGTATATTGGCTAAATGCATGTAAGAAATTACAGCACTTCAACTGCAGGTTGAAATGTATTCTTGAAAAGCTGATTTTATGTTTTATATATAAAGTAGCAGAATTATAACAGTAATGCTAAGTTTTAAATGCTACTAAAGGCCAGCCCTATTATTTCAATAAATAGAGATTTGGTTCTTTTAAAATCATTTCTCAGGCTATTGGCATGATTATTTTCTTTTTAGGGCAATGTATGAGAAGTACTATATTCTACATTAGTCTGCACAAGATTAGCTGTAATTCAAGAGTCAGTTCTCCATTCATCAGACAATGAGAACTTTATGACAAGAACTTTGCCTACGGATATGTGTGTATAATGAATAAATGAATAACTCTTACCAGATAACACTATTATATTCTTTATTGTGCTGGGACCCTCACTTATAAAACAGCATAGAAATGTCAAACGTTTTGATATATAAGCTCTTACTGAATTAGTTGTCTCAAATCCTACGTACATTGATGAGAGTAAGTCCTCTACTGCCATGAGATAAAATATGGATCGCCCATCAGGCAGACGTTAAGGAAGAAACGTGTGGATAAGAAAAGACTGGAAAAAGTATTAACCAGTTTCATGCTAATTGATCAGTTGACAGTGTGGAGAAGAGATTGTTCGACAGACACCCAGACATCAGCTGCATGCTGATACAGACAGAAATCAGTATAATGAAGTGTAGGAGAATTATTTTAGGCATTTTGTTTAACAGTAAGTCCTTAAGTTATAACGTATTTCGGAAGAAATTATGCTTCAAAGATGAATAAGCAATTGATTATTTTCACTGAAGTTATTTTAAGGAAAGCTATCTCCTACTAAATTGGAAAATCCCATCTTCCAGCACTGCAAGCTAGTAAGTGTCTCGGAATTTCTTCAATCATACCTTAGTAACAACAATAGCTTGTGATTTGAAGAACTAGATTTTCCAAGGCCAGATTCCTTGTAAAGCTTTTCAATTTCACAGCCTGGAATAAAAGCCCAAGTTTTTGGAAAAACACACTAAATATCAGGGGTTCTACAAGCAAGATAGGCCTCTTGCTTCTCAAGAGAGTGCGGATTCATCCAAGGGGCCTTAGGTTAAAATACAAACAAACATAAATTTCTGAATAGATATAACAGTGTGTTCCGGTTAGATGTCTCTTCGGAGAATTGTCTTCTGTGAGATGTGGAAGTTATATTAATAGATTTCTCCATCTTTGGTAGAAATTGAAATCGTGTCCGACTGCAACTGGCTCTCCAGATGTGAGGCTGAAGATTATTACGCCTTTTTTCCAGTCTCTTTCTGGAATGGTCCTTTTGACTCACGGAAACCCTTAGCAATATATTTCACAGGTTTTGCTTTCAGATAAATGGATCGACTATTTCCCTCCCTTTAAAATTATCTGAAACAAATGTCAGCAATAACCTTAATACTTCTCTGAATCTTGTTTCCTTTTTCTTTTTTTTCTCTCCAAATGAATTAAGGCGGAATAGTTCCAGAATCTGTTCAGAACATCAAGAAAGATTTGTAGCATAGATAGAAGAGGATACGATTTTGAAGAATCTGTCATAGCTCTTTTAACCATGATGATTGCAAATATAACTAAATTTCATGCAACTGCCCAGGTGGTTCTTTGCACTTGAAATACGTGAATGACTATCATCTGGCATCTGACCATCTAAAGACCCAAAAGCTGCAAACACCCTGAGCTGCTGAACACATCCATTTTATTCTATTAGGCTTAGAGCCCCAAATGTTCCAGGTACTTGCTAAACACAGAGGCGGCTCCTGTCTTTGACTTTGTGTCATTACTAACAAAAAACACATGACATTTTGTTGGTGAGTTTGTCTCACTTCATAGGACCAGGTATTACGGTGCTCAGTGGAAATCCATGTGACTGAAATTCGTTATTCCCTGAAATCCCCACAAAGCTCGTTTTTCACCTTCAATGTGTTGTTCTGGCATAAAAAATTTGCACGTGGACATGAAAACTTGCTGAATGTTCTGTTTTTTCCAGAATGTTAATGAAATAGAAAGTGAAATTGTGATGTTTAAATTTATTTTCTTAATGATTATGCTTCAGGTAATTAATGCATAAGTAATTTCTAGGCCCTGGAGGTTTCTGTGGCACACCAGAGCTAATGTTGTAGTGAAGATAATGGAATTTAGTAGTACGTAGAGGGCATAGCTTCTGCAATGCTGGCACTGTGCATTCATGAAGCCTTCTGTGGGCTGCAGAATGATGGACTTCCCAAATGTAACTTGCCTTCTTTGCCTAGGTAAGCAAACAGACGAAAAAACCAAAACACGCAGAGCTAATGAATACCGTAAGAGCTCCCTGCCCCAACATGAGCAAGAGATCACAGTAGGAACAAATGCTTAACCTCTTGTTTTTAATAACAAAAGTTACATTCTATCCTCAGAAGTGCTTGTAAAGCTTTCAGTTTCAGCAGATAAATATTTATCTCCAAAAGGAAGAATTTAGACCCGAAATTGATTCGACTACATGTTTAGCATTTATCTGTGGCTTTTTTCTACTTTCAGTCCATAGCCATGTGCTCTCTGAAAGCAGTCAGGAAAACATTTAAAACCAGATCATTGCTGTTCTGAGCATGGCTACAAGGAGTGCAAGGGGGCACCTAGAGTTTGAGCATCTGCAGAAGAGTAAGGAGGTGACTGTCACAACTCGGTTCCAACCAGAGTTGTGTCTGGTTAATGGGTAAATGGAGACACTGGTTGTTAGTGTGCTCTTGGGGTGGTCTCGCAGGACTTGCCACTTTGGCTTCTTCTTGGACCTGCTCCTTCAGAGTTCAGTTGCGTAGGAGGATAAGGGTTGTAAACTGCTCCTTGAAAAATGTTCTCCACCAATTGTTCCATATTTTTCAGCAACCAAACATATTTCTAGTACTGAATTCAGTACCGGAACAGAGATTCAAAGTAATGTTAAGACCGACCCCCATGGCAACTACTTTGTTGTTATTTGCTCATTAGCCTAAAACATCTGCTCCTTCCCTTTCTGCCCTCCTCTCTGTTCTTTTGAAGATGATTGCTGCAAGGGACAGAAAAAGACCTTCAAAAGAATAAAGGTAACTGGAAAATAATAGGAAAAAAAATCACACCCCACTATGAAGTTAGCCTGGCACTGCACTGGGGTGGGTTTTTTTGGCAGCTACATAGAATCAGAAGGAACTGTGGGCCAATAATGGCTACTTTTCAATTCCACATGTCCTATAGAAAAATATCGTTACAGAAAAGTACAGTTCCCTGTGCTTCATTCAGCCAGATTAATAGCAGCCAGTAGTATAGAAATTGAGAGTAATTGCCTTATCCGAAACCAGTGGACATGTTTATAATTTGTGGTCATAATCTTCCAGTGTAATGAAAGTGCATCGAATATTTGATGAGATTACATAAATATTTTCAATATCTGATGCTTCATGCCTGTGTCAAAGAAACAACATATATCCTGCCTTCCCAGGACTTTTTTTCAAGAAATATTGGTTAAAATCAACTCAACAGAACATGGACAAACTCACTCCTTCCACATTCACAAACGTTTTCTTGCCTAACATTTCGATTGCAGAGAGTATGTTTCTGGAATGGACGGTAATGTTTTTGGGTTTACTCATTATAATCTCTCCCTGGAGAAATACCAGCTTACCTATACACTCAATATTGCCCCGTATACAGCATAAATGTGTTCCTGCAGACAGCAGAAATTACATACACATATCAGCGGACAAAATTAGACCTTCTACTAAGACGAAATCCCTAGTCTATAATTTTGGTGAGCCTTGGATTCGGAACTTGTCTCTGCAGCTGAAATAGAAAACCAGTAAAAGAGTCTCTCAGGCTTTTGGAAGAGAGACAGGAATAATCTTATCTTTGTACTGTCCCCGCTGTTTTTTTTTATCAGGAATCTCCCAAGAATGCTCAGCTAGAACATACTTCAAGTAAACGACCCCCTTAATCATCATGCTAAAATGTAAAAGATTCGGGAAGTGTGGCGATATTTTCATCAAGAATGTTATTGTAGGAAATTCTTTTCTGAGGAATTGTGAATTAACTTGTTTTCCTTGCTCAGATGCTGAGGTTTCATTTATTTGAGCACTGCCTTTAAAGCAGCTGTTAAGAAAACAATAGGACCACTCATCTAAAATAAAATAATATAATTAAAAAGTAAATCACTGCTGACACCAAAGTGTATTTAAAAGCAGCTGCAGTCAATAAGATCGTTGGATTTTAGTTCACAAAAATGAAAGGCATGCAGCCACATGGGACCAATAGTTCTGGATGATTTATTGTAGAAGAAATGTGCAGAACAAATCAGTAGAAATGTGGACCTGAAAGCAGAAAAAAAGACACTGTGAATGTTTAAGGTTTTTTGTAAGTTTTTGTGGAGCCGTAGGAAGCAGTGATTAAGAGAACAGTCTTTGAGAAAGGCCGATACAATCAGGACTGTATTCCTGATCAGCAAGAGAGAGGGGTATTCAGAACAGTTTAGAAGTCTCTGTGTCTGGGTAAGGTACACAGAACTATATGTAAAACAGGTGGGAAAAAACCAACCTTAATTACTTCAATAAACTGATCATATCTTATACAGTGTTAAATTCAGATTCAGTTGGCCATGCGTATAGTAAGTAGTTACTTTCCTTCAAAAACAGTCATAACTTTGGTATGATTCAGTTATTTGAGAACAAAGTAACATTATTTGTGAGTATCTGCACTTGCAAATGTTCTTGCCTTTTGTATAGAGCAGCTCTGACTCAGAAGATGAATAATTGGTGAGGTGTAAGCCTTTGAGCAGTTGGGATCTTTTCAGGTCCTTGTGTGAGAAGGAGTTTTGTTTTCACCTAGAAAATGAGCAGAACGTTTTGGAGTCATTGAAGCTGGGTGGTTAATAGCATTAAACCTCAGCTCAGCAGCACTGGGTTTTGTTCACAGAGTTTTCACAAACGTTTGATAAGGAGGAAAGTTTACAGGAAGAGATAATGCTCAAAATTTAAGGTAATTCTGAAGTTTGAATATTGACTATGTAATTATACAGCTGGGTAGTGGGGAGGAGACAGACCACGTGAGACAGCAGGAATGTTCCTAAGCAGAGAGTACTGGCTCTTAGTTCCCAGGCCTTGAAAATATTTTGTAGGTTTTCCTGACCATCAGAATATATCTTACTGGAGGTCGGATATCCCTTTTTCTTGACAGTGTGATGTCTTTCTAGGGCATAATGTATTTTCCTTTTTATTTCATTTGCATAGCTTCTGTGAAATGTTATGACTTCTGTTTGGTTTTGGGCACAGCAAGTAGCACTGTATGAAGTCTGTTGGTGCACAGAAAACTTAATTTTGACATTACAACTGTCAAGAGTGGATGAAGTGGCAAAGGTCATTTGCATTCTGACTGGGGTAGAGACGGATCAGACTGAATTTAGTAGTTTGAGAGAATTTTTTTTTGAGCAGTGATACACTTTTTTTCAAGCATAGATTATAATGCAGTGATTCCAGAACAGGATGAGATATAACAAGCTTCCAGTTTTGTAGATGGTATTGCGGGAAAGAAATTGTTCAAAGTTCTCATCTGTCTTCCTTAGACATATGTCCTTGTTTCTAAGCCCGTTATAGTCATGTGCATATGGGAAAGACACAAATTTGTTCTTCAAAGCCAACTGCATGCCTGCTAAGGGCCTGGTTTATAGCATGCCGTTGAGGTTGGTTTTACTTGGGTTTTGGTTTTGTGAAGGATGCGGTTTGACCCATAGATTAACTTTATCTGTTTGTTAGTTAATACAAAGTTAATGTAGTTAATGTATGTCACAGACAACCTGAGCACAATTGCTGGGTTAGTTAATGTTTTTACCAAAAATTCAAATTGACAGTCCAGATTGTAGACGGTGCTGTATATGTATGCGATTACTTAGATTATCAGAAGGTGGATCACCAAGTCATTCAAAGTTGTAAAGGAGGCTTGGTGTCTCCGCCTTAAATTGTGGGTTAGCAAGTGGTCCTTCTTCAGAGTTACAGATGGTGGTATGATTGTCAGTCTTATTTCTTGCAAGGCATGTTGTTGTATCATCGTAGTGCTGGAAGTCAGTGAACGTGCTTGGAAAAAAACTACCTGAACTGTCAGTGGTTTATTGGGTCTGCTAACTTTGCCGTGGTTTCTGTGTCTGTGTGGTGGTGCAAATGATTTGCAAGAGATCTCTAGAACTTAAATATTGTTTAAAAGCATTTTTAAATTCCTTGAGGCAAGGTGCCATGAAAATACAAAGTGCTATTAATTGACTTTAGAGAATGCCAGAGTAATTGCATATTTAGTAGTCTTTCAGTAGTTACTGCGGTGCGAACTCAGGAGTTCTGCCGTAAGCGAACATTTCCATCAGTTTCTTTCCGTGTACAATTGCAGTGGCAGGAGAAGGCAAGATGGAACAACCCTGGGAATTTTGCACACTTTTGCATTAGGAGCACGAACGCTAAAAACATTCATCCTGATTAGCCAAAGGATGACGTATATCTTTAAAGCTACTCCAGTGAATAGGGTCCTAGCACTGGCTTCGTAACAAGACGTGGCATTTACCATGCTTTGCTGCTCTGATTATTAACCGCTTTGGAAGTTTGCCCTGCAATAACGGAGCAGTTCTAATCTCTTTAGAGATTAGTAAAAAGAAAACAACCTAATTTTATTTTAAGGGCTAGTAAATAATTTTAATAAAGTGGCTTAACACCTGGAATTAGGACTTCAGTGAGGACCAGTCTGGCCTGCTACTTCTGTACAAATGAATGAGTGATGTTTGAGTTCAGTGTTCTGCTGGAAATTCCCCAGCAGGAGTCTGGTGGGAGAGGGCACTCGAGGGACAGAAAACAAAAAAGCACGGAGGAAAATAAATATCTTTACACAATATGCCTGATTTAAAAGAATTGAGCACAATTCTAATACTGCACAATTCTGATTACGGGGTTAGTAGAAATGAAACAGTTTATTAGATGCCTAAAGGAATACAAATGAGATGATCGCCACAGTCGTATGTGCTTTACTACTGGAATGAGAAGTGTGCTTTTTTTGGCTCTGAACATGTCATGGAATATTCAAAACGCCCATTCCATGGCATAATGATGCATTGTGTCATTTCATGATAACACGACTAACAGCTAAACTCTAAAATTTGAACCTAACTTCAGCACGTAAGCTTTGGAGATAAGCATATAAATAGGTCAGTGTTCATACAATTTCAAAACAGCCATGGGAAATAGCAAGAGATGTACATCACAACAAGCATTTTTAGCAGTACACTTAGGTACACAGCTTTGAGGTGTGTCCTTACCATTAGCGGTATTTTGCAGCTAAAATGAAAATACTTATATTTATCCTGACCTCACTGCAGTGATTGTTTCTCACTATTTTCTTGCTTTTAGAATTAATATTGTGGCAAGCAAGTACAGTGCAATATGGTGAATACCTTCCTTTAGAGTGCAAACCTCTGTATATGTTCCTTAATTTAGAACTATTCTGATCATAAAATAACTGCATGAATGCTACGTTTGGCAATTTGATGTCCTAGGGATTTTCCAGAGTACTTAAGAGCAGCTCTTAAGACAAACACGTTTCTTCATGTCTGGGTTATTACAGAGACAACATCACCCATTTATCTCTGATTGCTATAGGATGACATACGGCATTGTGGCTACAGGGTTTAATTCTTATTTCTCTGTTCTGTTTTTGCTGTTCCAACTATGCAACTAGAAACAAAACCAGTGGAATTACTGGCTCTTCCCTGTTACGTTAATTGCATCAATTGCAGGTGTCACTCTAATAGCAGCCCCTGCTGTTTTTAAAGCTGTAAGTCTTATATAATTCCTGTTATAATATTAATTGTGCTCAATGGCACGTGTGAAGTATAGCCATCAGGACGGGTGGTGCAGTCTGTTGCCTTCTCTGTCTGTCCTGACTTACGGGAGTGCAGAAGCAAAGATGAGGCAAAATTAAAGTAGACAAGCAGAATCCGGGATATCAGACTGGAGCCACTGTCCATGGAGGACTCTGTAGATTGTCCTTTGAGTCACACAGTGTCGACTGAGCTGTTCTTCAATGGGAAGGGAGTTGCAAGGAAAGGAGGGGGAAAAGGCAGCCCCTGATGGGAAAAATGGCAACATCTCCACTCCTTGAACGGAGAAATCTCTGCCATTCCTCTTAAAAGCCTGCTCTCATAAGTCCTGTCAGAGATTGAGATGACTTTATACAAAATCGGAGACAAGTGTGTTTTGGTCATTAAATTCTGAGACAGGTTAACGTCAAAGCATAAACCATGAGACTACACAGTGCCAGAGAAATGGTCCACAAGGGCAGCAACCCGTTTGTCACGGCAATGCCGGAAAGTGTATGGGGGAACAAAGAGATGTGAAATTGCTTCCTTTAAAAGAATTCTCCTTTCCAGATTACAGAAAATATAATTCATGATAGGATCCTCAATTCCTTAATTTGTTTAAAGGCTACATTTTTCATTCAGTTTTTTGGTGGGATTGTTGGGGTTTTTTTGGAAGGAATGGTAAAGGGGGGCTTAGGCACAACATCTTTACTGAAGGGAAATGAAGCTGTTGCGATTGCCTCTGTACAGCAGTTAAAGCACATTTAGAATATTTATACTGTACATTCTGAATGAAAAAAAACTCTGACGTTGATTTGTCAAAATTCTGTCAAAGGTCAGAAAGCTCTCCTCCTGAACTAATTTGCTGGCCTTATTTAAAAGCACTTTCTATTATCTGAATAATTATTTTTCCTCCATTCAAGCTACTACGTTGGCTCATGTTTGAGAGAAGCAGCGGGATGAATAATCCTGATACCTGGAGTCTTGCTGCCGGCATTTGCCAGAAGACAGAATCGTTCTCTGTCCCCATTTTCTGGGCTGTGGCTCGGCCTTCTGCTGAGGTTTCCCGCTGATAGTTAAGCGGTTGAAACTCCCTTATTCATAGCATGCCCAAGAACCCGCCTCAGTGCTTTCGTCCCTGACTGTTCTGAAGGAGCCTGAGCAAAAAATGCTGTAGTTACCTGAATATGAATCTGATGAGTGAACCTAGTGCTTTAAAACACTTTTATCATTATCTCCTGCTGCTTGCAGGTTGCCTTTCAGTTGCATACATCTGTTTTACTATACACAGAATGCCTCGGTGTGTTGGATTGGGTTTCGATGTGGGTTTTTTTCCCCCTGTTTCTTTTCTGGTGTTCTCACCGTTTCCCGAACATTTGTGAGTTTAAAATAACAGTAGGTTTATAGCACTTAGGTACAGGTTTAAAGGCTAGTTTAGTCGAAAGAATTGATGAAATTGGATAAGTTAAGACAGAAGGAAGGCAAAAAGGTATGTATTGGATAAACCTGTTAAGCAGAGGGTGGGAGTTACCCCACTTACGGTCAGCTTTAAAATCTAGTTGAATCCCCCACTTTAAGAAGGAGCCATTCCTAAGAGTAGTAAAAAGATCTTTCCCTAGTTTTGGCAAAGTAATTTAGGGTTCCCAAAATGTTTCTGTAGTCCTAAACATTCTGTGTAGAATGAAGCAAAATCAAGAAGTGGGTTCACAAGGGAGACTCTTTTCCTGCAGAATCTGCTCAGCCCCAGAAAACAAGAGCTCAAATACTCAGAGCATACCTAGGGCTCATTAACACACACTGCTAAGCTCTATTCTATGCAAAAATGAATTATTGCTTTTCTGGGACACCCTAGATTATGTAACTGCACCTTAATGGAAATAAAATGAAGCATATGATTTTCACTGTTGCCGTTAGCAACAGTTCTGTTATTAATTTCAGCCCACATTCCCCTCCTGAAACAACCGCTTCATTGAAAGAAAACCCTGTGGGACAGGTAATGCAGAAGGTTGTTAACGCAAAGTAAATCAGTGCTTTTGGGATATAGACTAAGAGTAACAGTGAGCATACTTCTTTTTGCATCCCATCCCAGTAATTTTTAACAAAATCAAGAATTATAATCGCTATAATTCCATTCTAAAAGCTTTTTTTTAAATGTGCATTGTCAGCTAGCCTCTGTGCAGTCACCATCCTGAAATTGTAGTTTGAACACATATTTCTGTGTTTTCTGGAAAATATGGACAATATCCGCAGTTTGGGAAAATTCTCAGCCTGATTGTCTAACACAGTGGTTTTTCTTTGAAGAAAGGGAATATAAAATTGCTAAGTATCCAATTTAGGAAAGCTTTCCTTTACAGCACAGCGATTAAGCTGGGAATGTCTGAAGCACTGGGTTACTTGCTCTCCTGAAACAGGACCTGTTCAGACCGTAACTATTCAGGATTGGATTTAAACGCTCATCTTTCCTTCCATTTGTCTTCAGTTGCACCCCAACAATTTCTCTTTATCTATCTTAGCCTCAAAATTGTGTTTTTGTAATGGAGTGGATTCTATTAAAAGCCTGGAAATTCCCCCAGACTTCCATATTTAGTGAACTGAAAAACACAGATTTTATATTCTCTGAAATGTCATAGCCTATTTTTGAAGAAAACAAGACTTTTTAATTAAAGAAATGACTATTTATACAGGGAAATGTTGAATTTGTATGCACTATGATCAAACAATGAATTCCATTCAGGCATATTTATATATCTTGTAATATGCGTGGTTTTCTCAGCTGCCACAAAATCACTATCATAAACATAGAGAAGTCAAAATAAAATGGGCAAACACAATCCTGGTATAATTCCATTGACTGAAATGTACTTTTGCTGTTGTTCAAAGTAACCCTAAATCTGTGCAACTGGCTTTGAGCATAATCTGAATCTAAATCAGTCATAGAATTAAACAAAATTTATCTGTCATCAAATGGTAGAGATACGTCTTTATCTTTAATTATGGGCTTTTTTTTCCCCTTCCAAAAGAAGTAATTTGTGACTGAAATCGTAACCTTTTAAAAAATGATCTTTTTTTATGAACTGGAAGATAACAGCTTCTGCGCATTCTTTCATCAAAAAGTCTCTGCGTGTTAAAAAGAGCTGTATCTCAGCACTGAGGCTTGGGGCAACTTCAGCAACCTCTTTGGCTGCACCCGCAGGAAAATAGATGTATTGCATGATGTATTACCAGCTCACGATAGGAGCCATGCAAGTAAGGTTTTGGAAGGACCATGTTAAGAGCTATGGGAAACTTCTGACATGCTCCACATAAACAAGAAATCCTCAGAAACCCGGTCAGACTCAAAGCAGGCAGATTGCTTATGGAGTTAAAAAAACCTGCCCATTCACTGTGGGTTACAGGAGATCCCATGCACAGTTGCTGTAGAGCCAATGTGTATGTTTACATGAAGATGAGCGCCAGAGCAAATAAAGCAAAAAAGTGTGTAGCTCCTTTTATCCCAGAAATACTTTATTGCCACCGAGCAGAAAACTACTTCCTTTTTCTTTTAAATTTTTTACACATTTCAGTAACGTGCCTGCATCAGTGTCCCCTTTTATTCAAATGCGTCTGTAAAACTGAGTTAGGCAAGACGTCTGCAGATTTTATCAACCAGGAGAAAACATGCCATATCTCAACTGCTATCCATGTAAGTCCACAACGTGTTCAGCATTAATGAACCAGGTATTTTGTGTTAGTTACTACTTTAAAGACAAAATTGGTCTTTATTTTTCTCTCAGCCAGGGGAGAAAGTGTGCGTTTGTATTTGGGTAAAAGAATCCTTTTTTTTTTTTTTTATACTCTGGTCTTGTACTGAATATTCTGGCTGCAGTTGAATTCTTCATAAATGAATATTACGCAATTCAACTTCTACTGAAGGCTATGCTGTTGAATCATAACGATCCTATGACATCAAAGAAGGTACACCTCACTCATAACTTAATTAGAATTTTAGTACAGAAAATTAGTAAATTGAGTACAGAAGTACTAAAAATTTAGTACAGAAGTACTAAATTAGTAAATTTATTACAGAAATTAGTAAATTTTAAAATTACAGTCACTTCCTTCTTACCTGATAACATCTTTCTATCATTAAGTAGCTATTAGATAAAAAAAATCATAGTCCAGAGCTCAGAACTCCTCCTTTTCCAGCAAATAGCCTAACCATGAGTCTTGCACTCTAGCCCCAAAACTGAAGCCTTTTTCAGGCTTTCGTGGTTTAACCCCAGCCAGCGACTAAGCCCCACTCAGCCGCTCGCTCACCCCCCTGGTTGGATGAGAAAGAGATTCAGAAGAGTGAAAGTGATAAAACTCGTGGGTTGAGACAAAGGCAGTTTAATAAGTAAAGCAAAAGCCGTTCATGCAAGGAAAGTGAAACAAGGAATTCATTCACTGCTTCCCATCGCCAGGCAGGTCTTCAGCCATCTCCAGGAAAGCAGGGCTCCATCACATGTACTGGTTACTTGGGAAGACTAACGCCATAACTCTGAATGTGCCACCTGACTTCTCCTCCCCCCAGCTTTATATACTGAGCATGACGTCATATGGTATGGAATGTCCCTTTCGTCAGTTGGGGTCAGCTGTCCCGGCTGTGTCACCCCCAACTTCTTGTGCCCTCCCAGCCTACTCATTGGAGGGGTGGTGTGAGGAGCAGAAATGGCCTTGACTCTGTGTAAGCACTGCTCAGCAATAACTAAAACATCCCTGTATTATTAATACTGTTTTCAGCACAAATCCAAAACAGACCCATACTAGCTACTATGAAGAAAATTAACTGTATCCCAGCCAAAACCAGCACACAGGCTGTGGTAGTTTCATCAGTGGACTAGATAGCAATTCGATCTAGATAGTCTTTCACCCAGCAGCGGGGACAGTTGCAAGACAGTTGTAAACGTAAGCCCCTGGGTAAGAGATTGTACCTATGTATAGGTATAAACACTAGCAGAGCGCTGTAGCAAACACTGTCACAATTCCTAGTTTAGAAGAAAGGTGTCCTGTGCAACCTGCTCTAGCTGAACTTGCTCTGGCAGGGGGTTGGACTAGGTGATCTCCAGAGGTCCCTTCCAACCCCTGTCACTCTTGTGATTCTGTGTCTGCTTTCAGAAGGGAGCTTCATGCGATCAGTCCCAGGTGAACAAGTCCTTTTATTAATGAGTGAGGTACTTAAGCCCACAAGAGGAATAACTATAGCATCCTCTTGGCTTCGGTGACGAGTCTTCGGGTTTCCTTGTAGGTTACCCGGCTGCTCACGGCATGCAAGCAGATGTTTGCATTGTCTCTAAATATGGTGTATGTAGCAACAAGGAGCCGAAATTCGGGGTTTTGAAGACTTCTGTTAGCCTGAAACTATTTTCATGCACTGAAGTCAGGGATGCTGAATGCACACCTTTCACATCCTGAAGTGATTTCTGTGTGTCTGCATAGTGTCGGGGTGGAATAAGGTCTATTTATACTCATCATAGAAGAATGATCAGCTTTTAAGAGCACCCAGCTATGCCTCCAAAGCACTATATCATTCTCATTTTCATAGCATTTGATTCCCCGCAGAAGACATGCTATGCATTATACTTTTTCATTCTCACCTTATCTCTTTCTCCTTCGATAAAAAATTATTTCATGAGGGAGAGGATGATCTTAAAGCTCAGATATGTAGGTCCATTTCCAGAAGACATTCGATTCATCATCTGAGAATTGAAGATAATGTTGCTTTTTCTACTTTCTAAGAATCTTGTGAAAATAAATCCACTGTGGATAGAAAGGCATTCAGATATTACGCGGATGAGTGTTGTGGAAGGAATTAAGTATTCTCTGTTCTCAAACAATCGAATGAATGCCAAGCAGTGGCAGTGTGAAATGAGTGAAATTAAGCTCTGGCTCAAAACAGGTGTTTTCCATTCCCACAGTTCATTGAATCTGACTCTGATTTTGATGTCAGATAATAAATACACTGTCATTTGTTTAGCTGAACTGAATCAAATTATTATTACAAAGTGCTAAGTGATCTGCACGGTAATGTTTTCTAACGTTATTTGGCACACATAAAATAAAAATAGTAATAAAAATTACTCACAAAAATAACTTCCAGTACAGAAAAGGTGCTAATCACGTTGGCTACCAAAAAGCAGCAGAAGCACATGAAATAGTTTACACATGGCTTTTCAGATCCTACTAATCTCCCTTTTATTCTAAAGGTATTCAGATGATACTTTAAACTTTAGCTGAAAGCTTTCATTGCATTTTAATGGATGTTACCCTTTAAACAAGCTGTTTTAAATCCCCTTGGTTGAGAAGGACTTCAAATCAAATTCTATCTTCAATGCTGCTTTTTTGAGCTATGTCCCACTTTCTGTTCTTGCAGATGAGGAAATGTTTTTAATCTTTTGTAAAGTTCACTGAGGAACGATCTAATTTAGCACTGGTTTCATACCAGGGGTTCTATTTGTTGGCATTTAATGACTTTATTCTGCCTACGCCTTCATTTGTACATTGCAGGAACAACGGGATGTAAAGAAAATGATTAATTTTTACCAACTTCAGAATGTCAGTAAGGCTGTCTGTATTATAATGACATTATCAACTTTTGAAAATCATGCTATTAGGACTTTCTGGAGGACAGTACTTTCATAGGGAACTGCTGTTGAGTCAACCACCCGACCCCGGCTTGAAGCACAAAAGTAGAAAGCATATCTGGAGAAAAAGAGAATTGTTTTCTATTCTTGCATGTTTTAATTTAGGCCACAATCCAAAAAATATCAAAATTAATCTAGGAAACACTTTGGCTCCACCTGGCTTTTTGAGCAAGCTTTAAGTATGTAGAGACAGGGTCATTCTATTTCAACTGGAAACTGAAATCATGAAATTGAACTAATAACTGAAATTTAAGAAATCGATATTCAGGAGTCTCCACAAAGGTTTTATGCCAAATTTCGTAAGTGATTATGCCTAACCACTCTCCTCAGATGGATGAAGACTCCTGAGAGCTCATGCTAACGTAATTATTAAATGATGTCTTCCTACTCATAGGAGTAGCAGAGATGCTGCATCAGTGGTAGCACATTCTCATGCCAGTGGAGGCATGGGGACACAGGTGCGGGGAAGTTGCGGAGGAGCAGGGTGGGTTGCTGCCACGAGGACCTGCTTGCACGTGGGTGCGTTGTGCCGGGGGTGACTGCCATTGTAACATTTTGACGCTCCGTCATTGGGCAAATTACCTAGTTTTCTTTTTCAAAATCTAACAGTTTCAATCCTTGGGAATCATTGCTTCCCAGCCAAATACGTAAATGATAAAACAACTTGCAACATACAACAGTGAAACATCCCCGTTCTTTTTGCCATATTTTGATGTGAATTTGAGAGTTTGTTTACTTCAAAAATCAAAGCAAAACTTTGGGAATACGAAAAGGAGAGAAAAATGAGTACAAATGTAATACAGCAAGCCCTAAGAAAATGTTAACTAAAATTCATAAAAATTAAATTATGTGTTTTTATGCCTCTACTGTAAAGCCTGTGCAATTGGGTTATTCAAGGCAGTTGGGTTATATCAACTAGTTGTATATTATTAATTTCTGGGTTTCTCTTCAGGCATTTCATATCCTCTCAGTTTCTGCCATCTGCCAATAAATTTTAGCTAACGTGATTGGTGAGCAAATCCAAGTCCTGTATCTTTTCTATAGGTTGCGCTCTATCTATAGGTTGGTTACAAGGCTGTGAGTTTGTGTGGTGGATAACATCTGTTTGCCTGGGCTTTTTAAGTTTGTCACATTCCCTTAAAAGTGCGGAGGCCAGCTGGAGAGGCTGGAGGCAGAGGAAGGTTTTTCTGGAGGAGCTCCCCGAGCCTGCTCCCTGCAGGAGGCTGGAGAGATGCAGGCTGGTGGCACCAGAGTGGCCGGTGGAGCTGGGTTCCCCAGGCGGGCGCGAAGCCTGGCAGCCAAGACCTCACATGGCAACAGCCTCACAGACCCAAGGAGGCAGCAGGCAGAATTTACTGCATTGTTTTCCAGGTTTTCATCTTCTTGACATAAACACTTGTCCGAGAAAACTCTTTAGTGTACAAAGTATCTACTTGGGTATCTGTCTGTCTGAGGGCACGTAGAAGTACATATACACTGGCATTAATAACAGTGCAGGTGCTACATCTTTTTTAAATTAGAAATACTACAAATCTGCATGGTAGAGATGACTGCATAATTAGAATATCAGTCTAGAATAACAGTGATTTAATTCAAGTTGCAGCTTAATCCTGTGTAATTGCCAAGAAGCTCTAGGTACAAAACATGTATTTTCATTCCGGTCCCAACAGAACACTGGATTCTGCATCTTTTGATTTTGGTTACTGTTCAGGAAGTGGCCAAGAAACTCTTGGCTTCGGATTTTTCACCTCCCTTAAAAATTCCGGGAAGCCTGAATGCGCCATGCTCTGTTCTTTATTTCCTTCCCTCTGCACCTACTACTAAGCTATTAGTCATAGTTCATCCACTTTGGGAATGCATTTTTAATTCGAATAGCACATGTTAAAATGCTTTCAGACATGAGTGATTTGGATGTTACTGACGTAATTACTGGCTTCTATTAGATAAGCGGTGTATGATTTTAATAAATGTAACCATCTATGCTCATAACAGACTTTCTTTGGGATGTACAATACACAGTTAATACTTTTGAATGCAAATGTGTTCTCAAGGCAAGTAAATGAAGATATGCCTGGCTGGAGAGTCTTAGGATGCTGAAACAAGGAAAATTAAAAATTAGGGCAAATTTCATTAACCCATAAAGACAAGTAATGTCTTTTAACTTCAGACTTTTAACTTCATTCGTTCATCTGGTTTCCTTTTAAATCACTTTAAGGGGAAAGCCGTCTCTGCCACTTTCAAAGGCATGGAGGTAAGAAGAAGGTTGCCGTAGGTGAACCTGGATGCGATGCATCTCTTCTGCATGGAGCGTCTCTCTGTTGGGAGCCGCCCAGCCCAGGGGCAGCCTGGCAGAGGGTTGTGCTGGCGGCTCAGCCGGCTGCTGCTCACCCAGGGCCTGCCCCCTGGACCTGCCGGTGGGCATGGCTCTGCTGCGTGCTGTTTGATGGCTCCCTTTCATCCTAAAATTCTTTTTATTCCAACTCCATTAGTAGTATGGGAGTTTGATTAAATCTTTTTATACTTACTTGCATTTATAGAGGCAGACTTTCAGCTCAGGACATTGAATATAGTAAAGGCTTTGGCCAAGCATCTGTGTTTTGAAAAAGGATTTTCAAAATGGCTTATCCATCCGCTCAGGTTGAGGGAAAGGTCATGTCACGTACGTGTTCCTGAGACTGAAAACCTTTTGTGTTACAGCGAGGGCCCATCAGCGCTGTTAATTACCTTGCTTTGGTAAAAAAAAGGGAGTCAGAAATTATTGGGAGTGGTAGAAACAACCAGTGAATATTGTTTTCCTTAAACAGGGGTGTATATGGACTAGAGCTAGTCTGGGGTATCAGAACGATTGCTAGCAAGCAGGAAATTGCACTACTATCACTAAACTGAAAGGTCAGCTCTGTTGGAAGTGTCAATTACTGGTAATGTATGAGGTGAGTTTCCTAGTCTAATTGGGAAATATTTTTAAGAGACAGTAGAAATCATGTGAGTGAGTTGTTAACTTTGTCTTCCTCTAGGCACATTACTGCGGTCGATTCCTAAGGGAGATGGGGAAAATGCTTCTAAAAAAGTGCGATAGATGTCTTTTGGGCATCGGAGCCTTGTTAATGGTCTCCTGCCTTTGTCCTGGGTTTATTGTACCAATATAAAGTTTAGAAATGCTGATGCAGGAATTCCTACGGACTTCAGGAAATAATCTTTGTACAATGTTTTGCCACAGTGTGGGCTTCCACAGGTGGGTGCTATATTTTTTATGTGAGTAAATGGAGACCAAACAGAAAGTGTTACCAATGGCTTTACTTGGAGGAGATTGCAGTGCATCCACCACAGACTCTTTACATCCTTACATATATGAGGGTAATAAATAATATATCATACATGCTCACAGGGTGTGTTAGATTGCCTCGAGCAGCAGCCTCCAGTTTTTGCCTGCCTCTTGGCCCATGGATCTGTAACGCGTTAAGAGCAATTTTTCTGTCTTTGCTTGCTTTAGCCTGGTAAGTTCTTCTGGCCACAAGGATTATTAGAGTGCCACAAAATCAACAGCCCAAGATACACTTTTTGCTAATAAAATATCACGTGTGGACTAACAGCCCAGGATACAGCACAGTTATCTTTCGGTCATAGTGTCACCAGAACAAACTCAGTTTGGCCATACTGGTTTGGGGTATTTCCCCAGGGCAGAGGTCTTCTTATTTATACCTGTCACCACAGTACACCACTCTGAGAGCTTCCTTTTCAGCTCATGATGTAAAAATAACATGGTCTGTGAACTGCTCTTCCCTCCTGCATTCATATAGGCTCCTTGGTGAACCCTGTGCAGCTGAGGACACGAGGTGCTCCGATAACAAAAAGAACAAAGTCTATTTCTCATAGTCAGAATTTGGAGGCACAGTTTGATCTAGTACTTCTTACTTTTTGTGGTAAATCATACTACTCTTGTTGTAAAACTGTTCCAATCGCTTTCTTGTTTTGTGTCTCTTCACAGAGCGATGAGGTTTTAACAGTCATCAAGGCAAAAGCGCAGTGGCCTGCCTGGCAACCTCTGAACGTGTAAGTAAGTAGGGAATAGTATGTCTCAGTAGCCTTGTGTTCAGCATAGGCTAATGGACTGCTCTAAACTCATTGTCTCATATAATCATTTGCTCTTGTAAAGAAACGATCTAAAAATATTTTGATAGATGAGTTTTTAATCTTTTTTGCAGTTTTTTGCCAACAATTGCTTCTCTCGTTCTTTCGTCTTTATCATCTCTTCATTTTTTACGTGCTTTGGTTCACTAACTGTGACAGGAGAAGGATTATCCCGTGGAGTTTGTGTCTTCAATGAACAATGATATTTATTCAGTGCTTGCTCAAAAATGTATTGTGCTATTCTACATGTAATATTCTTTAGCATCCTGTGTCACGCACTATGACGACGCACAGTGCCAATACAGTAATCCACCAACAAAAAACTCCTAAGGGACTAATTCTTTAAAATGCTTATCTGAAACACTCTGTGATAGCATCACGATCCTGATGGTAGTGTAACCACAGTTGTTTTACCAAGTGAGACAGCTAAATGGGTTCCCAGGATCCTAACTCTGGTCTCTCTGGGACTCGGCGGAAAAGAGGAGAAAAATCTTCTTTCAGGATACTCTTGAATTTACTGGTTGTCTTTTGGGGGTGGTGGTTCCTGCATAACTTGTCTGTGCTTGGCCCAAGGTTTGTACTAATTATCCAGGCCCAAATCAATGAGACTTACAAGTGACTAAAGATGAGAAGCCAGTATAAGGGGTCACCCCATTAGCTGAGAGTCAAATTAAGTCCTTGGAGAAGCAGGGCAATTAGTTTACGGCAAGACTGTAGGGAGCAGGGAGTCCTGTTTCCTCTGTAAAAAGTACAAGGGAAGCAGTTAGTGGAACACCGTGTCTGGTTTTGTCATCTGTATTTCAGAAAGTATGTGAAAATTTGGAGTTTACTCAGAAAAAAGCTGCAAAAGAGTTCGATTTTTAGAAAACATCCCGTACCATAAGAGGCTTAGAAGCTCTTAAGCAGCTTAGGACTTAAGCCATTCAGTTTATCCCCTCCCTGCCTGCAAAAAAAAAAAAAGGTTAGGAGGTGAGCACAGCTTAAATAGTGAAAAGATTTCTGATAGCTGATCCCTTTTTAATCTAGAAAAAAAACACCCCTATGAAATCCCTCGTAGCACGGAAGCTAAGGAAATCCGTGACGAGGAAGTTCTCACTAAAGGTATGGGAAAAGGGTTTAACAGTGTGACTAACCTTCAGTGCAGCTTACCTGAACGTGAGGTGGATTGTCCATCACTTGAGTATATTCTAACCTGAGACAGAGTTGTGGGCTCTGCACAGGAATTGTGGATTAGGCTTTCTTTTTGGCTGGTGTTATGCTATTGGCGACTGTAATGGCATTCTTTATTTATGGTCTTATTTCCCTGAAATTTTCAGTATTTCATTTTGGTAGTGTTTGCCATGTAGTAGTTGTGGGTAGCATTTTTTTTTTCCTTGCTGCCTTCTTTCTCTTCACTCCAAACACTTTAAAATGGAAACTTTTGTCCGCTTCTGTGTGTGTTCTACTACTGAGGTCTCTGACTGAAACAAGCCATTTATTTTACCCTTCCAATTTCAGTTACTTTCCCAAAGCAACATTTGTGTATGGTGTTTCTGTATCAAAGTGAACAATACTGCTAGGAATCGATTGCTCTGCGTGCTTGGAAGGCTTTGGCATTGACAAGAGAGCAGGTCTGTACTTTGTTCACAGAAAGATGGAGAGAGGATCTCCTGCTCCAGAGTCTCAATCCATCATCTTTCAAATATACTGAATATATTCCGTAACAGAATCAAAGCTAATTAAAGTATGTTGCCCCTGGTCATAATAGCTAGTTCACCACAGCACTGAGAAGCTTCACAAAAAAGCTGAGAGTGAACAACTTCAGGTGCTTTCTAGGCATATTCTTTCACAGACGTGCCTGCAAATGCTTTTGCAACATCCTCCAGATGTTCTTCTGGTTAATTCTTACCTTTTTTATATGGTAATTCTTACCTTTCGGTAACATCAAAACCTTGGTATTTGTGCTTTGAATTCTGTGAGGGTTCCCCTCACAAATGTTCCTTCACTTTACCAGTGGTGTTAGATTTTTGGCTTTTTAAATAATTTTTTATCATATTTTGCCATGATGTCCTTGGTTTTGATTCCTTTTAAAAATATGATCTAAGCTTCAAAAGAAGACAAAATTTTCAATAGACATTAATGTCTGGTGTTAATTTCCCATTTGCTGTTATGGATGGTCCTTCTTGGAATTCAGATCAGAGTTGTGCAAGTATTGGATAATGACTCCTCAGAATAACCATTTGGTCTATTATTATGCATAACACAGCCATCTTACTAATAAAGAATTGACTAAAAGTCATGAATAACCTTCTTTTGCATGATCGTTAGTTATATATCTAATATATAATACAGTGTGATAGTGGTGCCAAAGTGGCATTGCAATATGTCATAATAAGCGCAGCCTAAAAACCTTCCTGAATGTGTTTTACAACAATTATGAAACGCATAATACTAGTAAGCCAATTTATGAAGGCATAAACTGTCAAAAGTTGGCAAATTCAGCCTGCTCACCCCTTCAGAGTTTGCCTCCTGATTCCATATAGTGATTTTTATTGCTATCCCTATCCAAGTTACAGTGCCAAGTTAGTTACAGCGATTACACTTAAAATCAGAGGGAGGAGGGGAACAGTTGCCTGCAAACCTTGTGGGAGGGCTGTAAGAGTATTGCTCGATTTGCAGGCTGTTGTGGAGAATGCGAGGTGAGGCACCGCAGACACCAGGCTGCCACCCCAGGCAAACGCGGTAGCCGAGAGTAACGACTGGGGCTGGAGCGCAGGGACAGTCACAGGGGTGGTGGCGGGCACTGTCATGGAGGGGAGAGTTAGGGGCTGGGTATTTGCGCATTGCAGGCACCAGCTGAGTCAGACCCAGCCCTTTCAGGGGAAAAACGAGAGAAAAGAAACTGGATGGGGGCAGGCACCGAGGCTCAGCACAGCTCTGGGCACCAGCCCCGCTGCCCACGCAGGGAATCACCAGCCAGCCAGGACAGGCACTGCGCCTGCCCGGTGCTCTCCCATCTTTCCGTAACAGTGAGGGTGACAGCAGTGCCTCCTCTCCTTACAGAGGCTGTAGCAAGGCAAGCTGCTAATTGTTGCCCTCATCTTGAGCAGTTGGTGAGCCCTTGTGTTTCCACTCTGGTCACCTGTAATAACGTGTGGGAGGATGGTCTTGGCCAGGCGCCTCTCACAGATCCATCATTGGAGATGATTCATTCATCATTAAAAGGCTTTTCTTCTACTCCGTCAATACCGGTCAATGAGGCTGTGACTCCTGAGGCCGCTCGTACCTCATTAAGTAATGTTTCAAGCTCTGTGTGGACTGAGGGCATGAAGTGTCTTTGTCTAAATCTGACGGTGATGCCAAAAGCCTTTGGTTCATGACACCGGAGATAAGAGAAATATAACTGGGAGCTTTTCTTCTGCCTAGGGAGAAGCAAATAGAGACTTCTCAGTGGAGATCTAGTGGCACACAGTGCCTTCCCTGGGAGAGGTCTTTGGCTTCAGACATGAGTTCAGGTGCAAGAAATTACAGAAGGGGCTGGGACAAGTTGCCAGCCCTAAGCAGGAAATGATAAAATGGCCTTAAGTAATTTTCTCAAATGCTTTCTGTTAATTACAATTAGTGCTAATACACTTTAACGTATTGTCATCTCCCAGTACAATATAATGCTGGTGAACCCATATCCTGCCATAGACTTAATACTTCACTGCCTTTTATCATTCCTCTCCTCAGTCCCTGTATGTTCCTACTCTTTGTCACTGTTTTTCTTTTTTCTTCCTATCACTTATCTTCATTATCCTCCATTCAGTTTCTTATCCAGGGCACCAGCATGCAAAAAACTCTCCTGAGTTGTTGCAAACAGGGCACAGTTTTGGGTGATCTTCGTGAACTAGTTTTATGGTTGCCCAACCGAGAGCAATGTCGGAAGCATGAGAAGGAGTGCCAGACAAAGTAATAAAGCATTTTGCTTTGCCTTATTCTTTGTATTACCAAGTTGTGTGGCTGAAATTCTGACTGCAGGGAATGCGTTCTTCCTTGAGTGTAATGGTATCAGTATACAGCATGCTGTCAAATGAAAGTAGTTTTTCTTATCTTGCTTGTATAAACAAGAGCACAGTGCATTGCTCCCTTCCTCTCAGCTGTGTTTCAGGCAGAGTCAAATTTTACTTCCATATTCAGCTGCAAATCGTTGGCCTCTCACAGTAGGGATGATAAAATACAGCAAATACAGATAGTACAGCTGGTATCCAGATCTGCATATCTGGCACCTGTAAAACAATCAAGCCACGACAGAAGAATTTTGGGATAAGGAAGGCAAGACTTTTAAAGATAGCATGCATCAAATTCCACAGGAGCTACTACCTTTAAAAATCTTGCCTTGCATTCTCTTACCCCAAATACATCCTTTTTTTTTTTGGCTGTGTTTATTACACCTTTATTTTAAATCCAGATGTCTCTATTGTGACACACCCCCTTTTTCATTCAACAAGCATTTTTATCTAAATAAGAGCGTCCCAGGATAATCCACCAGAAGAAAATAAGCACAAATCCTGATCAGTTAGTCCCACTCTATAATGTGAGTTACAGAGTCAGTTACAGAGTCATAGAATCATAGAATGGTTTGGGTTGGAAGGGACCTTAAAGATCATCTTGTTCCAACCCCCCTGCCCTGGGCAGGGACACTGCCTGCTAGACCATGTTGCTCAAAGCCCCATCCAGCCTGCCCTTGAACACTTCCAGGGATGGGGCATCCACAACTTCCCTGGGCAACCTGTGCCAGTGTCTCACCACCCTCACAGTAAAGAATTTCTTCCTGATATCGAATCTAAACCTCTCAGTTTAAACTGTTACCCCTCGTCCTGCCGTTGCACTCTCTCATACAGAGCCCCTCCCCATCTCTCCTATAGCCCCCCTTTAGGTACTGGTAGACCACTATAAGGTCTCTGTGGAGCCTTCTCTTCTCCAGGCTGAATAGCCCCAACTCTCTCAGCCTGTCCTCATAGCGTAGATGCTCCAGCCCTCTCATCATCTTCATGGCCCTACGCTGGACCCGCTCCAACAGGTCCATGTCCTTCCTGTGCTGAGGACTCCAAAGCTGGAGGCAGTACTCTAGGTGGGGTCCCACTAGAGCAGAGTAGAGGGGCAGAATCACCTCCCTCGACATGCCGGCCACGCGTCTTTTGATGCAGCCCAGGATGCGGTTGGCTTTTTGGGCTGCTAGTGCACATTGCCTGCTCATGTTGAGCTTCTCATCCACCAACACCCCCAAGTCCTTCTCCTCAGTCACTGCCGGGCACAGAAAAAGCTGTCAGTTCCACCTCTTGGCATGAGCTGGATTGTTTTTAACGTGGTGAAATCCAAGCCACGTAGTGTTGTCAGGGCACTTGCTGTTTTTACAGCTGCCTGTTTTTTCACAATCGCTATGTCCTCTGTGATTCCTCACCATCAGGGAAAGGCATTATCATACGTGTATCTTTCTTTTATATAACAGCATGTTTGTTGTGATGGCTGGGGAGTTGGAAAAAGCAAATTCTTCAGGTGCATCTCTGATATTTCCAAAATGGCAGGGCCTCCAAGCCAAGATACCACATCAGAACAAGGAGTATCTTTTCACCGTATAGCTCTCAGCTCTCTGAAAAAAAAAGAGGGGAATTGAAAATGGATAGTTGGACAGGTGTCACACATTAATAGACATCTCTCTGGGTAGTTTCTGGCATTTCAAAAATATGTCCAGTATAAGTAAAGCTCTTTCTTAATATAGGCAAAGGGAAAAGTATGTGAATGGCAATTCTTGTGTCTAATCGCTTTTTTGTAGGTCCTGTAAACCAGGAAAACATTCATCCCTGTGCAACACTGTGGAATATGGACTTCCGTGTACATATAGCGTAACACTGATAAATACAAACATGGATCAGACATAGGATGGAAATTACTCTCCAGTATGTCATGTATTCCATTATTTAACACTCAGACCTTATAAATTCTTAAACACCTGTACAGATAGTGTGTCTTTCCAATTATTTTCATGTGTTAATTCTGGCTTTTCCTGATACATAAAAAGGCAATATTAATTTGAAAAAAAAAAAGTAATTGAAAAAGTCGCTTTAACTTTCTGTTGTAAAACCTGTCAGATTCTAAAAAACTGGCAAGAAGACCACACTTCCCTGCATAAATTAACTGCCTATTTCCCATTCCTTTCCTGGTGGAATTTCAGTCTGCAGCCCTAGCTAGGAGAAAGAATATGTTTGGATAGGGGTCTCCAGCAGTATCATTGTAATTTTTATGAAGCACATCATGCGTATTCTAATTATTATTTTTTCCAGTTTGCTTGTTTATTTTAGGTTTAATAAGTCAACCTATAGACAATGTATTTCAATGCAGAAATTCAAGATATTTTATCCAAGAAAATAGCATAGTGAGAGTTCCTGACATTAAAAGGTTGTTTTTTTCTGAAATATTCACAAGCATTACTTTTCATATTCTTCTCTCATTTATTTTTTTCTTTTGTGCAAAACCACCACTGCTTTCCGACCTTTTTACCTCCTCAGTCCATTATTAGTTACAACCAATGCACATTGAAGTGATAGGCATTTTTCTTTATTATATTTTTGAACTATCTGAAGTCTGGAAAATTATCCTCTCCTTCCTTATGTCTCTCCTGTTTCCATTTCCCCGTGTTGTTTGCGTGAGTAGTCATGGTCCTGTGGTTTTCCTCTGCCACCTGACTGTGCACAGAGCTTACTCTTTTTCTCGTGCATTTAAGCAGCTCTTCCCCATTTATTTGGGGATTACCTGAAAATACTCCAGTAAGCACTTGACGGTGAAGCTTAGCAGAAAAGGAGGCCTATTCATTTATACTATACATGAATAGAACTATTTATTCCAAAGAGTTTATAAATTAGTACGGTTCCCCCATCATCCCCTACAAATTATCCCATCAGTCCGCCTCCATTTCAAGTTTTACATGTCCTTGGTATCTTAGTCTGACTACAAAGATATTCAGGCTGGTTTTCCTGCCTTTCGAGGAGGATATCAGAAAATGCGACAGGATACTCCCAAGTACAGTTTTCAGCATGAAGACAGATAACCTAGCTAAACTGAGGAAGAAGACTGTTCCAGAAATCAAACAAAGTGTATTCTATAGAAAGGGGATGGGAAATGCAAAAGTGCTCTGATCCAAAAATATGTTTGAGTTGATGGATCACACTAGCTGGAGAAAAAAATGCTGACTTATTCTTTTGCATTTTCCTTCCTTTGTTCTTGAGTGAAAGCTCTTTCAATCTTTACTTCCAGAATTCTTCTGCCACAAGTTGAGCAAAAAATGGTTTTGTATGTTTTGATCCTGCTACGCTCAATTTGCTATGCCCAATGAGTCTTCATTACAGCATTTGGGAATTGAAAGCCAAGCCACAGATGAGTAGGGAATTTCATCTGTTTGGAGTTTCAGCATTTGTTTGTTTATCATTTTGCTTCTTTTTTTACTTAATTTTTTTACCTTTTACTTTCTTTACTTTACTGTACTTTCCTGCTATCCTTGTGCCCAGTGGTCAGGCAGTGAACAGCCTGCCCAGGGAGGTGGTTGAGTCCCCATCCCTAGAGGTGTTTAAGAAACGTCTAGATTTGGCACTTCAGGGCATGCTCTAGTGGCAGAGATTGTAGTGGGGTTTTTTGTGTGTGCATGGTTGGACTTGATGATCTCAAAGGTCCTTTCCAACCATGACAATTCTATGATTCTGTGATTTAGGTCATTGAATGATTACTTAGATGTTCTTAGAAGGAGAACCATTTAAGTCAGAAATGGAACTCTTTACTGTCTTCTGAAAGATAATGAAAGAATTCTCTCTCCTCATCTTACGCTTCACTGTTAAAGATCTCATTTTATTGTGTCTGATATTCTACTCTTTACAACTCACACAGCCTTAATGTGGTTTTGTCTCACTGATAAATATCCTTGGCAAAACTACCCAAGGTTACGTATACAGTTGCATACTTGAAAGAAGTCTTCAGCAGGGGAAACAGCTTCAATAATAACAATTTGTAACTACATTAATGTTACCGATATTACCTAACCCGTTCCGTCAGATGGCAGAGAGCTGAAACGTAGACATTATCCATGTAAACATGATGAACTTCGCCGTTGACCTTCTCACACGTTGCGAGTTTTGTGAGGTTCAAAGAGAGATGCTAATTTACAAAAGAATATTGGCAGGCATTTAGGCAACCATTTCCTGTAAACACGTAATTCTAAAACTTTCAGTTCCTGAAGTGTTTACATACCTAAATAGCTATTAGTAACATTACTAAACGCATAAAAATGCAACCAACTTTCAGCATTCCCAAAGCTAACTACATTTTCACAAGGGTGAGAGGACCTCTGTTAGGCAATAGATCGCAACTAAATCATATTAACTTACGTTATTTAGTCATTGCCCTGCCTATTTTATCAGTGACAGCCTAATCTGACAGAAATCTTCAGGTAGACCTTTCAAGTGAGCCACACACCCATATGGTCAGCGAAATAAAGGGTATCCCCCAATATGGAGAAGACTCGCCTGGAAGGTCTGGGTTTAATTCTCCTTTCCTCCTGGCCAGACTTGAATGGTAACGTCTGTCTCTGGATGTGAAATTCAAAACAGCAACCTACACAGCGAGAGCCCTTTACTGTCACATATCATGTTCATCTAGCTCAAGCTTCACTATTTTGCATGGAATGATTAAATATTTATTAGCCAGAGGAAGAAAGCAATTACTAGGATTTTCCCCTCAAGTGAGGAGAGACAGAAGAGTTCTCTGAAGGAGATTAGTCTCTAAAATGTTTGGTAAACAGTGAGTTAATCAGCTTTGTACGATGGGGAAGAGGTATGTGTGGAACAAGTACAGCTCAGTTGCATGATCTCATTAATTAGAAATCACTCTGTCTTTATTTTGTGGCACTTATGGAATGATGATAGTTTTTTCAGTTACGTGGCTGCCTTGGAAGAGAGACGGTTCCTGGCCGACAAAAATATTTTGTTCTCTTTCCAGGTTTTTAGCCTTTTCTTTTTTCTTTTTTTTTTTTTTTAACACCTTCACATTACTTAAAACAGAATGCATGAATTAGGTAATTTTTGAAGAGAAAACACTTAGATTTGTCTCCTTTTTTGACTGATATTTACTGAATTCAACTTAAGAAAAAATGTTTCTGTTCACCCAGAAATACACTTTTAAAATAAATGCTAATTTGCTTAGATCTAGTTGAAATTGATTTTCCATTACTTGCTTAATTTCTGTGTGATGGAAATAGGCCAAAATTACATACATTTGCGTTACATTCATAATAAATGGAGTCGTTTTTTAGAATGAAGATTTCAAGTAGACGTTTCCTTTTGTGTTGTCCTATAAAATAAATATGTTATTTGAGGAATCTTTTTAAGATTTTCTGAAAATCTTTCAGAAGTAATCTTTTTTTAGGATTTATTTAATCGATCTTTATAGCTATCTATCTGGAGAATTTGAGAAATTAATTTACCTATTCATCTATGTGAATTATCTGCTTCTTTCTAAACTGCGTATGTGTGGATAAAATGTATGTGCACGCATGCCGCAACTAAAGCTGGCATTTTTCCTTTAATAAGACCTATATAAAAAATATTTGTAGGCTGCATTCAAAATCAGTACCTTGTTGTGCTGCCTACATTTGGAGTAATTTGTTTTGGAGAGTTAATGTGGAGACTGTTGGAGGAAAAAGAAACAGGTGCATAGAGTAGTTTCCTGGCCTTGATCAGTGATCTTACTAGACAGAAAAAAAAAAAAAAAAAAAAAAAATTTTTTTGTTTCTCCTTGTTTACTTTTTGCCTCTGATTTTGGTAAAACCAAGCTAGTGTCAACAACTTGCTTATTCCCTTGTATCATGTTTTAATTTTGAGATGGTTCACTGCAGTTAATTATTATAAATATTAAGGTTAAAATAATTAAGCAGTTTATGCCAGCTACATTTTTTAAGGCATTTGAGATAGGGTCGGTATGTGCTGAAATTATGTGTGACAGAGCACGGGTCTGAGCCAGCCGAGCCAGTCTGAACAAGAAGAGCAGAGAAGGTGCAGTTGCGCAGCCTTTGGACCCGGTTAGCCCCCAGCATCTGTTCAGAGGCCTCGGCACAAACCCACACCGACATCTTTGCTGCCAAGTCTTGCATCAGCTGCTGCTTGAACACGCTAAAATCAAACCACCTTGTATATGACTGTATAGAACCATAGAATGGTTTAGGTTGGAAAGGACCTTAAAGATCATCTAGTTCCAACCCCCCCTGCCATGGGCAGGGACACCTCCCACTAGACCAGGCTGCTCAAAGCCCCATCCAGCCTGGCCTTGAACACTTCCAGGGATGGGGTACCCACAACTTACCTGGGCAACCTGTTCCAGTGCCTCAGCACCCTCACAGTAAAGAATTTCTTCCTGATATCGAATCTACATTTACCCTCTTCTAGTTTGAAGCCATTACCCCTCGTCCTATCACTACATGCCCTTGTAAAAAGTCCCTCTCCAGGTTTCTTGTAGACCCCCTTCAGATACTATATGCTATAATTGCACCTTAAGTGACCTTCCTACAGAAATGCGTTCACTTCCTGTAGGGAATGATACGCTTTATGTAGGGACTTCTGTAGGGATGGAATGTACAGGACTTAAGCACAGCCAATAGTGTGTGTTTGGAAATCCACAAAACCAAAATATGGTCCATTTAGCCATGTCATTAGAAAATTAGCCCACCTGTTAGCAGAGCCGTTATCCCGGGGATGGTCTGTGCCAGGAAGAGGATTGTTCCATTCCCTTGTCCCATGTCCCATGCTGCCACCAACTGGTTCAGCATGGACGTGTCTATGCACGGAACCCCAACGCAAATCTCACTCACTCTTTTCCTCTGGAGCCAGACGTCTGCAGTGTGTATCTCCGAATCCCAATGTCAGAGCCAAATGCTGTTCTCTACTAAATCTATATTAATCGGCACCAAGAGGGGAAGATTCAAATCAATGCACCTTTCAGCTTTGATAACAGAGAGGCTTTAGATAAAAAATAATGAAATGCCCAGAGCCCTAGAGACCAGAGACCTGACAACGTCTGTGAGTTAATTCTGTGAATTAGTCTTCCTAGGGCACCTTATTAAGGGTTGATAGAATTATTCGCAAGTACCACCCTAAGCTCCTCATAGCGTACAAACTAAAATGCATTTAAAAGTACCTACTAATTTTCTTTAATCATCTTCAATAGAGAAGTCGGGGGGGGGTTGAATTTTGCAGTCGTTCCAGTTCCTATCCATCCACTTAAAATATTTCATATGAAATGAAATTGTACCTTTAGTTCTTTTAAAATATTATGTAGTCACAACAGTTTTGTGTGATGTCTAGGTGATAATTTCTGAGATTAGTTGCTCACTTTCAGTTACGTGACTCTTCCTGTGCCATTAAGAATGCTGAAATGCTTTCCCGCCCTGCCCTGCAATGCACTGTCCATATTTCAGAACGTATAAAAATATACATCAGAAATTAATAAATTACTCGGTTGATTAATTAACCAAGTCCTCAGACTACCCATCTGAGAATTAAAAACAAGACATGTTTGAACACGCGTACTTGTATTTGGGGTTAACTAGCATTCCAAATGGCAAAATACAGACTGAACTGCAATTAACCATCTGTAATGGGCATAGTTTAAATTTTGTTTTTTTCTCCAAAGTGATAAGAAAAGCTCGCATCGTAGTCTTTTAATCATCTATCCCCTGTATATGATTAACATTTGATTATACAAATTGCTTATAAACACTGTTCCACCTAATGATTTGAAAAATAAATCATGCATGTATAATTTCACCTAGTGTGCCTGAGAGTCAGCAGAGGGTTATATAGAAATAAAGAAGCTTATTATTTATTGCTACTTCTTATATTTTATAATGCTCATCTTTCTTACATACTTCTTAGACATTTTCTCCTAATTGGTTGAATGCTGCATTTATCTTTATGTTGGTTGCATGGGCCACTACTTGTTATACCGTGGGTGTAACCTGGTAGCTTCAGAGCGCTTGTGGTACAGTGGAACTTTGGTGGCTCTGCGCTGAGGGAGCTGCAGTTTGAAAGGACCACGCAGAGGAGCTTACAGTCTGTGCTAAAAAACCCCATGCTATTTTGGACACCTGTCGTGTTTTGATGTTACAATAGATTTTTGGAAGGCATTTTCTTTCCTTTAATACAGTAGCAGAATTGTGAATAGTATGGCCCTTGCAGAATATATTACATATTGGATCACTATATAGAATGCATTATAAAATTGATAGCAGCACTACTGCAGAAGAATCATGGAATCATAGAACCATAGGGTTGGAAGGGACCTCTGGAGATCATCTAGTCCAACCCCCCTGCCAGAGCAGGGTCACCCAGAGCAGGTTGCACAGGAACGCGTCCAGGTGGGTTTTGAATGTCTCCAGAGACGGAGACTCCACCACCTCTCTGGGCAGCCTGTTCCAGTGCTCTGCCACCCTCAAAGGAAAGAAGTTCCTCCTCGTGTTGAGATGGAACTTCCTATGCTCAAGTTTGTACCCATTACCTCTTGGCCTGTTGCCGGGCACCACTGAAAAGAGCCTGGCCCCATCCTCCTGACACCCACCCTCTAAGTATTTGTAAGTGTTGATAAGGTCCCCCCTCAGCCGTCATTTTTCCAGACTGAAGAGACCCAAATCCCTCAGCCTTTCTTCATAAGAGAGGTGTTCCATCTTCATAACCCTTTGCTGCACCCTCTCCAGCAGTTCCCTGTCCCTCTTGAACCGGGGAGCCCAGAACTGGACACAGTACTCCAGATGCGGCCTCACCAAGGCAGAGTAGAGGGGGAGGATGACCTCCCTCAACCTGCTGGTCACACTCCTCTTGATGCACCCCAGGATGCCATTGGCCTTCTTGGCCACGAGGGCACATTGCTGGCTCATGGTCATCCCGTTGTCCACCAGGACTCCCGGGTCTCTTTCCACCGAGCCGCTCTCCAGCAGGTCAGCCCCAACCTGTACTGGTGCATGGGGTTATTATAGTTCTGTAAGGCTCCACAAGGACACAGTCTTTACTCACAAAGTTCAATAGTCCTTCAATTTTAGATTATTTCCTACCAAAAAAAAATCAATTAATATCTATACTATGGATAAATTTTTCTGTCAGCGTGCATGGTAATGCCATTAATGTTAGTTGGTTTACTCCAAAGCTAAGGTGCAAATAATTTCAGCGGTGTGTAACTATTCATTTAGCATATGGGACAACTTAATACATTTGACTTTCCTCATGTGAGTAGTTATGTAAATATGATTTGTGAGAGTACAGTCTCTCTCTATACAGTAAAGTGGATAGCGTGAACGGTTCAAAAAGAATAACTGATTAAAAATGAAACTTAAATAACTATCATGCTAAGACAGTGTCAAATTGTTGCCTGGAGCAAACATTAATGACCATTTTAGGGATTCTTGGTAGGAAGAATAGCTTACGGTGTTAACTGCAGCTAATAGCTTACAACATCAACAGCCCTTTGACCACAGTAGTGTGAACATTACTTGGCTAACACATGGCTGGGGAGTTGGCCATAAAACCCAAGCCAGTCATTGCCATTATAACAGCAACGTTACTGTACCCGTAGTGCACTGAATTCACATCAACATGATTTTCAATCAGTAACAGCTGAATCCAGGAAAATAAAACTTCCAGCAAAGAAAATAATTAAATTTGTACAAGCCTGTCTCATTGATAACAAGTCATCATGAACAACTGAAAATAAAAGGATATAAAATTGCTAGTAGCTAAAGCATGAAGAATTGAAACAAGCAATAGGCTGATGAACTGTCTGAGTTACAAATTTCTTCTCAGTGACTTGCCATTGTAATGAAGTGGGATGAGTGAAATGTGGTTATATTTGACATCTCACTGAATCTATGTTATCCTAAAAGAAAATATATGATTTTTTTTTGCTGAAGAATTATGATGGGCTTTTCTCTTGACAGATGAGTTGATTTAAATTTTGAGACGCTTGAAAGTATTTTTTAAATCCTTAAGTGGCTCTCTCCAAGTACAGATATGCTTTTATAAGAATAAAAGTTGTAATGTTGTATTGTGTGGCCTATATTTTACCTTAAGTAGGTGCTCTGGGAATATTTTCTGAAGATTTTGTGTGAGGTATGTCTTGTCTAAACTTAAAAACCTACTTTAATTCTATGGTGAAAGCATTACAATCTCTATGTATTTATAACCGTGAAAACTCTTCATAATGAACAGCTATCTCAGCTCTCTACATCCGTAAGAAATACACCGCAACAGGAGCGGATCCACAGAGTGAAACAGTCCTGAGGAGGTGTCACATTCTGGGGACGGGAGATGACTTTGGGTGGCCGCCACGCTGGTCACATGGAGTGTGGCTGCCTGTGGGCAGCAGGAGCACGGGGTTAGAAGCTCCAGGCTAGATGGATCGGAAAGAAATCAGGTCTGCACTCCAAGATCGCTCCGGGATATGAACCACAGCACAATGGGAAATTCACCTCTGAAGTACACCTCTGATCTCGACTGAAACACCCATATACTTGTATGGGATGCTGCGCAGTGTCATTACACACGTTACAATTCAGGGCTGGCACAGAATAGCAGAAAGTGATTTCAGGATTTGCCTGAACAGAGGAAAATAGCATGCTCAATCATTTTCTTGTCTGAGTGAATTTGACCAATGGATTCATTTTTTTAACAAGTGCAAAATGTGGGAAACATTATGTATCAATTATAGTTCACCGCGTAGGATACTGATTACAATACCTTGCATTCCATTGGTTTAATTTCACTACATGTGAAGTATTCACACTGAAATTTTCATGCCAAGTTAGAGGAAAATACAATGTCTTACTTATGTTTAAAATGTTGTAATAGGTGTTTAACTATGAAGGTCTTGTATTGCCATCTTTTGGAAAAATGACATGACATTCAATGAATTGAAGAACTCATCCACATCTGGCCAAGTTTAATGAATGTACAGAGGTCTCAGTATTCCTGTGATCACTTGTTAACATCTGGTAGCTCATTATTTCTTTAGAAAGTGACCCTATTTGAGATGCCATGTAAAGCATAAACGGATGAACAAAATTTTTGCAAAAGCCGTACTGGGAGCCAGTGAAATGCAGTGAGAACAAAACCAGAAAGCAGAGCTCAGGCTGATGGGGGAAACATTTTTGGAGTGAAGCCTTTTGGAATGCACAACCATTTGTAATAGTTGCAAGAGAGATATTTTTGTGGAACTGCAGGAAGAAGTGGAGGAAAGCAGTATGTGTGAATTGGCATTTGCACACTCTATCATGGCCAACAGTATCACTCTTGCAAGAAGTAATCAGAACCTGAGTTTAAATAACACATAGCCAGATGTAGATGTGAAATACTTATTCTTCAGTGATTCCACAATAAGTGATACTTTCCTTGCATTAATTATGAGTAAAAATTTGTATTGAAGTCCTAAAACTAAGAAATGGTCCAATTCCAACCAATTTCCTTAGAAACTAACTTCTTTGAAGTAAAACCTTTCGTAGGAAATATAGGAAAGGCAAAAAGAAGCCAGTTCTCAGAGGAGAAATACATTATCTGTAGAAGTGCAAGCACATCAATTAAAGTAAAGATCTTGTTCGGATTTCTGTATTCAATTTTTTGGATGAGATCTCTTGTTATAGTCCTGTATGGAAAAAATGCATTCTCACCGAGTATTTGTTATGTGGTGCTGATGAAAATGCTTTGTCTTTAAAAACCTCAGGTTTCCTGGACAACTGCTTACAAGGGAATGGGAGTGTAACTTTAATAATTATTATTTCTGGGTGTAGACTTTAAAAAAAATCCATTTACTTATAAGCTGCGGTAGTAACAATAAACTCTTGCCAAACTTTCTAGGTATTCTATGGTATCTACTACTGCAAAGAGACACAGCCTTAAAAAAAAGAAAATACCATGTTCTGGTAGCTCTGTGCTTTTCAGGCATAATCTTGTACTAGCATACTAGCATGGATGTACTATTTGGGCCTTATTGTTAAAAGTCATATTAACTTAAGTAGTCTGATGACGCATATCCCAGAAATAGAACATGATGATAGCCTGCAAAGATTTCTGTTGCTTCCCACTGCCCCCAAATAAAGTGTTCTATAAAGTATGTATTTTATACTTGCATGGCAACATTTTATTTTGATAGTGCTATTACAGCATTGTGTCTTTACTTTTTAGTTCTGTAAATCTCTGGCATATTTTTTTCCCACAAATCTTTATCTCTCTTGCTATCTCCCACTGTCACATTGTGCTATCTATCCTAAAATGGGCTAAAAGCCAGTATCTGTCAATCCAGATGTAAATGAAGTTTCTTTCTACAAAATGACAGTATAGTACTAGGAAGCATTTTCAAATCTCGGAGATTTTGTGTACAAAATGAGAGGAATGAGAAGGCCAGAGAGAGTTGCTTGTTTCTATGGCAACCTGATGTGTCTAGCTCAGCTATTTTCTCCTTTTATGATTTTATAGATAGCTGGGATTAATCCAGTGAAGTTTAATATTGTCAAAAATAGAAGAATTCTAACCCCCAGTCTAATCAGAAATAGTAATGCATAAATGCATCTGATATACAAAAAAAAATATATAGGGAAAAAGTCTGTTGTGACTTCTGATAACATGAAGGCAAATACATAAATCCCTCTGGAGCTGCGAAGCAATTCTGAGTGCTCCAGCTTTGCGTTTGGCCAACCGGTAAACTATATTTTAGGTCAGAAAACTTCCTGCGGTATACCCCACCGTCCCTTGGTATATCATTCCTCCACACTGTTGATGTGCCGTCTTAAAGACCACCACTTTCCCTAAACCATGGGGCGATCCCTGCTTGTGTGAGTTGAGTTAAGTACTTTGGAACTTTGATAGAAGTGTCAGTAAACTCCTGACAGCTGTATGCAGGAGTGATTTATCTTGAATGAGCAGTTTATGCATCAGCAGAGCTAATCAAAACACTTTTGTTAAAAGGCTCTGACTTCAAAATGGAAGCTTTCACATGAGAATTGGACCTAAACGGTAAATTTATGATTTCACATTGAACACAGAAAATCTTCCTAGTGTTTTTAGATTATTTAATATAAATTCTAAATTTTATCCAAAAACCAGAAATATTTTTTCCCCAAACCCAAAAGAACTACTTGAAGTAAATCTGAAAGAAAACACATTTTAAAGAAGAAGAAAACACACTTTAAAAATCTGCATAAAATAAATGGCATTTTTAACTAGTCTTTATAATTGATCTAAATTTGAGGTTCTGTGTGATTGAGCTCAAAATACGTGTATATATTTGGATAATTAATATAAGATAGAAGCTTTAATCATATGAATTTCCATTTTATTAATATTTTAGGAACTTAACAAGAATGAGTAAACGCAACACCATATGCTGCCCTTGCAACTTGGTTACTCGATTTTAATGGCTCTACAGAGCTCCATGTAAATGAAACAAGAACACAGTCTCGTAATTTTCACAGAAAACAGGACTAAATAATGTTGGGTTGTATACTAGGAGCACAAGGCTGCAAATTTCTGCCTCTCCTAGCAAGAAGTCACATGCTATCGTAAAGTATTGCGTTTACCTGAGTCTTCGCATTTATAGTTCTATACGTTTATTAAGTGTTGAACTAAAGAAACCTAATCACAAAACTACATCATTCTTATAAAAGGCATTAATGTATTAAGTGTTATGTGTAGTATTGAGACTTAGGGAAACTTCATTGTTTGACAGATGGTCTGACGCCCACATTAAGAAATTCGTAATTCAATCTCAAAAAAGTAAGGAAGAACATATGTGTTTGTTGGGAAAGAAAAAAATAAAATTGTATCGATCATTTTTTTGTCAGAGCAAGCACATATGGCAATTCCATTTTCTATCGCTTACCATTTACTTTCTATTTAAAATTCCAATGTCACTAGGCAAGGAAAAAAGTCGGGTATTAAAACACAGAAGAGATTTAACTAAGAACAATCACTGCAAGAACTTTATACTAATTGTTCATGGAAATTAATGGCCATGCAGTTAAATCAAACTTACCCATCCCATTCGATTCTTGCTTTTGTTTTCTTTACATGTTCCTCCCATTGGTAGTTACTGTTTTATGATTATTTCCCAACCATCTGTTGTCTTTCTTTGAGCCAAAATAATTTCCCTTTATAATTTCATGAGTAATCGTGTGTGCATTATTTCCATGCAATTATATGTCTACTTACTAATCCTAACTCTGCGTTCTTGTGTAAATACTCACTGAGTAACTGGAACAATTTGCCATTTAAATTTCTAGTGAACAGAAATCTATATGCGAAATTTCAAACTTCCAATTGTTCTCTCTTTGCATTGTTATTAATGTAATGATAATTAAACATTTACTCTAATTCACATCTCCAGACACCAAAAGGCATATGTAATTTAGATGGATATAGATGCTGAATGAAATGGAATGTGTATCGTATTAATAAACATGGTGAGATGTTGGACATCTTCAGAGATTACCCTGGGACCAAGGAAATGTGAAATGAAATTCCGAGCTTTTGACACTTGCAAAATAAATGGTTTTGAAATGCATAACAATACTATTGAAAAACCTTTTAAAGGAATTTGAAGGAGTATCTACATTTTGTAGATATTCCAATAAATAGCCTTACAGTAATTTTTGTTAAAAAGCGGTATTTGCTGTAATCTAACATTCAGAATAAATTAAGTTGATAGCAAACCACTGTTCATTGCTAAAACAGTCCCTCAAATAATTCTGTGCTGTTTATCAGACATCGTTAATGGGAGAGGAAAAGCTCAGAAATCTGGCTGTGATGGCTCTTACGCTGGGTTGAAGAACTGATCTCTCGTCACTGTTTCTCAGGACAAACAGGGCACGGTCAGGGCTTTGTAGATCAGCCAGGTGAATAGGAGATATAAAGCAACAGTGCTCTTACAACATCCCATAGGATTTCCTTTGTAAATACAGCTGTAACTGCTCTGGGCAGACAATTTGTAGCCCCGACGCTCCTAAGAAGTGAAGAAGAGAGAAGTTTCCTGAATTCCTACAGTTGGAGTCCTTTGGCTTTGTAGTCAGCCTGGCCTGGGTAAAAACACAGTAATGCCATATATTGTAAAAGGATTCCTGAAACATGGTTTGATTGTAAATGCACGGAAAGTGATCTAAGAAGCGACATGAAGTTATTCTAAACAGGAGCAAATGTTGCCAGCACCCTGTGGGATAACCACGCCTAACGGGTTTGTGACAACCTGCAAAGAACGCACACAAAAATCAGCAGTTTTCAGCAGCTGCAGTCCTAACTTGAGATATTTGAGATTGGTTTTCAGTGAGGAGAGCCTATTCATATTTGTTAATCACGTCATTATGGTATACCCACTCTGAAGGTATTAAATCATAGAGCTGGTATATTAATGAATAATATTATCTAAAGTAGCAATCCAGGTATGTTTAGATGACAATAGGAAAACATCTTACAGATGTGCTGCACAAAGTCCCTTCCTTTTGTAATGCTTTTTAAAAATACTCAGATTAACGATATTTTAGAACCGCATTTGTTCTAATCTTAACATCAGTGGTAATGATGTAACCCCTTAGTTATGTATACAATTACATATCCATCTCTTTTAGCCGGTTTTCTCATTTTAATACGTACAGCAAAGTAAGTGGTTGTTATGCAGGCTTTTTTGTAGTCCAAAAGGTAAATGGAAAAAATTGGTTGTGGCTTTCTTTTTTCTTTCATTATGAAACAAAATAGCCAAACTCTTACTGTCACCTTCTCTAATTTGGTGCTGAGACAAAAGCAGCTTGGCATTAAAGTGCTTTTCAACTTTTCATATGGATGTCAGTCAAATTTCATTGACTCAATGTTCATTTTATTGTAGTTTTCCTTTCTCTGGCTCTTTTGGGACACGCACTTGTTTAAATTATTCATTAGGTTGAATGCTTGCCTGCACTGCATTTAAGCAGAACTTAAGGTGGCTTCTCCCCCTCCTTCTGTGCAACTCTGAAATTCTGTTTTTATGTTCAGGTGTCAGTATCTGCTCATAAAACTTTGTTGTCCATGTAATGGTCCGAACTCTTTTGCATCACTTCCTAAATGGTTTTCTTAATAATATGTCAGTTAAATATGCATCTGATTCTGTTTAGTTGCAGACTTCTAGGAGAGTAGTATTTTCCATTTTAGATCTTCATTTTCTTCATTTCTTTTCTTTGAAGCTAGTGCACTTTTTGGGATGTTATGATTTTAAAATTCATTCACTAAAGCAGATGTTGTGTAGGTGCCGCTGGTAGGCAGGGGGTGCAGAGTTGGAAGTTCAAGGGTGTGAAATACGTTTCCATGCTCATAATGTTATTTGTATCAATAGCAAAAAAATTCTAAAGATGAATAAATAGATTGTTCATCCTGGACAGTGCATCTGTGATGAAGTTAGTGTAAGCCTCGAAAAAAGAAGAATGTCACTTTTGCTGACTAGAGGTATAATAGACAAGTCATTTACTATTTCCTTAAAATACGCAGTTTTTATGATCTATGTAATCTGCTAAATTCTCATCTTAAAAAAATAGTGTTTTCATATCATCAGCACCACCTAGAACTGACACTAAATGAGTGGCAACGTGGCCCGCAGTGCTCTCAACGACCCGCCTCCTCCAGCCATCATCAGACTTGGACTGGCTTCACTTGCGGTTACACTTTTTTCTTCCTATCTGAAAAGGCTACTACGTTATCCTTAGCACAAACGAGATCAGATCCTGGTATGATCACATGAATGTAGTATCCAGACTCTAATAATAGGCTTGGGACAATTATACCTTAATACAGCTCCGTGAAGAAACCTGGAGAAGTATAAGTTATTTCAAACTACCGTATGCTCCGTGCAGTTATTAAACCCATGGAATCAATCAGACTTTTCCCCAGTATAAAATATATGACTACCAGAATTAGAATTTTTTTTCCAAACAGCTATTGTAACAATTAGTATTTTACGTTCTGTTGTTCTCTCTAATATGGCCACTTAATCACAACATTATTTTTTACCCTCAACCGAAGTCGGAACTCGGATAACTGTGAAGCACTGCACAAATTCAGTATTTCTGAAGACGTTTCAGGCTGTTGTCTTTTCCTCCACTGCTGCATAACAAGCATCTAATACACTGTTTTAATTTATTTGAAAAAATTATTTGCATTTGTGCTGCCACAGCTAGAATCACTTCTAGTGGCCAACCTGGTGAGTTTAACAGCTAGCAAGAGATTCCCTGCAGTACACGGCACTTCACGGTGGAAAAACAGATGCTCTTCATGGTGAAATCTGTCCTTCTATAATAGGCTTTTGTCTTGCTGGAAAAATCTTTATGAAGGCAAATGAGGCAAATGGTTTTCTTATACGAATATAATAACATAACATCCAGTAGTAAAATTCACATTGATTCCAACCATACAAACTCAGCCCCATCCATGGTCTTATTTGTTGAGCTAGAGACAAAGAGTATGTGCTCTGGCTGCATTTTTCTACTTCTTTTACTTGTATACTGATCAAATATTAAACCAAAAATAACCTCAGAGTTTTATTCTGCAAAATACTATTTTTTCTATTTCTACCCAGTAACTCTCCGCAACCACCTTACTTACGTGTGCTCCGTTACCCTTTATGGGGGTAGCAGTAGAACACAAGAGTATTGATTCAACACTCAAAAATACGTCTTGCAGCAAGTTGAGTTTTCTGTTGGCTTGCCAAAGAGCTTCTTAGCACACACCACACCACCCCCTATCTAGTGATAGCAACTAGATTGTCACTTAGGGAAAAAACTTGTAAAGCAATATCATGTTTCGGCTCTTTTAACCTTAAATAAACATACACACCCCCCAAAACCGCACAAAAACAGAACGACACAAAACAACAAGGGAAAAAAAGAGCATTTTCTTATGCTTTCCAGTGTATGATGTCCCTATAGCTGGGGATCCAAATCATGCTGACAAAAAGAAAATAGAATAAAAATAAAGAAAACGGAGAACATTAGGATGCAGAACACTATCTGGTACCTCGCTTCACTCTGTACTACGTGACAGGAATTGACGGCAGGCTGATCAGGCTCACAGTGGAAAAGTACCGTCTGCTTCAGCCAACAACAGCAGGATTCCCCAGCCCTGTGGGGCTCCCAGGGTTGTCACCTAGACCTTACCTAATGTTTAGGATTTGCTTTGCAGCTCGTATTCACCGCTGGGTTTATGCATGTACATGTGTAGGGGAAGGCAGAGAGACGTGTTTGTCTCTTACAGGAAGTTCACATCAGTTACAAACTTTAGGCTTTTCCTCTGAGCATTACCAAACGTGCTCAACCTGTCACAGAAGAACACTTTCTTCAATTTTAAAAGCCTTACAATGCAATATATACTTGTATTGAAAGCAGAGATAAAAAAGATGATCTACATTCCTATTTTATCGGGCATGCTAAAAATACAGATATGAAAAGGGTCAGGTTTAGGGTGCACTTGGGTACCTTTTTACACTAGTTTCCTTTGGGGAGATCCATAGGCCAGTCTTAGGACACTTGAGCCAGATGTACTGTTAAAGTATCCGTGGAAGGATTTACATTCCTGGCAGCTTCATAAATTAATCATTTATATGGATACTGGAAATATTTGAAATTTGTCATTTTATTAAAAAAACAAAACAAACAAAAAAAAACCAGATACGGAAGATCTCTGTTGTTTAAGCCCCATCAGTGCCTATCCCTGTGCCTAGGTAGTAGTTCTCAACTGTGCCTTAGATCAGCCCATTTCCTTAATTACAGCAACTCAAGAAGGACTCTGAACGTGAGTTACTTACTTAGGCGTCTTACATTTGAAACTGCATGATAACTACTCCAAATCATTGTCTGTTCTGTTTTTTCTAATTGCTGAGAGTGCTACGAGCCAGAAGAATTACACAATGAAATGCCACGTTTTCACAGGGATGCAAGCATTTATAGGAAGAATAAACTCCTTATGACTAGAGAAGAACAGTGTATGTGCATTATATATACACAGCTACCTAACCCAAAAAGGGAAGATGAATAACACTGTAAAAAAAACCCTTTACATTAAAAATAAGCATGGTGTTTAGATGCTCATAAAGCAGCGTGTTGGCATAAAATTGAAAAAAAACACCACCGCAGCTTGACTCTGTATTGATCCAAGTCCTGTAACTGAAGAAAATTTGGACTGACATCAGACCACTGTTTGGTAGAGCAAAATTGACAAAATCATACTTTAAGTAACTCCATATTGTTGCTCATGAAAAAGATGCCATGAAAAGGTCCAGCTTTTCATCTGTGAAGAGAAACCAAGAGTTCAGGCCTGATTTTATTTTCCGTTTGCATAGGAATGCGATAGTTGCTCGTGAGCGTCGCAGAGCACTGCGTGATTCAGCACGGTTTCTTCCTAAGGGAACGGCGGACAAAGGCTGGATGAATAGAGGCGTTTTCACATACTCTGGCAGACACCTGCAAAAGTCTTGGCTGAACTCTCTAGGGCTGGCAGTGGCCATTAATTCCTCATTTATACGAGCACTAGGACTCTATTAATGAGTGCTTTTCCACGCACAGTAGCACTTCCAAGGACTTTTGGCATTGGAGTTTGTATTATCTTGAGGGACTGGGGCGGTGTCAAAAATATCCCAGCAATCAAAACCTCAGGGTATTTCTCCGTTATATTACTTCAGATTTTCCTAAGCGGTGTGACAGATTTTTTCATTGCTATTACACAACCAAGACGTAAGCATGCTGCTGCAGCTCTTCGTTGCTACGTCTCTCTCACCCGTTAAACTCAAAATATCCTAGAATGATATCAAAGCAGTTTCTCAGATGGTACATGGAGACTAAAAATACGGAGTGCTGAGCAGGAGTTCTCTCCTTGTCCTGCTGCTCCATCTCCACATACCAGGCAGCGTCATGCCAGCGTTCAGTATTTCACAGTTTGAAGCACCAGTTTCATTGCCCTCTAACAGCAAACTCGAATTCATTTGCTAATAGTCTCCCTATGGCCAATTTGCAGGAGAGCTGCTCCCTCTGCTGAGTTTTCTGTCGATCGTCACCGGCACCTGATGTCCTTCCTCACCATGCTCGGCCCCAGCCCGGACTGGAACGTGGGCCTGTCCGCTGAAGACCTCTGCACCAAGGACTGTGGCTGGGTTCAGAAAGTCGTTCAGGATTTAATACCCTGGGACGCTGGCACAGACAGTGGCGTTACCTATGAGGTATGTGGACTATTTGTAATATATTAAGTGTAAAGTTTACCTTAAAGCAGTGAAGAATGAAAGCTGTTGGATCCATGGTAATGCTATATATGCCTTTATGCCACGCTAATAAAAATTTTGCTTATAGTGAATAAAATTCTTTTAGACAGATGCTAGCTACAATTACTGTCAGTCTTTGTGTCTGAATTACATTATTATTAATGGGATAATATTACATTCACCTGGGATATTATTATATTCACGTATTGAATAAATGGAGGACTTGGTTTGCTCAAAACTAAGCATTAAGGTGTCCAAGCCCTTTGATACAAATCTGTCTGCCATCAGCAGCCACATCAACTTGAGTTTACTGTTTCAACGCAATGCCAACTATTCTGCTTGGCACAGAAAACTTAACTATTCCTTATGGCAGGGATTGAAACTCTGGACTTCTCATCACTACGAGACTCTAAAATCATCCATTTTCTCTGTCTCCATCACTCTCTCAGTCTAGGAAGAGATTCACATCATCCTCAGGTAAAGTCCTGGTTTTGACCAAATGAGTTACGTCAAGTTACTGAATCGGTTAGGTCTCCACAGGCGACAAGCGTACCTACACCAGGTGTCTGTACAGACCATATAGCCAGCTGAAGTTAGGCAAGATTAGTCATATCCTCAAATACCACACATATTCCACTTTCCACGCACATTTTTAGATGACAGAAGTTGGTTGATTTTTTCATTCAGACTGGTCTCTTTAGAAGCTAAGGAATTTCTCCAGTTGTAGTGCAGCTCTGGAGGCATGTTGAATGTATTTTTTTATTAATGTAGTTATCTAACCACACAACAAGGCTTGCATCTTATTGTGAAGCCAGCTTCAGGGTTGAATCCCATAGTGTTAGAGAAGTGCTTCCTGACACAAAAAACCCAAACCTTACCATTAAGTATGAATGTACTGAGTTCATCTTCTATCGGAATTTCCCAATATAGCGTTCATGAGAAGTTTTAATTTCTGCAGATGAATTGTACTATTAATATGAATTATTAGTTCCCTTTTTAATATTTTTTTTCTTTTTGATTGCAGTCTCCTAACAAACCTACAGTGCCTCAAGAGAAGATCAGACCACTCACAAGCTTAGATCATCCTCAGAGCCCATTTTATGATCCAGAAGGAGGATCTATCAAGCTGGTAGCCAGAGTTGTCATTGAGAGAATTGCACGCAAGGTATTTTTTATATATATATATATATATATATATATATATATATATATATATAAAAAAAAAAAACTCTCAAGCAAGCAAAATACTCCATAGAGCAAAGAAACAATCCTTCCTCTCCCCCGAAATGTACCCTCCTTAACCTACCCACAACAAAGATAATGGCAGAAAAGAACTAAAACTGTTTTAAGGTATTATTTCTCCTACTTCTGGTAATTACTACATCTGTTGAACTGGGGCTGGGTTTTTTTTCATTAAGTACACCTAAGAATTAGAAAAGAAAAAAGTGCTGCAGATGCAGCAGTGCATCACAGTATACTGTTTTAGCCCCTCTTGCTGCGTACACAGATGAGTTTCCTGTATCCAACCTCCACAATAATTTCTTTGCAGGGGGAGCAATGCAATATCGTACCCGATAACATAGATGATATTGTGGCAGATCTAGCACCAGAAGAAAAAGAAGAAGGTACATTTTAAATTAGTTTGTGCTGTACTAATTTATATTTTGTTCCATTCGCCACTGTCATTTCTAGATAAAGTACAAAACGGACTCAGAAGCAAAAGCCAAAAAGTGATTTAGGTTTTCATCTTCTCTGGTATCTACTATTAGTCTTCCCTTATACAGCAAAGAAATTGCATGTGTACCTGGAAGGTGACAATAACTATAAAAGCAATAAGAGAAGCCTTTGGGGGTTCAAATAAAAATATCTTTTTTAAAATTAAAGTTGGCAATTAGTCTTTTTTTTTTTCTTTGGGTTAAAACCGGAGAAGATAGAGTGCAGGAGGAATGAATGTATCCTATTAACATCTAACGTAATTGCCAGCCAAGAAGCAAATGGAGGACAATCTATTTTTAATGTTCACTGCCTTTTCTTACTTTTTAGATGATACCCCTGAGACCTGCATATATTCAAACTGGTCCCCATGGTCAGCCTGCAGCTCTTCCACCTGTGAAAAGGGCAAGAGGATGAGGCAGAGAATGCTTAAAGCTCAGCTGGACCTCAGTGTGCCCTGCCCAGATACCCAAGATTTTCAGCCATGCATGGGTCCAGGCTGCAGTGATGAAGGTAATCACAGAATGGTAGGGGTTGGAAGGGACCTCTGGAGATCATCTAGTCCAACCCCCTGCCAGAGCAGGGTCACCTAGAGCAGGTTGCACAAGAACGTGTCCAGGCTGGTTTTGAATATCTCCAGAGAAGGAGACTCCACCACCTCTCTGGGCAGCCCGTTCCAGTGCTCAATCAAGAGGAAAGAGGGGAGGAGAACACCACCTTGTAGTGCTTATTTTTCCTTTAAAGTTCTTAAAGCTGTTGGTTGCTGTATGACTTGGATTATGGCAAACAGAGCAATAATTGCTGAAGAATAACAATTGAAGCTGTCTCTGGTCAGTTCTGCACTTCACTTGAATCGGTGCACGCAGTACGCAGAAGTATAAAGGAAAGGAGTAAAATAAGCAACAGAGGAGAGGAGAGAATGTGAGAGGCAGCATAAAAGTGATACTGCACACAAATGGGCAGCTACAGATTTATCAGCAATTCTGTTAATATTAGCATTGAAATGGTTCTCTGTATTTTAGATGGTTCCACTTGCATGATGTCTGACTGGATTACATGGTCCCCCTGTAGTGTTTCCTGTGGAATGGGAACGCGATCTAGAGAGAGATATGTAAAGCAATTCCCTGAAGATGGCTCTATGTGCAAAGTGCCTACTGAAGAGACTGAGAAATGTATTGTAAATGAGGAATGTTGTAAGTATTTTACTCGGCTTTGTGAAATCCAGCCCAAAGCATTTTTTTCTCTGAGCTCTACTAGAGAACTATTTCCTCTCTCCATTTTGAATAGCCCCTAGCAGCTGCCTGGTCACGGAGTGGGGAGAGTGGGATGAATGCAGTGCTAGCTGTGGCACGGGGATGAAGAGACGACACAGAATGATCAAGATGACTCCCGCTGATGGATCCATGTGCAAGGCAGAAACTACAGAGGCAGAGAAATGCATGATGCCTGAATGCCGTAAGCGTCCATGAGTTCATCTCCTCTACTATAAAGAGTGGCACCACGTCTGACGCGTTGCTCTATCACACAAATATAGCTAAACCAGAAGCAATGTTGCTTTTTTCTTGTTCTCCTTAAAACTAGATCCCTTCAGGAATGTGCATTAAATACCATGTTCACCATCAGGATGAGAGTATCAGTGAAAAATATTCGGTGGTATCCTATTACTATATTACCCATACAGTGACGTGTATATTAGCAAGCCATACCTAAGCAACTCTAATTTATGGAAAATGAGGTGTATTTAATCATAAAGCTAGATTATAACAGGGCCCTCTCCTTTTAGCTTATGAACAGTTCAGAAGTTGAGGTGGTCCTTTTGTGCAGTCAGCCAGTCTCACCCTTATTGTGACTATTAATGTTTTTAATTTCTTAAGAAATTTTAAGATTTCCATCAAAGACTGAAAGAATTAAGTTCAAAAAGATTTTTGGTAGATAAAGTGTGGAATTATCACATTTTAGACTATGTTAATTTGACCTCCAGTCCTGTCCACTGCAACAATACAGGTTTTTTTACAGGAGTGATGATTGAAACGTACCTTCTTAAACTTTTTATTCCCTGGAAGCACTGGGACTCTGCAGATATGAATAAGATTTAGAAAAAAGATAGCAAAGAAAACCAAGCAACCCTTTCAATTTAATATATTGTTTTCTGAGCTTCTTCAGCAATATCATTCTGCTTGTGATTCATTTTGTTCCAAGTGACAACAAAGTATATAATTGGTTGATGCCAGATGAAACACTTTCCACCTGTATTATTTTCAAAATGTATACCTTCGTAATTTATATATAACAAGAATTCATTACTTTTTTATTTTCTTATTAGATACCATCCCCTGTCTGCTCTCTCCTTGGTCTGAATGGAGTGACTGCAGTGTAACATGCGGGAAGGGAATGCGAACCCGGCAAAGGATGCTGAAATCTGCTGCTGAGCTTGGAGACTGCAATGAGGAGCTGGAACAAGCAGAAAAATGCATGCTGCCTGAATGCCGTAAGTGTGGGAAACTCTCTGGCAAGAGGAGGCTAACTGTGTGTGGCACAGTCTATGGGTCAGAACTCTTACCGCCAATTTTTAGCATCACTCCTTAGATAGGAGTATTATCAACTGTGGATTTTTTTTGGTTTTTATTGCAGTATTATTGTTATTATCGTGCACTTTCAACTATTGAGAGCTGGAATACGACCCTGTCTTAATTTCAGCTTGCCTTACTTAACCCTACACTGATGACCAATATTGCTTCGGGTATACAATTTCTGCATATTTAACACACTACAGCTTTAGGCAACAGTTTGTGCACTTCCCAATAGTAAATAAGTCAGGATTATAAACCGTATTTTTGACTTAAATGCACAATGTGTGCTAGGAAGAATGGAAAGAAGGATTAAAATCACCTGTGTTGATTCTTTTAGCTCACAGAACGAGCACAAAAGAGGCTCGCTCCATGTTTGATACAGCTCTGAACTGTGTCGTAGCCTTTTTACTGATCTACATCCCTTTGCAACCTGGAATATCATATCAGCCAGTGGACGGTGCGGAGTCAGGCGCATTGATTTTTTACCTTACTGCACTAAAATCCCCCATTTCTTGGGTGGTGAAAATTTCTAGTTGCTTTGCAGCCTTTTTGAAGCGTGATTGCCTAAGGCGCTGCTGAATGAATAAGATACGATTGCTTTTAGTGTCCTGTTGCCAGCTGGTTTATGAGCCTTTATAACTAATTACATTACTTCTCACAGAAAGTATTGGTTAAAAAGGCTTTTACACTGTAATTTGCTAATTCAGCTTTTCTTAAATAATGTGAAATATCATTTTGATTACTATTCACTGGGGCTGTAAGTTTTAAGCGGCGCTGAAAGATGAAAACTTTTAAGGAACAATGGTATTACTGAATCTTGCTTATTGCATAACACTACCAGTAAAGTAAGGCTTAGATCTCAGAGGTATCAGATTCTTTGTAAATAGAACTCAATTTTTAACAGCTTTTCATTATAAAACGACATATGGGTGTACAGAATGGAAAATTGAAGAAGGCACAGGAGAATTATTTATATGTTCTTTGTAATTTTAGTGATCTGCCAGCGCCACTCTTGAAAAAGAAATTGAGGAAGGAGTCAAATAATAGTTCTGCTAGAAACGGACTCCGAAAATTCTAGATCTCATGGCTTTCGTGTAACATTTCTCATTCTTTGCAGCCATTGACTGTGAACTAACAGAGTGGTCCCAGTGGTCCGAATGCAATACTTCATGTGGAAAGGGCCATATGATCAGGACGAGAATGATTAAAATAGAACCCCAGTTTGGAGGAACAGCATGCCCAGAAACTGTCCAACGTACAAAATGCCGAGTAAGGAAGTGCCTGAGAGGCCCAGGTATGGAAAAGAGGCGCTGGAAAGAGGCCCGGGAAAAAAGGAGAAGTGAACAAGCGAAAAAAAATATAGATAGTGAGCAGTATCCAGGTGAGTGTGAAACCATTATTTAGTATGCGCCTGTCTATTTGTCTTTTCTGCCTAACAGGAGCTTGTGAGCAGCTCCACTTCGTGCTGCGAGAACATTTTCATCACTTCAGTCTAGGGGAGGTTTTAGCAATAAAGTAAAGCATAGTCACTTTTGGTGTTTGCCTGTCACCAAAAATGTGTGACCTAAGCTTAGGGCACAATGGAGAAAGGCTCGTATCTGTCCATCTGCCATATTTAGCTTCCTCACTACAAAGTATAGAATGTGAAAAAATCTAGAATTTAGACCCGGCAAAGGAGTGATTGCAATTTCTGCAGACTTGGGTAATAATCTTTGCATCCAGTTACCTTTGAACTTTGGAAGTATTTCTTCCTGGGTCCAAGGCTGAATTTCAAAACTTAATTGATTTCCACCTCAGTAATCTGATTCAGACTCAGACTGCTCTGAGAGACCTGCTCGGACTGCTTTTCAACAAGGGACAGTATTATCAAGCACTGATGCCTCACATCAATAAAACATAATATCTTGTGGTGTGGTTTACATTATCTGGATACGAATCACATAGTTTACATTATCTGGATATGAATTACTGCTGCTAAGTTGTGGTTCACACTTGTCTGACATTTAACAGTTTCTGAATTTTATCTCTGTTTTATAATGTAGACAGTAAATTTCTTTTTTAATACATTTTTTCAGTGTTTGACAAATACACCTTGATTATACTTAGCTGGGGTTTCCTAATTCCTACTGTAATACACTAGGCAATATGCTGTCTTAGATTCAAAAGATGTAAGTGTGCACGCGTGCGTAGTGGTACACATATTGAGACATACAAGTTAGGCTGAAATACTAAAAGCTGACTAAAAAATTACTTCTTTTTTCAGTTTGTAGGCTGAAACCATGGACTGCTTGGACAGAATGTTCTACACTCTGTGGAGGTGGAATTCAGGAACGCTACATGATGGTAAAGAAGAGGTCCAAAAGTACTCAGTTTACTAGTTGCAAAGACAAAAAGGAGCTGAGAGCGTGTAATGTTCACCCTTGTTAACAAAGCGCAAGGCTTCCAAGCGATGCACTCTGAGCTAAATGGAAAGTCAACCTTGGTTTGGTTTTTAAAACAAAAAAAATATAAAGTGTATAATAGTTTTCATTTTTGCAGTGTGGTTTGCTTTTTAGTCTTGCTGGTGCAAGAAATATATTTTATAAATATTTCCTCACAGATTTATGCTGAGAGTAAATCTTTGGTACTCCAGCCAGCCCTTAATGCATAAAAATAGTAAGTCATTATGAGTCATTTAACTAAAATACAGACATATCTGTGGACATGGAATAGCCATATAGAAATACTACTTGTAAAGACATGGGATGCATGCATATTAACATAACTAAGTTAAAGTGACATGTTTCATATGTGGGAGGATTTCTCTCTCGCTTTGATTTTGAAAATCCAAAGCAGTGCCTACAAGATTACACAACTATGCCAAGGAGTAATTTCAGTAATGCTGGTTCAATAATATTAAAGGTGCATGTTTATCTTTTTACACTATTGGGTTAAGCTGATCGTTATAATAATTATCGTATATACTTCTCTTCACGTGGATACTATGGTCCATGCAAAATGGTCTTTGTTTCTTTAAAACTGAAAAAAAGAAATAATTCGTGCAGCTCAATAGTGATGTCTGCCCACTACATAGTCAGAGTCAAAACAGCACACAAAGAAAACGTGTGACTATCATAACGTATTTAGAGTCAAATTCTTATATTGGGTCTATCCACAGCCTCTCGGAATGGGTACAGAACTAATAGAAATCGGTCCAAACCCAGAGAGTCACAACAGCTGTGTCATGGAAAGGCTTCCACATGAGACGCTAAAAAATTAAATTCGGTTTTGTGAGGATGTTTAGTGACAGGTGAAGAGAGAAAGAGGTTTAGGGTATAATAAATGTGGTAGAGGAAGGGTGAGCCAGGTTCTCACGCATCCCTTGCAACAAAGGGAAGGGAGCCTCTGAAATGAAACAATGACAGCCTTTTAAAATATTAATTACAGATTGACACAAGAATATATTTACGGTTTATGTTTTTCTACTCAGAGTATAGGAGGATCTAAAAATTACTAAATTTGTGAGGATTACTCATTTGTAGATATACTAGCTAGGATAAACGTCTCCCCTGACCGCCTGAGTGATCAACAACCTGCCTGAGATTAGGCAATAGCTCCTCACCATCGGAATTGCTGTTGCTATTCTGCACCGTCTCCTGCAGAGGGTGGGTAGTGCTCATCCCTACGTGTAACCAGGTGTAGGACCAGCGAGACCTTGGGCTTCACTTGCTATTGGAATATAATACTGTCCTGTAAGTTTAACAATTTAACATTAAAGATGGGAGATGAAGGTGATGGGTTATCTTTTGGTCCAGGAAAGGCCGCATACACCTATGTCTCTACATAAGTAATAACAATGCACTGAAAATAAAGACTGTTGATGCTAACTCTTCAAACAAGCTTGAGAGAAATGAATGGAGAAAAATTTATTTTCTAGTCTCTTTAAACCAGCCTTAAGTAATTCACTCACTTCCTTAACACTTGGTCACAATCCTGAGAACCTGACACCCAGGTTTTAAGTGTCCGCATCTGATGTGAACCACAACCCACTGAGGCTGTTCAACATCCCTGTGGCTACCCTGGGAATTTGCCCATGACCTCCCCGTACTGAACGGGCTAGACCGGCTGGTTGCGTTACACTGTAGGGCTTTTCATCACCGTTTCTCCACTGACCGCTGCAAGGGCTGCTCAGGACTTCCATAGCTGTCGCATCCCGCCCCCCTCAAGGTATTTTACAGCTTTTTTTATACCTGGGATGAGGGGAGGGCCAGGGAAATAATGGAACCACCTGCAGCGTTAAGCCTCTCCTGCCGCTGCTAAATGAAATGGGTGCGAGCCCATAGTGAACCAGACCAGGGGAAAAAAGAATACAACAAGATTTAATGCTACAACCAAACATTTTACATTTTGCACAGCTTGGCTCATTTAATAATATTAATTCAGATAGTTTGCCTCCTTGTGCCTGGTGAAAAATTCTGCAGTTCATGTCTCTATAGCGCTGCTATTGCGGCGTAGCAGCAAGACTGTCCCTAAGTAATGTATTCATGACCTTACCTTGCACGTTATCCTTTTATGACCAAAACAACCCAACAAAAAACAGTGGAATGATACAGATACCGGAGGAGTGCCCAGCTGAGCGTATTTCAGGTGAAGAATCAGATGGTTGCAGAGGAAGGGCACAGAGATGAATGCCAGGCGCTCGGCCAGGGCAGAGCTCCGCGCACAGCCAGGACCCACGCACCACCTGCTCGGCGAGCCGCTCTTGCTGAGCCTGACGGAGGCTACCCCAGCTGGGGCTCGTCATTCAAAAAATAACCTTTGACGACGAAACGGGTGACAGAGTGGGGTTTGTAGGCTTGGATCTGTGAGAGCTTGGGGCAGAGGG